>NC_142795.1:13103931-13436251 GCF_049724085.1 Artemia sp. Qi Xiang Cuo | reverse complement strand
ATAATTTTTATGCTTGATTAGTGTTTCTCTCCTTGTTGTACTATTTTTTTCATTGTTTTGCTTTGTTAATATGTTTTTGATATATGATGCGAATTTTGCTCTATTAGAGCTTGAAGCAAACTTTTAAAAATAAATGCTATATTATCTTATCTTACCGGGTTTTTATAATTCAAGCTCTCATGGGGAAAAATTGCAGGGGAAAGGGTAAGCTCTATGTCACTTTCCTCGACATTTGATATCATTGATAGGCCCATTTTGTTTTGTTATCTAGTTAAGATAGGGCTACCTAGGCCATTTATTCAATTGCTAATAAGCATGTATGAGATTATTTTATCTATACTTATCATTACCAGATAAGGTGTATCTAGGCCATTCAGAAGCTTTAAAGGAGTCCGTCAAGGAGGCACACTTGACGAGGAGGCACAAGGAGGCACACTGTCACCGAAGCTCTTCACTTTATACATTAATGATTTGAGAAAATAGCTTGAACAGAGATGGGCACCGACAGTCTCACTTTCGAATACTCTATTTTCTTGTTTACTGTTCGGTGATGGCCCGGCTTTGGTGGCTAAGTCACCCGAGGAGCTTCAAACTCTCCTGAATTGACCTGAAACTTACTTAGAATATAATTACCTGGGATGCGTGCATGTAGCAAATGGTAACTGGACCGAACACATTAAGTTGATGATTTCTCACGAAATCTCCTAAAAAGATAACATGGCCAAAACAGGTTAAAACCCTGCTGGATAAAGCTGGTTTCTCATGGGCATGGAATTAAGGCCAGGACCCCGATTGCAAACCTGATAATTTCCTTAAAATGTTGGATTTACTGCGTCGGGACCAGGTAATCCAAATTTGGCTTACTAGTGTCGGGAAGTCAGTTACTTTAAGGTTTTATAAGCAGATTAAAAGAGTGTATGGAGAGGATTTTTACTTGAGACTGAACCTACCATGGAGAGCAATGCAATGTTGGCTGCAGGTGTGCCCAAATTGTGTGCCATTGCGTAGGGGACCCTGGGATTCTTGTGATGAAGATGACCCAGGAGGTAAGTGTGCTGGCCCCCTTTGTGAGGAGTATGAGGATAACCTGGAATGTTTTATGAATAATTGCCAAAGTTTGGAGAGTTTAAGGAATAGTTGTTTTTTCTTTTTTTTGGGGGGGGGGGTGCACCACGACTCTCATGTATCTTGGTGACTTCTTCTAGGCGGCTAATTATTGCGGTTGAAAGTTTTATAAATAATGCTTTAGAGGCACGGAAGTTATGATTTCAAAGTTATTTGTCTAATTTATACGTATGTATATCTTTTTTTCTGCCTTTTTTGTTCTTTTTCTTTTTTGCGTATACGACCACTTGTTTTTAAATACACGTATATATAGATCTTTCTGCAGGCAAGCGTGATTTTTTTTTTACAAAGGGAGGGGAGGAGGGAATCAATCATAAAAGCAATACATTATCAAAAAGTAAAAGGAAATTATGAAGAAATTTTGAACATTCCCAGCACTTCTGGTTTCTGGAACCTAAGGGCTCCAAATATTATCAACATTTAGGTGGTCAGGGGCCCAGAGGCCCTCTCCTCCAACACGATGAACCTTTTTTGCGCGACTGTATAGCGCAATCTACAAAGATATATAAATAAAGTTAATGACCCAAAGATATAGTTTCAGCTAACAATTTTAATTTCAAAACATTTTCACAAAAAAGCACTTCGAATATAAGCCATAATATTCAAACTTCCCAGATATTTAGGCCGAGTACAATATAAGCAGAGGCAATCGACACAAAGATAATACAGCGTGGGTAAAATAGTGTGACGATTATGTTACAACGTTGTAACATTACAACGTTAATAACGGTTTCAATACCTATTATAAGGAGCAACAGTATACTAAATCATATAAAACTAAAGTTGGAAAATAGCCAATAAAAAGCTTTTCAATAAAAATGGCACAACGTTGAAATCACTGCAATATTGTATACATAGTGAAAGGTTTCCTCCTCGCATATCAATATACCCTGTGCTTCTGTTTGATAATTACACTTTATAGTATAGTGATAACGAAACGAACTGCATCAATCATTGCACATATAATTTTGACTTAATAAAATTTCACAACCAAACACACAAATCGACGAGTAATTTTCAATAGCAAATGACTTAAAGCCAAAAAAAGTGATTATAAAAGAGGGAGAAAAACTGATCACATAAAAAGTCACCAGTCTTTTCAATAGGCAAGTCTTGAAATTTGGTATGATTGTTTTCGAGTATAAAAGTGGGAAAATCTAAAAAGCAAGGTGAAAGTGCGCAAAATATCACATAAAGATGATTAATACAAATTGTAATATACTGATTAAAATTTCAGACCATCAGTACATCTCTATTTTAGTCAAAAAAAGATTGCAAACCAAAACGCCAAAACGAATAATAAGCAAAAATATTCATAAAAAAAAAAAAAATGTATATCAAACACGACAGATCCGTGCCTCCGAAGTCTCGAGATTTTTGCGATTTTTCCTTTAATTTCTATGTATTGTGGCCTCAAGGAAACAAAACCTTGCTTATATGTCACAAGGGCAACAATTAGAGAGGCAATTGTCCCCTATATTCCCTCCCTCTCTATATCTTGGAAATTTGTCTTATATTTTTATCTTCATTTGAAAAAATTGAAAAAGTCTCCCCCCCCCCACATTTTCGTGAATTGGTAACCCTCACGGGCCTGAAAAACTACTCTATACAAAGGCTATAGATCAAATTAAGCATTTTGTTTCCTGAAGATTCATATGCAAGAACTCTTTATAGCAAGAGTAGTTGTTACTTCTGTTTACTTTCAATACCATACACATATATTTGACATTAAAAAAAAGAAAAAAAGAAAAAAAGAAAAAAAGAGTAATAATAATCCGTAGCACTTGGCAAAAATATAACAAATGAGCAGTGGCAATTTCACAGACGGGTAATTTTAATACAATAATTTCCTAAGTCTGAATTTTCCCTCAAAAAAAGCAACTGGGATGGATCCTGATCTTAACATACAGAATGAGAGTTTTGATTCATAGCATTATTATGAATTTACATTTGCTTCGAAAATTTACAATAAATTAGTTTTATTAATATTTATAAATTACTTTCTACATAGCCGGGTGAATATATACTTTCGACATTTCTAAATATCACAAGTTATTGAGAGGTAATAACTTAAAAATACTACCAATCTTTATAATTGTAAAATACGGTTCGCTGAGTCACACCGATACTATGCGTCAAAGAACGATAGAATTGATTCAACAGATTTCGAAAAACCCAGTAGACGACCAAAAAATTGAAGCATATACTAGGAACAAGAAAGACTCAAAATTCATAAAATGTGTTTGTCAAAAAAGCGAGGATTCCTAAAAGTAACACGGTAAAAAAACAGAGTATTTTACGATATTGCCATCCTCCCAAGACAATAGCTAGTTTTCAACTCCCCCCTCCTACCCCAAAAAAAACTCCGAAAACATAAGCATGATTTGAAACTTAAGTGTATTTTAGTCTGTTATTAAAGACGATTTTAAATTTCAGGAATTGTTACAATTCTCCGAAGTTGAAAATGTTTCGCTTACAGTTGATCAGAACACAAAAACCATCTTGCTTATAGAGCCGCAGCAGCAACAATTTTTCGTGTTTATAGGGGACGGGAATTATGAAATTTATGCAGTTCCCATGCCAGAGACGCAAAACATGGAGCATGCAATGGAAAAGAGATTGAAAAAAAGGAACAAACAACATAGAGTAATTGATATTTCATAAAGCAACAGAGAAATACACATGAGAGACATAAAAAGTGAAGGGAGTGAGAGGAAAAAGATAGTGAAAAAGAGAGGGAGGGAAAGGCCGAGAGAGAAGAGAGGGAAAGAGAGACTAATCCCCCCAGTCCTACAAGAATTCAAAAAAATAGTATTTTCAAAAAGATAGCAAGAGAGCTGGCTAGGTATGTGAATCAAATGCACTAAAATTGCGAAAATTAAACTATATGTTAAGGTTGCCTCCAACTTCATTTGCTTACGTTTTAGTGAAACATGTTGCCTTACTGAATGAAATGATTTATGGCAAAAAATCTCCCCAAGTTTCTTGCAAGCAAAATCATTCCCTTCTTTACTTCTTACATCTTTTTGCCGCTTTCAAATAGCATTCCAATATGACAGTAACATTACACAGCTGTACACCCATATCACAGTTGTATTGTAAGAGGCATAATAGAGGTTGATTAATTTCAAACTGAGCTTAACTAAAATTTAAGTTTAAAAATGCCTTACTCAGGAAATTTTCTTATTATATTTTGGTAAAAATACATTCTAGAGATATTATTACTAACTTTACTTGAAAAATTACTAAGAACCTGGTTCTGTTTTTTAAACTTAATGCAATGAAACTCGTGTAATATAAATTACATTTTTAGGTTGACTATGGTCAATTGTTTATTAATCTATAATGTCTATATAAATATTGATCTAACAAACTATCTTTAGTTAACTGTCTATTAGTCAACTCCATACGTATATGCTTACTTTTCATCAGCAGTTTCCTCAAATTTAATTTTTTTTTTAATTTTCGCTTTAGTACAAACATGTTAACTAATAACAGAGCTCGAAATTGCAAAAAAACAAAACAAAAAAAAACAAAAAAACAAGGAAATTGAATTAAAAAAAAGAAAAAAAGGATAAATTACTCAGATAGCAGGTTGGTTCAAACATTAAATTCAATGTGACGAATCCGGGTTTCCTAAACTATTTTCTAGATTAAAATTTATTTTCTAATGTAAGAAAAAATCAGCTTTTATGATAAAAATGCGCTAAAATTAAATAATTAATTTTTGCAAAAGAAAAGCTGTTCTTGTCAACAAGAAGAACATCATACTTTTTCCCATACCCAAAGATGCCAAGGGTATCTTTAGGTTTCCTTGCCTCTGATTTCCACATTCGATTCTATCGTTGTCATTTGAAATAGTTTATTAATCTCCATTTCATCACTTCAATCACTACTTGAACAACTTTTATTATTAATTTATATTTAAAAGTATAATTATATATTTAAATACTAAAAAAAAATTTTTTAAGTATAATATACATATAAAAGACTTTAAAAAAATGAATTCTCTTTTTTATTACATTTTTCTAAAGTGCAAAATCGGGATCAAAATATTTTTAAATTGCTGACGATGGTGGCAAATTGGAGGAATAATCCAAACTAGTTTGCTAACCTAGTCTAAGCTCAAATTTTCCAAAACCAACACAAAAGTGTTCATATATCTCCGACCTTAAATGAATCGCTAATCTTGGACAAGGAACATGTCCAGAAAACCTAATTTGACAGTATGAACCAATAAGCATATAGTTTGGACAGAATCAATTCAGCAACAATAAAACACACCCTTTAGAATGATAGTCTTATCTCTAAATACTTCAGGCATATTTACTTTTATAGCCAAAGTCAAGGTCGTACCCAGAGGGGGGTAGGGGGTTTGACCCTCCCCCCCCCGAAATGTTTGTTCGACTCATAAAAACGTAACAAAAATGGTTATAAATAAGTTTTGTATGTATTTTTGAGTTTTTTTTGTACCCCCCCCCCCCCCCCCGAAAAAAATCCTGGGTGCGGCCTTGGCCAAAGTATACGCAAATAACAACCTTCTTGCTACTGTTTTGCAATTTATTTCTTTTTTTAGAGACAAGTCTATACTTATTGTAAACAATTAAAATATGAAACATATTAAACCTCATATAGTAGTCTAATTGTTTTTAGGTAGAATGAAGGAAAACCATATCAATGAGACAAAAGCAATAACTTACGAAAATAGCAAATTTATAACGGACGAATAATCAAAATAGAGAGTTTACGAAAAAGAGAATCCGAGGGATACCCCACGATGGTGCCAATCTCCCAATGTAAGAAAAAAAGAAAGCCAATTTAAATTTAGTTGAGTATGTAAGAAATATTTTGCCACTTGCCATGTAGTGATATTTCGCTAAGTTCAATGACTTTGCTAGGAGGAATATACAGAAATTAACTTGTATTAATTAATATGCTTAAGTAAATACAAATGTTTATTAATATACAATTATTTTTCTAAATCTAGGGGTGGGGGCAATTTTGTAATTTTTCAATTTTTGTTTCTGAGAATACCAAAAAAGGGCATCTTTTTAGCAAAAATACAGAAGAAAAAGGTGTTTTTCGAAATTTTCCAAAGAAATGTTTTGCCACTTAACAGATAATGACATTTCGCAAAATTCCCTGACTTCACTAGGATAAATAGACAAATGTTAAAGTGTCAAAATTCATACAATAATTATTATTAGAAAACAGATAATCCGAAATAACTTACAATTCTGAAAGTAATTTTTTTAGTGTATGGTTGAGGGTGCTCAATTTTACAAGGTGACATTTGGCAACAATTAAGTTATAAAGGTTCACCTTTCAAAATTTAACTCCAAACACTCAAAAAATTTAGTTTTACGAAAAAAAAAGGTTCGCGAAGCGACATTAACTACTGGTATTTTCATTCGACTTTTTTTCCAATCACAACTAGATTTTTGCTATAGCAATTTAGTACTTAATTCAGCCACCAGATGGCAGATATACATATTCATATATTTCTATTGTGACTTTATCTTTATTATATATAATACTTTTAATATATCTTATTTTAATAAATAGCATTCACAAGTTTTGTATTTTTCTATATTTCTGATTTTTACTTTAATTTCTTAACACGCGTAATTTTTTGGAGCCACATTAGAGGATCAACTGTACAAATACGAGACGACTTTCAATCTTGTTGGGTAAGATCACAGGTCCAAAATCAAAACGTATTATGTAAAAATAACATTCAGACACTTTTTGTTTCATGTTCCCAAGTTATATGAAAAATTAAAAAATTAATTATGAAAAAAGTTCCAGTTTTGGGATAGGGACAAACTGAAATGAAACTTCTGGAGATTGCTCAAAATTTGTAAATAAATACAGCAGCAAAGACAAATTCATGAACTGTTTTGAAGTTGAATAGACAAGTCCACAAAAACACAGAGCAGAAAAAAATTAAAAGAAAAATTAATTGTTGATTTTGATAAACATTTTGATTCTGAAAATGCTTCAACAAATACTTTAATCCAGTCAAAAAAGATCTTGAATTTATAGTTTTATAGTTTTAATAATAATTCTATAGTTTTATAATAATTTTCATAACCAATGAAATATAAATTATATAAATTATCAATAATAATACAATAATTTTATAGCTTATAATTTTTTATAAAAAAGGGATAATTTTTTCAATACATTTCAAATGATACGACAAAAAGATTCATTGTTGTGTCTTGATTTTAATATCCGGATTTAATTTCCTCTAATTTAATATTCCAGAAAAACTTTTTGCATCTAATATTACGAAGTTTGTTTCCGTTAATCCGTTTAAACGAGTACAACTGAAATATTCAATATATGTTTTGATTTTAATATAACTACCATTCATTTTGAAATCTTTTGAAAGTTTTATGACGTTTGCTTATTAAATTTTCGCTCTTTTTACTGGCTTAAATTTCACAAAGAAGAACCAATGACATAACGAGGTTTTAAAAAGGCGGGATTATGGACTTTTTACATACGCTTAAGGAATCATGTGACTGGCTTACGTAAATACGCCACAGATATAAACCAATGAAATTTTTACGACAGAACTATAGGAAAGTAATCTCTTTTTTTTTTCTTTTTTGGTAATATTCTTTTATAGTGAATATGAAGCGATTATTTAGCTTGAATTTATCTATACTCAATTCCATGTTTTTGTCAATGCTTTTAAACGGATACAACTGGAGCATCTATTACCAGTTTTGCCTTAATCAGCCCCCGTCCCCCCCCCCCGGTGGGATCATACAAACGTTCTAAATAGAAAAATAAATTGACAATTTTACGGCATAGTATATGAGCATTGATATATTCTTAACTGCATTCGACCATGAACTTAATCAAATTGCCTTAAAAAATAAATTATACAGTTTTAAAAACAAAAAACAGGAAAAACAAAACTAAAACTCGAAAAGTATAAGGGGAAATATCAGATTTGACTGGCCGAATAGCAAAGGGAATACTAAATATTTAAGGGGATACTTAAGGAAAATACGAAATACTTAAGACAAATACTAGCCTAATACAAAGTAGATTAAAAGCTCTGTGACAATACACCAGAACACTGAGTTTGTGGTTACTCAATTTTGGACAATAGGTTGTCAAGTTAAGAAAAGGAGGGGGGATGGGCAGATAATATTTTCTAAGGGAGGGAGAACAGTTAAAAAAATTACGGTTTGGTAATTTTATGGCATTTGCTTCTGTCTACGGAAATAAAAATTGTTCTTTGCTTCATTTGAGTACAGACTTAATCAAATTGTCTTTTAAAATAATTGATTTAATGTTCAATTGCAAAAAGATGAAAAAAATACCCCCCCCCCCCCAAAAAAAAAGAAGATCGTCATTCTTTGGATTTATCCTATTTTTAGCAGCGAATACTTCAGTAAGCAACTTCTTTCACGCTAAAAACTAAAATAAATCATTCATTATTGACTGTTTGAGTTTGATCTCTCAGCAGGTCAATTGGTTCATTGAAAAAAAAAAATAATAAGAAAATCACATAATCCGTTTTGATATTAGACAGATAAAACGAAGACCTTTCGAAAATTCCCCGCCAAAGGTAGCTATTGGACGAAAAGAAAAATAACTGCAAAAGCCTGTTAGAAACCTACTAGAAACCACAAAGCGGAACGCGACAAGATACTCGGAGATCAGTAATTTACATATGGAATATTTCAAATCACATAAAAAAAGAACTAAAAATAAATACTTCACCAAACGCTAAAAATTAACACTCCTCAAATTCTTAACAAAACAAACGATTTTCCAACGGTAAATCAGATCTCATCTTTTCTTGCTAAGAAACAAACTCACATTAAAAAAGACAATTTCCAGGAACTCTGGATAAATTAAAACTAGAATCAAATGAAAGAACTTAAAAATTTAACCGTGCAATTGGCACAATTAATAATAGGTTCCGTTTTTCGTCTCCTATGTCAAATCTCTGTCTCCATATTCAGTTGTTAGGGCGCATTTAAAAAAGAATATAAAAAACATGAAAAAAAAAAATTCAAAAAGTAATGTTGTCATTCATGTTCTAATATTTAAAATATTTTATCAAGTGATTTATTTTATTTCTTTAATCTCATCATACATGAATTTAGATAAACGCAATATTTATTACAAAACCATGAATCATCTGTCTACTGTTATTCTGATGAGAAAAAAAAATGTTGAATTCATACAATATTTCTATTTAACGTGAATACAATCATATCTATCAGCTCATACAAAGAAGAACGAAAAGATGTTGATTAGAATCCAATGTTTCAACTACTCAGTACAAAAAACTATCATAGTTATAGCTTCAGTTACCTTCAGCTGTTTTTAAATTGAACATTAGACTCTTCAGGAAAGTAATGTACAAAGGGTTATTATCGGGTAAGGGAAAATTATCAAACTTTTTTTTTTTGGGGGGGGGGGAGGGGTATTAAAAAGACAATTTTAATTTGACAATTCGAATAAGAATAGCCCAGAAACTAAACAAAATTTCTTATATAGGGACCTGGGATCCGAGCCTCTAATTCGGGTCTTAGTTTTCTTCCAACAGAGGTCTAGTAAAAACCAAGCTATAAACTTTTGTTTTTACCTCCAAGGGAACTCAGGGCTAACATTAGTAAACAGTACAAATTTAATATTAACAATATAAAAAATGGCAAAAAAAATCACGATCAATAAATGTTCATTTTAACAATCACTGTAATCATAAGACCATAAAATAATAATATAATTAAAAAATGAGAGTATATTTTGGTTCCAGGCGGAGCTACTTACAGTAATCCACCTCTACCCGACTTCCAAGCCACATGCGTATGTACAACGTATATGTACAACGTATGTGCTCGCGGAAAAGAAAAATTATGCAAATCTGATAATCAATAAAGTACTAAAAGTTGGCACACGACCCACTTACCAATAACGTTAACTGAATCTGAAGGAGAAAAATTTACTATAACCACACCAAATAAGGCCATGTGGCCAAACGAACAAGACAGTCAGGGATTTGACATGAGACTTAAACGGACATTATTAAACACTAAGCATAACAACAAAAAGAAAACTTCCAACACTTTTAAGTATTGCTATGCTATTTATAAAATAAAGACCAATAAACGGCCATAGAGGATATGTAAAAAACAGACACAAATTTTTTTGAATAGCACAAGCACCTCAAAAGTTATGCTAAGATACTTTTAGATACGTATGTTAAAGTTCACTGAACATAGAGCGTGTTCATTACTAGGACTTGGTGATTGTTCTTGGCCAGTGTCACTAGATAGCCTTCTCTTGTTATATTGAGGCCGCAACAGCGCGAAACCTTAAAAATAAGAGTATCCTATTTAACCATTCACTTTCAGAGAGAGTAATAATACTTTATTTTTATAAAACCAGACACAAAATCAATCGGTAGCATACCAAAGCCGTCGCTTGCGAGGGTGTGTTGCTAACAAAAGGAAAAATAACTTCAAGCATATGCTATAAAAAGTTGGAGATTGAAACAGTTTTCCAAAAAAACACTGACATAAATATTTCACACAATAAAACTATATAATATCATGATACCAAAGCAAAAATATTTACAGATTTAAAAAGGATCACAAACAATGCAACAGTCTTTTTTTGGCCATTATTGCTTTAGCCATTACCAAGGATATCAATATTAATTTTTTTTTTTTTTGCTTCTGGACCCATCTTATGTTTTTTCAAAGGAGAAAACCGCGATTATTAAGCTTTTTCTATTGGCTCTTCCAAAACTTTTTAGGATAGTGTTACATTTTCGTCAGTGCTAACCCGTTGAAATGTGAAAACGAATAGTCGAAATTCATTAAATAAATTGAGAACACTCCTCGTTCGAAAAAATTCAAACACTAATTATCTATTGATTGCCAAAGAGAACTATATCTCCAAAGGAAAACTACACCTTCCTAAGATGTTTGGTGACATGCGTTTTTAGTTTATTTTTTGCTGTTTTTATTTTTCAAAGGAGAAAACCGCGATTATTAAGCTTTTTCTATTGGCTCTTCCAAAACTTTTTAGGATAGTGTTACATTTTCGTCAGTGTTAACCCGTTGAAATGTGAAAACGAATAGTCGAAATTCATTAAATAAATTGAGAACACTCTTCGTTCGAAAAAATTCAAACACTAATTATCTATTGATTGCCAAAGAGAACTATATCTCCAAAGGAAAACTACACCTTCCTAAGATGTCTGGTGACATGCGTTTTTAGTTTATTTTTTTGCTGTTTTTATTTTATCTGCGTTTCTTTCTTTAGCTTAGTTTGGAGGCCGCTACTATCAGAAACTGCCTAAGTGCATATGGATGTCTTTTCAATTAAAAAGTTAAATTTTGGATTTTTCCCAATTTTTTTAAGATGGAAGTGTGAGCAGAATGAATGAACTTTTAAGAGGTTTTGCGAGTTCAGGGTACTAGGAAGTGCCTGAGTTGTCAAACACCTTTGGTCCTCAGTTTGATAGATTATGAGCAAGCGTTCGATTCTGTTGATAGAAGAGCTTTAGTGAAGGTTTTATCCTTGTAAGGTATATTGTATGGTACCAGACAAATACATTAAAGTGATTAGTGCTATGTACGAGAATAACACTGCTGCAGTTAAGGTAGGAAATGAGGTTAGTAGCTGGTTTTGTATTAAATCAGGAGTTAAGCAGGGCTGTATTCTATTCCGCTTTATATGGAAAATTTTGATGGACTTTGTCTTAAGGAGCACAGGAAAGGCAATGGGAGACCACGGAATCAAATGGGGAGGAAAAACTCTCCTGGACTTAGATTATGCTGATGATTTAAGCATCCTAGATGAAAGTGTGTGCAAAATGAATGAACTTTTAGAAGTTTTGCGAGTTCAGGGTACTAGGATAGGTTTGAAAATTATTGTTAAGACTAAGTCACTAAGGCTAGAAATAAGTGAAGATTAAAAGGTGATGTTGGGTAACGAAAACATCGATCAAGTAGACAGCTTCACTTACCTTGGTCGTATTACTAGTAAAGACGGTGGGAGCTGTGAAGATGTTAAAAGTCGAATAGCCAAGGCTCAGGGTGTTTTTTCAGTCGAAGAAAATTCGGAAGAATAAAAAGGATATTTCTGCGAACCAAGATTAGAGTATTGGAAGCTACAGTGATGACAGTGGTCAAATAGGGTTCTGAAGCATTAGTGCTCCAAAAAAACAGAGGAAGATTTGCTAGATGTTTTCCAGAGATATTGCTTAAGGATTGTTCTAGGTACCCAGCTGACTGACCGTAATTCAAACAGAAGGTTGTAAAAAAAAAGTGTGGTTCAATCCCATTTCCTAGGGCTATAATAAGAGAAAGGTTGAGATAGCTATGGCAGGTTCTGCGGATGAAACACGACAGATTACCAGATTGTTCTTTTCGGCCCACCATGTAGGGCTAAACGGAAAGCAGGTCGTCCGCAGTTGGGGTGGGAGAATGTCGCAAAGAAATATTTAAGATAAATGAGAACTTCCTGGAAGGGTGTAAAGACGGAGGCTTTGAATATATTGGAATGGAGGAGGAGCGTGCGTAAGTGTGTTGGCCTCAGGCGGCTTGGTGCTGTGGTGAGTCGTTAGTAGTAGTAATTGTATATGGTTGTGCAAGTCCAATTAACCAATTCAAATAATTAGATCTAATTTTTACTGTCTTTGGAACTTTAAAACCTATTATTTTAATTGATAGCCTACTATCTTAATTATTAAATAATGCTTACTGAAATTATATAATTAATTATTATTCAATGAAAATCTATTACTTTGGCCAGTTATTTTAATTATTATTATTTCATTTTTTGCTGTCCTATTTTTAGCCATTAAAACTGTTTCCGTCTAGTTTTTTTTTGCGCCAGCTCCCTTCACCAGTAGAGAAAATAGGCCTGTCAACAAAATACACTAGGAACAATTGCGTCTATTAGAAACAAAACTGGCAATCAGCATTGTTTAATAACTGTAATAGGTACATTAACGTGACAGAACTATAACATACAAGAATAACAAAGTTATGAATTAGTTATGTGTCAAGGGAGACTAAAGATCGCGGAACATTGGAAATTTCTACGTTTTTGTGATCAATGGACTTGTCAGAAATTCACTGATCATGAGCTGTCCATAAGCACTTAGGCTGTAGCATGGGCGCCCATAAGCTGAATTCCAGGGGAGGGGCAAACTTCGTCTAATTGCTACTTTTAATGCTATATAATAGAAATCTCAGAACAAAAATGTAAAAATAAGGCAGCATCATTCATCCAGGGGGGCAAGAGCCCCCCCTGCCCCCCCCATATGGGCGCCCATGGGCTGTAGCCTTCAAACATTTTTCTAAAAAGCGCAATATAGGAACAAGAGCACTTGTTGCAGTATTAAGGTAATTAAAATATTCTTTTAGAAGGGAATTAACATAGATACAAACACAAATACTAATTTAATGGCTTGAACATCCACACTTGCTGCCACATTTCCAATAAAATTGTCTCGTCCTTTTTTTTATTTGCTTTCAATCTGTTCCAATTTAGCTTTTTCTTTGAGTTAGCTACTATTTCATTTGGAAATTATTGTCAACGCTTTGGAACTTAATCAACATAATTTTGAAACAGATTAGATGACAATGATGATATTGATAAGGTATCAATGATGATAATGCATCTCCAGATTTAAATTAGTATTTAAAAGCATTTTATCATTCCTCAATTAAAATGCAGAGCTCTCAGTTGTTTTTTCCCAAATAAACTCATTTATGAATTGCTTGAATACCGACAAAAACTTTCTCTAGGGTTCACCTTGAGTTGAAGCACTTAAATCGATTATCAGGACAATTTCGAAACACTTATTTCAGGTTAATATTTTCTTGGTATAAAATATTTGTGACAATTAATACACTTGTCGATTAACACCTGAGGACACTTTATTCTCAAATCGGGCAATTTCAAAATTGGTTCGACGACATTGACAGATATGCAGTAGATATGATTTAAATTTTTATTTCTGATGTGTTCAAACACCAAACTTCTTTCATATTGAAACACATATTTGTCACATTTGTATATATTTATATATCACATATTTTCAATATTTGTCACAAAATAGGACTAATTTATTTTCACACAGAGCTTACAGACCTTACGATAAGGATTTTTTTATATGTTCATGTTTATTTTTTGATTTATTACTTTATTATGTATTACTTACATACCATTAATATATATTAACATAACATATATAATAATTATTTACTTTTGATAAGCAGTATGGATTCCGCCAGAAAATTTTGACACTAGACTACCTTGATACGCAGCATCAGACATGAGTCGAAGTTTTAGCGCAGGGGCACGATGTTAGGCTCATGTCTTTTGATTTTGCAAATTTTTCGATGGAGGTTAGGATAAGGGCCCGGTGAAAAACTCCTAGCTCATGGATTTTTTTTCTGGAGTTTTCTAAGAAATCGTACCCTCATCGTAGTTTCCGATAGGCTTACTTCCAGAAAATATATATTTTCTATTCTATATCTATATCTATTCCGAATTAGCATTCCTATCTATATCTATTCCAAGTTTCTATAACTATCTATATCCATATCTGTTCCTATATCTTGTATCTATTCCAAAGCAGAATTCCTCAAAGCAGCATCTTGGGAACCATACTTTCCTTAGAATATATCAATGATACAGGAAACAATCTTATAAGCACTCTTTTTGCTGATGATACCACGAGCCATAGACACGCAGTTCCAGTACAAGCTTCCCTGTTCTTACAAATGGCTCTCTTGAAGATAAAAAAAAGTATTCCGGTGCATGGATCTTCGATTTCAACGCATCTAAGACTAAGGAGCTACTAATCGACGGTATTTTGTCGGCATCCTGACTTCATCTTCAGGCATAATGTTAACAAGAGAGTTGACAAACTTCGTCATTGACATAGTTGACAAATCCGGTTGTCCCCAAATATGGTGGGAGAACGTCATCAGGAAAGATTTAAGGGAAACAGGAACTTCTTGGGAGAGTGTAAAAAGGGAGGCTTTAAAGAGATTGGGACAGAGTAAGAGCTTGCGTAGCTGTGTTGGCCTCATGCGGCTTGGTTTCGCAGCGAGTTGTTAGTAGTAGTAGTAAGACTAAGGACCTAATAATAGCTTGATTAACATCTTGAGTCCAACTTCATGCGTAAAATTAACAAGAAAGTTTACAAACTTCGTCTTTTGGGAATACATTTTCCCTCAGATTTCATTTGGGAGGGAACATCTCGATTGAGTCCAGTCTTCATGCGCAAGAAGGCTGAGTGCGATGCTTCATTCTGGGAACCTGCTACTAACCAGTTCGATTATCCCTCTGTACAATAATTGGCGTCAGGCCAATTTCTGAATATGGATGGCCGCTCCTAAAACCCTACTGCCATCAATCCCGAGGATCCAAAATAGGGCCTCAGGGGTAAGCTGCAGCAACGATCAGGCAAAGCCTCTAAACAGTCGGTTAATGGGCTTCAAAGGCTGTTTAATACAAGAGCATCCATCATCTTCCCTTCGACACGCTATATCGACTAGTACCGCCATTTGCCGGGACAAAATTAAAACGTTATCTATAATTCACATTTAAATGAGGACACTCAAATTGAGAAGCGGCTCAAATCGAGATCACAAAGGGTTTGAAAGTTAGTCACACAAACCCCACGAAAACCGTCTTAATTATTGTCTACAGTTAACTTAAGGCACATAAAACAAGCAGCAGCTTTCCACTGATTGGTAACAACCGAGCCACAAACCGGTTGAAAGTGAGTCGAGTCACATAAACCGCCTGAAAACCAAATAAAAGACTCTCAGTGACATACCTTTAGATGAGGACACTCAAATCGAGCAGTAACCTGGCCTTCTTTTGTAAAGACAACAACATGAAAACGGTTTCCGTGCGAGTCACAAACCAATAAATCACCTGCATCTGAAATGTCGATTCCATTTGGAAACATAGTCAGCGGCTCTCCACCAATTTTCCTTAAAAACTGACCAGTTTCACTAAAGACGCAAATGCAGTGACCCTTAAAATCACAAACATAATACTCATTTCCTGCAATGAAAAACTGGAGTTAAATTACGTTAATTTAATAAGGCTATTAATCACTAAGGACAATCACGCTAGGGACGGCTGAAGAATACTACACGGAAATTTAACTTAAATTATAACATTGACAAGCAGTACCCAGATTTTTAGAATTTCCTGTATGGAGTCTCTTTAAATAAATTTTCAATGGCCCATAGACTCTTTCATTCAAAGTATATCTTCTTATGAAAATTAACGGCCACAAATACGTTGCATATGAGCGTCGTATACTCACGGCGCGGGACTGTATGGCCAGTACAATTCTTCAGGTTATTTTTTGCACCTTGTCTTTTTTTCGCAACATTCTTTGCACCATATCATTTTTTTTGCAACATTCTTTGCACCATATCATTTTTTCGCAACATTCTTTGCACCATATCATTTTTTTCGCACCCAATCTATTCCGCAACCTTGCTTTGGATAGTAAAAAAAAAATCCTTCCACATTCATAAACAATACACACACACACACACACACACACACACACACACACATACAAATTGACACACCGATCTAACTAAAAAATGTGAAAGATGTGGACTAGGCCTTACTCGTTGTGCTATGATTTTGGATGACCAAGGTTTTGAAATATAAGGATAGGACTGTGCTAGTGTGATCCAAAAACCTGCACAGCCCCTATCGTAATGATTGGGTGGTTGAGGTTGGCACTCCTCATCCCTAGGATAGCTCCTTTTCGTTTTCACTAAAAAGCAGGAATCTCATTTATTTTATTTACCATATTTATATTATCAGAATTTGTGGTACAATTAATTTGTGCTTAAAACCAGTACTATTTTTTTCCATTCATGTCACGCCCCTAGGACAACTTACCTTTGCAAGTTCATGGACAGGCTAGAAGATTTAGCTGAACGACTTTGTTTTCCATGTATTATATACATCTATATATTTAAGTATTATTCTTATTAATAAACTTAACCTAACCTAACTTAACCTAAGATACATTTTAGTAGAAACATAGACCTTATTGAATGGCCATCTATATGCATACAGGTCCCTCCGGCCCAAGCCCCCCGCCCCACTTCGTAAGTAAATAAACATTACATTTCTTTTGACTTATGGGTGTTCAGGAATTATTACGGAAACGGTTTTGAATCATCAGTTTTACACATTTCTTCCACTGTGTTTGATCAAGAGTTAGAACCAAAGTATAATCACCTACGGAACAAGTACTGACAAAACCTATCCTCTCCACACAAAAAAAGTGACCCTTTGTATACCTATGCGAACCTGGCAACCAAAGTATAATCACCTATGGAACAAGTACGTCCCTATGGAACAAGAATCACGCTCTAGCATAATTATTGGCCGGAACAAAGCACTTTGGCTCGGAGCGATTAAGTAGTACAACATTTTGCGTCTAGAGGCGTTGAGGTACGCGGGGTCACTTTTGGAGAGTTTTGTCAGTACTTGTTCCGTAGGTGATTACATTTTGGTTAGAACCGAACAATTGTTGGCTCCGTATAATTAAAGAGTCAAAAGCATGACCAATGTGGACGAATCACAAAACCTCCGAGGTATCCCTACGACTACGTAGGAGTAGGACTCCTACGACTCCGAGCTATCCCCACGACTTCATAAGTAGAGACACATTGTACCTTCTATTATTCAGTACATCATAAATGCTTATTTTTGTATTTATAATAGCTTAAGTACATAAAGAAACATTAAGGCATTATTTGACGAATTCAATAATAAATATTAAGTTCTACACTAATAATGTCCTTTTTTCTATGAAATAAAAAAAAAAATGAAGATTTTAAGAACCTGTTGTTTGAGTAAGAAGTTTAGACAAACAGGTAGATGATAGAGGGTCCCTCAATTTAAACATTAAAATAGTACAGAGAATAGTTTTTTATAATTACTATCAAAATATTATAATTATTATATAAAATTATATTAGAATATTTATCATATATAATATTAAAAATATTATAAAATATAATATTATAATAATTATAAAAATTATAATAACGATAATTTTGAACAACAACTTAGATAGTCGTTTTCAATTTTCGTGGTTTTAGCAAATAGTAGTTTATTAAAGAAAATAACATAATTGATGTAAAAATGGTAGTTTTTACTTTGGACTTCTATCTTAGAAATGGTTTTCTTAAAATTGTAGAGGCAATAATTGGCTGAAACATTAAACCATCAAGAATAATGGTCCAGAGAATATTTCTAATGATCTTAAAATGATAATATACTTATATTCTAATAATACTTTTGTATTTTAAAATCATATCATATATTAAATACGTAACCTAACATAACCTAGGTACCTCCCCCCTAAACCCCCCAAAAACAACAGTTTAAATATCTTAAACGCAATGAAAACCACGCTTTGCATTCCATTTCTCTATAACGGTCCCTTGCAAATAACGCGTTTGGCGGGTTTCGTCTCTCGTATAATATATAGCAGTGTCCACATAATGCACTAGTACCCAATTATTAACAATTGCGATTCATTAGCTAACAAAATTGTTGGCTAGCATTGTTAGGTTTTCTGTAACAAGCCGCATGGTTCTCATCTAAATGCATATATCATTTACGATATTCGTTGTGATATTCGATTATGATGCTATTTCGATTGTGATGCATTTACGATATTCGTTGTAACAGTTGATCTTGTTTGCACTTCATTTTTTAGCATAATTACCACCAACTTTTTCCATGGTTTTTACTGTAGCTGTTCAGATTCTTTCAAAATCAATAAATCTTTCAAAAACATAGAACGTTATGCACTGCTTACAATTCTTGAACTTAGAACTCTTAGAACTTAGAATTCTTAGAACTTCCGGTCGCTTAAGCAGTTGAACATTGTAACCGTACAAACCTCCACACTGGAAAATACTACATGTTTGTCATATTATCTTTTCTTTACCTTCTCAACTGAGAATTATTATTGAGACGTAGATTTTAAACGGCGACAAAAAAAAAATTAATATTCTAAATTTTAGCCAGAATTAATTCAAATTTTGCTTTTAATTCAACACAGGATCATTATTAAATAGTGAACAGAGCCCTTAATTACTAACCATCAAGACGTTTTGAATAAAATAAATATTAAAATAAATAAAAATAAATAAGATTTTCACTGCCCAGTAGTGATGTAGATAACAAAAATGAAATGAAAAAATGACAAATTAAAAATAGCAAAAATGGTAAATACTAAAATCTAAAACATCAAACAATGCGTGTTTTGCCTTTCTTTCGTTTCGCTAAAGTTACAACCAAACTAATTAGGGTAGAAAACCCAAGGAAAATAATTTTGGAACCATCGAAACGGACAAGACATAAAAATGGCATTTGCTAAATAGCATTTGAAAAAAATTTGTTATCAAAGCTCCGTTTTTCTTATAACATTACGCATTTAATAGAGCATAAGATATACTGTAATCATGATCATGGGCTTGAAAGTGGGGGGAGAGAGGAGCGACTTTTATTGCTTGTAATATTTAAATTTAATCAGTGTTATTCACTTGCGCTAATCATTATAAACCATTTAAGGCAGAAAAGACAAGAAATACGACGTCAGGTTAGGAGAAAAGAATACTACAAATAAGCCTACGACTCTATTTAATTTCAGATCCTCTTTGGAGGGTTGCACTTAATAAAACGATGATCCTATTTATCTTGGGGTCTGATAGCAAGAATGCAAGGAATGAAGGCCCGAGCCCCTCATCGGTGGGGGTTGAAGATCCAAAAGGGCAGTGGGTGAGGACAAAAGGCTAGCTCCAGTCATATATGAAAAAAAAATAATGTAAAAGTCTCGAATTTCAAAAACAAGAGCAAAAGTATTAAATGTACTTCACTAAAGTACAAACAAAATCTTTTTAAAAATGGGGGGGGGGCATGGGCGCCCATATGGGGGGGGGGCTCTTGCCCCCCCTGGCTGAATGATGCGGCCTTATTTTTATATTTTTGTTCTGAGATTTCTATTATATAGCATTAAAAGTAGCAATTAGACGAAGTTTGCCCCCTCCCCCCTGGAATTCAGCTTATGGGCGCCCATGGGGGGGGGGGGGTTTAAAATAAAAACGAATCCAAAAAACATTACCATAAACACAAATATCAGAAGGCTCCTTCATATAAGGCTTACAGTCGACCCATGATTTGAGATTTCCTTGACCGTCAATCTGATAGATGGCAGGATTGTTACTATCCACTGCGATGATGTGTCCAAAACGATTCACGGTAACACTGGCAATAATATCGATATAGCTGGGGAAATGAAACAAAAATAAATACAGTGTAGAGATAGAACTAGGCAATGGGCATTGAATATAGAAAGAATATAGAAAGAGGTAACTCATTCGAAAACGACAAGAAACTACCAGTAACTTCCATCGCGTTCCGTTTCAAAAACTTTACAAAAAACGTTTAAAAAATGGCGAGCAATAAAGTGGATTTTGTTTTTGGCATCTATTTCAGAAACCAAATTTAGGTGGCAAAAGAGTAAATATGCCGTAAAGAAAGATTTAAAGGAAATGAAACTTTTTGGGAGGGTGTAAAGAGGGAAACTTAGAATACGTTGGGATGGAGGAAGCACATGCGTAGCTGTGTTGGCCTCAGGCGGCTTGGTGCTGCGGTGCGTTGTTGCTAGTAGTAGTAGAAGTAAATACCTCCTCAAAGACTCACACATCTCAAAGTATCGGTTCAAAGGTATTTACGAAAATTATTGCAACTAGGGGAATTGCCAAAAGAACTCCAGGGGGGGGGGGATTTTGAAAAACAAGTTTTAATACCAGAAAAGCGTTAAAATTTAAAGATGTCTTTTTACATACTTTTCGTGTTCTAGAGAGAAAAAAAGGAGGAGGGGGATTACCTTTTGTTACCCATGTTGGGATAGCCTTCCATGCCCCACTTGTCCAGCGTTTGTTTTCTTTATGTTTGTTATGTTTTTTGTTTTTTTCTTTAACCAGGTTTTTTTTCTTTCTCTCTTTTGTTATGATGAGGAAATGGTTTTTTTTATATTTTTTGTTTTTTTATTTTTTTTTTTTTTTTTTTTTTTTTATTAATACCCAATTTTACGAGCTTTGCTCTCTGTTGGGGGTATATGTTTTTTTGTTATGTTGATTTATTCAAAAAAAAATAAAAAAAATAACACAAAACAAACAGTTTTCAGTTCTTAAGCATTTTGCCACCAGATTATCTTAGGTGTGCCTAGAATTTTTAACTGATACGGTTTTTCTTCCTTTTTTTTACAAAACTTAATAGACTAGCTTACTAAACCCAAACTCTGGTACGAACCAACCTTCGGGCTACGTTAGTTCTTAGACCAGATATTGTCCTTGATCCTACCTTGGGTATATGTCACATCTGTATCCAGGATTTTTTTTTCGGGAGGGTTATTTTTAGGGGGGACGGCGGGGGGCGGGTTTACAAAAAACTTAGAAAACACATAAAAATTTATTTATATGCATTTTTGTTGGTTTTTAAGAATCGAATAACGTATGGGGAGGGGTTCAAACCCCCATACAACCCCCTCCCCTGGATATTGCCTTGGTATGTGATTAATGGACAATTTTTTACCGGGCTTGCTGTGGCACTTGTTTCCTCTGGGACTTTGATATGAAGAGACCGTGATACTACGAGAAGGAGAAAGAGAGTGAAACAGAAAGAGAGAGTGAGATAGAGAGACAATGAAAAAGAGTGAAACAGAAAGAGAGAGTGAGATAGAGAGACAATGAAAAAGAGTGAAACAGAAAGAGAGAAAGACATCTTATTGACAAACAATTTGGACGTCAAGTTTGACTTAATGTTATTACTACCAACGTTCACCTATGGTCACAAGTAAGACTAAATAACATATCCGGAGTTAAACTACTTCCATTTTTTTTGGTGACAAAAAAAAGGTTATTGGTTCTTTGATGGGCACACATTTAACCTTTTCCACGTTTTTAAGACTTCTTAAGTTAGAAAATTAAAAAAAAAGAAGAAAAAAGGGAGTTTTACAGCTTCATCCATTGTGTCTTAGTCCTGGTAATAAAAATAATTGGTACTTGTATGATATAGCGCCGACCACTCAAGTTGTTCATCCATTGATGCATTGTAGAACCGTTTATTTTTTTCGTTAGTTTCTTTCAGCTTAGCGTGAGCCAAGACAAAGAGAAGTTACAGAATAGATGGGAAATATATAATTTCGGCTATGTATTTGCACATTAGGGGGGGAGGATAAAGTATTTGGACAGTGCGAAGTTAGAAAACAATTCTTACTTCATAATATGCAGAATAATTTTACCTAACATATTAGGCATGCAGACCCGCTATACTTTACCCCCAACCCTCCTAATACGCAAATATATAGCCCAAATTTGTTTCTTAAGTATTATATTTTTTTCATACTTAGGTATATTTCATTAGGATTGAGCGTCAGAGAAACAAGTTCACCTTAGATGAAGAATATTAGGTCAGGGGTATATCATACAAGTACCACTTAATTTATATTACAACTTTATTCAATGACCCTAAACAACATAGAGAATTGAAGCTTTGAAAAAAAGGACGAAGGAGAAATCGACTCACTTGACTCGAAGCTTTCTGACGAACGATCCTTGCACAGTAAAAAGTTGAACGCGTGTTCTGTCCGTACCTCTATCACATATGACGAGTAGATTAGATAGCCTAATGTAGGCAAGCTTCCTTGGATACCAGAAATGGCCATCCTCCTGACCAGCTGAACCAAAGGAGAATAAAAACAACCCATTGACGTCATAAACCTAGAAGTAGCTCGTACAATTACCATCAACTTTAAAAGATAGATTTTATAGTTTAAAATACCGATATCCTCAAAAGGCCTTAATAGTCCTGAATGAACGTTATCTCTAAATAAAAAAAAGGCGCTTATCCACCCTATTGACCTTATAGGCACATTAATTCAAAAAAACTGGAGAGATTTTCGAGTTAGTAATGCCATTCTTAATCCAGTATTTTTCTTTGCGGTAAGGAGGGAGATTAAATTACTGCAAATCTCAAACAATTGTGCAGTTATATTCAAAATTACCCGGAAAGATGGAATTCTTAGAAATTACAAATTCATTTCATTTATCCTTTAACAGGCTTAGATCAATATTATTCGGCGCTGCCCGTCCTTGCGTAATTTACTGTTGCTTGGTGTAGCCACCTATTTTTCAGATAGAAGAGTCATCAAAATTTGGCGGTTGGTGTTCTAAGAAATTGTGATAATGGGATGTCAGTAAGATATCTATCTGGTTCCAGCTTTTTTTTAATTTTGTAAATCTTTTTTGTCTTGGATATACTGCATAAAAAAACTCCTTAAAGTTTGATGGGTATCATTGAGAGTGAACGTCACGAATATGAGACAAGAAACTACTTTATTCACTAGAAAACGGTCAGGAGGTTTTCCCTAGAGTAATTCACTAGGAAACCGGTTAGGAGGTTTTCACTAGAGCAATTCAGTAGAAAATCAACTAGGAGGTTCACAAGGTATGCATTTTCAATTCAACATATCTGTCCTTCTTATGCCTTCCTTAGACCTTAGTCCCTCCAGTGCCTCCAGAGGCGCACACGGCGTCAGTTAGTAGCCTCCAATCTTCCCTGAAGTGGGCCGCTCCGAAGATTCCTCCCACTCTGGGATGAGACTCGTCTGGAGGGCTCTTCTGTCATGTTCGTACGTTCTACGGAGCGTGTTTTAAAACTTACGCAGACACGCCTTTCTTGTTATAAAACTCAAGAGAATTATAGGTCTACTTTTCATGGGTCACTAAATAGCCTACTGTTTTAGGGTGTAGGATTTATGAGGATTTTTTTTTCATTTTTTCGTGGATTTTTTCCTTAAGTTTTTTACGTTGGGGAACATTATTATTCCGAGACTTGTTCGATTGTTTGGAGATAGCTGTATGGCTTTTTCACTTAGTTTTTTCTATTATGGAACATTATTATTCCGAGATTGTTGGATTGTCTGGAGATAGTTGTATGGCTTTTTCCCTTAGTCTTTTTTCTGTTGGGGAACAATATTATTCCGAGAATTGTTCGATTAATTGGAGATAGCTGTATGGTTTTTTCCCTTAGTTTTTTTTTCTGTTGGGGAACATTATTATTCCAGGAATTGTTCGATTCTTTGAAGATAGCTGTAAGGCTTTTTCCCTTATTTTTTTCTGTTGGGGAACATTATTATTCCGAGAATTGTTCGATTGTTTGGAGATAGCTGTATGGTTTCCTAGTTTTTTCGTTGAACATTATTATTCGGAATTGTTCGATTCTTTGAAGATAGCTTGTTATCTGTTGGGGAACATTATTATTCCAATTATTGTTCGATTGTTTGGAGATAGCTGTATGGCTTTTTCCCTTAGTTTTTTCTGTTGGGGAACAATATTATTCAGAGAATTGTTGGATGGTTTGGAGATAGTTGTATGGCTTTTTCCCTTAGTTTTTTTCTGTTGGGGAACAATATTATTCAAAGACTTGTTCGATTGTTTGGAGATAGCTGTATGGCTTTTCCCCTTAGTTTTTTCTGTTGGGGAACATCATTATTCAAAGACTTGTTCGATTGTTTGGAGATAGCTTTATGGCTTTTCCTCTGTTGGGGAACATTATTATTCCGAGAATTGTCCGAATGTTTGGAGATAGCTGTATGGCTTTTTCCCTTAGTTTTTTTTTCTGGTGAGGAACATTATTACTCCGAGAATTGTTCGATTGTTTGGAGATAGATGTATGGCTTTTTCCCTTAGTTTTTTCTGTTAGAGAACATTATTATTCCGAGAACTGTTCGATTTTTTCCCTTAGTTTTTTCTGTTCAGGAACATTATTATTCCGAGAATTGTTTGATTGTTTGGAGATAGCTGTATGGCTTTTTCCCTTAGTTTTTTTTTATGGGGAACATTATTATTCCGAGAATTGTTCGATTGTTTGGAGATGGCTGTACGGTTTTTCCCCTGAGTTTTATTTTGTTGGGGAACATTATTATTCCGAGAATTGTTCGATTGCTTGGAGATAGCTGTATGGTTTTTTTTCTTAGTTTTTTTTTTCTGTTGGGGAAAATTATTATTCAGAGAATTGTTCGATTGTTTGGAGATAGCTGTATGGGTTATTAGCAAACTTTTTTTTGTATCATTAATTTGTTGGTCGAAGAAAATCTTTTTCTTTTTTTATGAAAACATTGATACCCTGTTACTTGACCTACTGAAAAGCTTTTCTTACGAAAAACCTCAACTGGAAAAAGAAAGTAAAAAACATGGCCATCAAGACATTTCTACACGAACATGGCATGACCTTACCCACGGATAGTCTTCAACATATTCCATAGGTGTCACTACATAGGGGTATGCCAGATTATGGCATGGCGCGCTCATTTTGTCTGGGTAATGAAATTTAAGCGCCAAAATCCATTTAGGCAATGAGTTTTCATCTGATGAGCCCCGATATGTGGTGATCACCTTGGGAATATAATGTTTTTGTAGATTTAAGGTGCTATAGCTTGGTTTTGGAACATTGACGTATGCTTATTGTTGCTGATTTTGCTATAATTTGGACTTTATTTTAAGATTGTCGGATTGGATATACTGTTTTGTCCTAGGGAACTGGATGGATGAGTAGGGTCTATACCTTGTTCAAGTGCTCATTCATTTCAGTTACTAAAGTCGGAAGACAGTTTTTTTTTTTTTTTTTAGCCAAGTAATTAACGTAATACATTATAGAAACCACGTGCGAATAAACTGGACATAATGACAGTTTTAAATTTCACAAAATCAAAGAGAAACTATAAATACCTTGACATTATGATTTTGAGTATCAGCAACAAATATTTGTTCACCGGGACCAAGACAGAATCCATGTGGTGAAGCCAAACAGCTCATATTGGCACCCTTGGACATGGATCCTTGGCTACCAAATTTGGTCCGTACGCTCATTTGATGAGCCTTCGGTTCCAGATGTACCATGTTATCAGCATTCTGAATATCAAGCATTGGGGTATTCGACAGTTCTAACACTGCAAAGGAAATTTTATTATTGCAATCAATATTTCTTTAAATGGCAATATTGTTTGTATTAAGAAATAAACCTCTTTTTTTATAATATGTCTTTAAAAACAAAATGAACAACTAATTGCGGTACTTCAATCCAACGTACACAACCTCTTTCAACCTCTTCATCGTAGTTCACGAGGTCAATACTGACACGCCCACGCAAAAAAAAAAAAAAATACTGCTAAAGCGCATGCCTAGAGTATTTGAGGTCCAGAGGCCTGTGAGCGCAGTATGGCTACACTTTTAAGACTGGCTCTGTTTACTCCATAAAACTCCATAAAAAAATTTTGTTTGTATCGTATTTCACGAGGTCAATACTGACACGCCCACGCAAAAAAAAAAAATACTGCTAAAACGCATGCCTAGAGTATTTGAGGTCCAGAGGCCTGTGAGCGCAGTATGGCTACACTTTTAAGATTGGCTCTGTTTACTCCATAAAACTCCATAAAAAAATTTTGTTTGTATCGTAGTTCACGAGGTCAATACTGACACGCCCACTAAAAAAAAAAAAATACTGCTAAAGCGCATGCCTAGAGTATTTGAGGTCCAGAGGCCTGTGAGCGCAGTATGGCTACACTTTTAAGACTGGCTCTGTTTACTCCATAAAACTCCATAAAAAAATTTTGTTTGTATCGTAGTTCACGAGGTCAATACTGACACGCCCCCGAAAAAAAAAAAAAATACTGCTAAAGCGCATGCCTAGAGTATTTGAGGTCCAGAGGCCTGTGAGCGCAGTATGGCTAAAATTTTAATACCGGCTCTGTTTACTCCATAAACTCCATAAAAAAATTTTGTTTGTATCGTATTTCACGAGGTCAATACTGACACGCCCCAGCAAAAAAAAAAAATACTGCGAAAGCGCATGCCGAGAGGATTTGTGGTCCAGAGGCCTGTGAGCGCAGTATGGCTACACTTTTAAGACTGGCTCTGTTTACTCCATAAAACTCCATAAAACAATTTTGTTTGTATCGTAGTTCACGAGGTCAATACTGACACGCCCACGCAAAAAAAAAAAAAAATACTGCTAAAGCGCATGCCTAGAGTATTTGAGGTCCAGAGGCCTGTGAGCGCAGTATGGCTACACTTTTAAGACTGGCTCTGTTTACTCCATAAAACTCCATAAAAAAATTTTGTTTGTATCGTAGTTCACGTGGTCAATACTGACACGCCCACGCAAAAAAAAAAAAATAATGCTAAAACTCATGCCTAGAGTATTTGAGGTCCAGAGGCCTGTGAGCGCAGTATGGCTAAAATTTTAAGATTGGCTCTGTTTACTCCATAAAACTCCATAAAAAAATTTTGTTTTTATCGTAGTTCACGAGGTCAATACTGACACGCCCACGAAAAAAAAAAAAAAAAAACTGCTAAAGCGCATGCCTAGAGTATTTGAGGTCCAGAGGCCTGTGAGCGCAGTATGGCTACACTTTTAAGACTGGCTCTGTTTACTCCATAAAACAATTTTGTTTGTATCGTAGTTCACGAGGTCAATACTGACACCCCCACGCAAAAAAAAAAAAAAATACTGCTAAAGCGCATGCCTAGAGTATTTGAGGTCCAGAGGCCTGTGAGCGCAGTATGGCTACACTTTTAAGACTGGCTCTGTTTACTCCATAAAACAATTTTGTTTTTATCGTAGTTAACGTGGTAAATACTGAAACGCCCACGCAAAAAAAAAAAAAAAAATACTGATAAAGCGCAAGCCTAGAGTATTTGTGGTCCAGAGGCCTGTGAGCGCAGTATGGCTACACTTTTAAGATTGGCTCTGTTTACTCCATAAAACTCCATAAAAAAATTTTGTTTGTATCGTAGTTCACGAGGTCAATACTGACACGCCAACCAAAAAAAAAAAAAATACTGCTAAAACTCATGCCTAGAGTATTTGAGGTCCAGAGGCCTGTGAGCGCAGTATGGCTAAACTTTTAAGACTGGCTCTGTTTACTCCATAAAACTCCATAAAAAAATTTTGTTTGTATCGTAGTTCACGTGGTCAATACTGACACGCCCACGAAAAAAAAAAAAAAAAGACTGCTAAAGCGCATGCCTAGAGTATTTGAGGTCCAGAGGCCTGTGAGCGCAGTATGGCTACACTTTTAAGACTGGCTCTGTTTACTCCATAAAACACCATAAAAAAATTTTTTTTTTATCTTAGTTCACGTGGTAACTAATGACACGCCCCCGCAAAAAAAAAAAAAAAATACTGCTAAAGCGCATACCTAGAGTATTTGAGGTCCAGAGGCCTGTGAGCGCCGTATGGCTAAACTTTTAATAACGGCTCTGTTTACTCCAAAAGACACCATAAAAAAAATTTGTTTGTATCGTATTTCACGAGGTCAATACTGACACGCCCACGCAAAAAAAAAAAAAATACTGCTAAAGCGCATGCCTAGAGTATTTGAGGTCCAGAGGCCTGTGAGCGCAGTATGGCTACACTTTTAAGACTGGCTCTGTTTACTCCATAAAACAATTTTGTTTGTATCGTAGTTCACGAGGTCAATACTGACACGCCCACGCAAAAAAAAAAACATACTGCTAAAGCGCATGCCTAGAGTATTTGAGGTCCAGAGGCCTGTGAGCGCAGTATTGCTAAAATTTTAAGACTGGCTCTTTTTACTCCATAAAACTCCATAAAAAAATTTTTTTTTTATCTTCTTTCCAGATTTAACTAATGAAACGCCACCGCAAAAAAAAAAAAAAATACTGCAAAAAAGCAATCCTCGTTTATTTTTGGTCCCGAGGCCAGTGAGCGCCGTATGGCTAAAATTTTAATAATGGCTATTTTTAATACATAAAAAACAATAAAAAAATTTTGTTTTTTTCGTAGTTCACGAGGTCAATACTGACACGCCCACGCAAAAAAAAAAAAAAAAATACTGCTAAAGCGCATGCCTAGAGTTTTTGTGGTCCAGTGGCCTGTGAGCGCAGTATGGCTACAATTTTAATACTGGCTCTGTTTACTCAATAAAACAATTTTGTTTTTATCTTATTTCAAGTGGTAAATACTGACACGCCCACGCAAAAAAAAAAAAAAATACTGCAAAAGCGCCTGCCTAGAGTATTTGTGGTCCAGAGGCCTGTGAGCGCAGTATGGCTACACTTTTAAGACTGGCTCTGTTTACTCCTACCTAAAACAATTTTGTTTGTATCGTAGTTCACGAGGTCAATACTGACACGCCCACCCAAAAAAAAAAAAAAATACTGCTAAAGCGCATGCCTAGAGTATTTGAGGTCCAGAGGCCTGTGAGCGCAGTATGGCTACACTTTTAAGATCGGCTCTGTTTACTCCATAAAACTCCATAAAAAAATTTTTTTTGTATCGTAGTTCACGAGGTCAATACTGACACGCCACCCAAAAAAAAAAAAAAATACTGCTAAAGCGCATGCCTAGAGTATTTGAGGTCCAGAGGCCTGTGAGCGCAGTATGGCTAAAATTTTAAGCTTGGCTCTGTTTACTCCATAAAACTCCATAAAAAAATTTTTTTTTTATCGTATTTAACGAGGTAAATAATTACACGCCCCCGCAAAAAAAAAAAAAAAATACTGCTAAAGCGCATGCCAAGAGTATTTTTGGTCCAGAGGCCTGTGAGCGCAGTATGGCTAAAATTTTAAGAATGGCTATGTTTACTCCAAAAAAATCCATAAAAAAATTTTTTTTTTATCGTTTTTCACGAGGTAAATACTGACACGCCCACGCAAAAAAAAAAAAAAAAATACTGCTAAAGCGCATGCCTAGAGTATTTGAGGTCCAGAGGCCTGTGAGCGCAGTATGGCTACACTTTTAAGACCGGCTCTGTTTACTCCATAAAACTTGGCTATAACCCATACATTTCCCAAAATTCTTGCCTGCCATGAGAAAGTATATTGCCATTGTGCGTTGCATGAACTTTTAATTTGTAAGCCTGTTTAAAAATCATTAAACCTTCAGCTATATTTCAGTGCATTCTCTATTTTTTAGAAATGGGATTCATTTTGTAAACATATACTCTTTCATTTTGGAAACAGCTTTATTAATTTATCTGAATTTTCCTCACAGAGCTTACCCCACCCTCGTGTTTGCAAAGAGCCTAATACGAATAGAGGTATCTCCCACCTTTTTAGAAAATTACTTAGGAACAGAGAAAGATTCCTCTATTACATACATATTTTTTCATTATTGATATCACTAGATACGTAAATTTACCGCAAAGGAGATAGGTAAGCCAAACGGTCATTGGGATAAAAGAAGTTTCAGTAAACGTACCTAAGACACCGCCTATCATATCATAACAATATGTGCACTTATATACACAGCAGACCAAACACTGTTTAGATGAACAACGTGATTTTCCCCCATTTAAATTCCCCAACAAAAATACCCCCGGTAAAGAGACTTTGAACCTTATTTTTGTTTTCCTGGAAAATAAAAATAAAATATTAGAATGGCCCTTAATTTTGCACAGAGCTTTATTAAATTACGTCACTTTTTCTCGCAGAGACTTTATGCACCTTCCCGAGAACCCTGACTGACACCCACATAACATTGGTGTATTTGGAGGCTCAAAATTGAGGTGTTTATTGAAGATCTAAAGCTGAATTTTGAAGCCCTTTCCTCGAATGATCATTCTCTAATAAGGATTACGAAATTAGGACCTCTTTTTCGCCGTTCAATAGGACCGACCCCATGTCTCTAACGTTTGTCCTCAAATAAGAACTGAAGATTAGGATCGCTCTTTTTCAATTGGGTATTTAAGTTCCAGGATTTCCTTAATTAAGGTGAGTCTTGATTTAAACTAAAAAATTTATTCGATAGCACTAAATTTGTAAACATTTTACTCATTTTCCTAAATTTATCACGCTGCTCCGACTCAGAGCCCCCTATTCACCCCGAGTGGATAATACCGTCATGGATAGAACTAAAGTTTTCTTTCACCATTTATCATGAAAATCTATGTAAAGCAACTGTTTTATGCTATGACAAAACCATAACTTGAATGAATAGTTACTTTTAATGAAGGAAAGAGGAAGATAAAAGCACGAGAGATGAGCTTTGAACTCTTTACAAATTAACCTTTTTTTTCTGTTATTTTTCAGTCACTTTTCGCAGTGTGTAAAGCACACATCTTCTCAAAGTGCACACACATTTATAGGTTGTTCATCAAGACTTGCGGCATCGTTTACAATATTTAGATACTAAAAAAACATCTGGAGGATATTTACAGTATTACGAATAACCTTTATGCGATATTATTTCTGGTGACTAGCCATTGCAAATACTACTACTTCTATAAACTTTCCACAGTGTTAAGCCCCACCCCTCCCCCACCCCACCTACCGACAAACAGGTAAATAGCCCTCGTCAACCCCTTTACTAATTCCCTCCCTTTTAAAGATCCCACCATGAGTCACGTTCGCCACACCACAGAAAACATAAATAAATTTACGATCATTTAAAGATTTCGATATGTTTAAAGATATCAGCTTGATATAATGCTAAAATGAAAAAAATTAAATAAATCACGTGTGCCATCCAACAGCTTATGGGAATTTATTTATATTTTCCGTTACTTTTATTTATTTATCGCCTATTTGGTTTCTACCTTGTTTTTTTTTTTACTTGACGTATTTGTACAGGGAAAGGGGTGGAGATAGAATTTGGTTTCAATTTCAAAATGTGAATTTGTGTAATGAACTTGATTGTTATAAGGAATTGAAAATGTCCATTTTTAAATTAACGATCATTCCATAAGGTTATCTTCTAGGATAATTTTTTTAGACAGAACCTTGGTTATTAGATATTTGTGTATTTGTTACGAGATCCAGGTCTACCAAGGGTCTCGATCACTCTTGCATGGACTAGAATTTTATATAACGACAGCGGTAATTTCATTATTTTTCCTCAAGGTCCCAAACCAATGATACAATAGGATTCGAACTCTCGGCCTCTCGGGCGAAGAATCCTAAATCCAGCGCACCAATCCACTCGGCTAGGAGTGATTGAGTGGGCTGATTGACTTCCGTCAATTCTGCTGATATTTAAAAGAGTGCTACCATATAGCTGTTGGCCTCCCACTTAGAATAGACTTTATATCGAGATCGGTAACTTCTTTATTTTTCCTAAAGGTATCACTCAATTTTTATATTTGAATGATTAACAGCTGTAATTATAGTGTTTATTCTTCGATGACGACAAGTTTTTCTCTATTGCAGGGCGGACACGAACCCTCTCGATCGAGGCTCAGGCCACAGAGGCCCATTACGTCCGTGATGACGAGTCAGATATACAATAGGTAAATTATCCGTTTAGGATCGAATTTAGTAACTTTTGTATAAAGACCCCATTTCGGCATAATATTCTTGTTTTTATCCCGCATCCGTGGTTTTTATTTAGGAGGATAGATAGGGGCCAAGCAATTTTGGAAGAGGGAGGGGCAACCAATGAATGGGACCGTTTGTGGCAATAAATAACAAAAAAATAGGGGTTATGCATGTGATGTTTCACATTCTGTAGAAGGAACCCCGAGCCCCCCCCCCCAGGAAAAGACACTTCCCCTTTACAAAGCCAAAGAGGGTGCAAGATAAACAGACTGTACTAGATCATAACTTCTAGAAAATATCTCTTGGATAGAAAAGTTGTATATAACCTCTACATATTAAACTGAAAAAAAAAACTTACAAATACTGGGATCCCTTGGTTTTTGTAGAACGGGAGGCTCGCCCCATCGCTGCATTACATCTAAATAAAAGATACGTTAATAATAAGAGCTACCAAATACCCTAGGCAAATGTTTTTGGCTATATATATATATATATATATATATATATATATATATATATATATATATATATATATATATATATATATATATATATATATATATATATACAATGCCATATATAGTACAATTTTTTTTGTTCCCGTCGGAAAACTTTCAAACAGTTCGTGGTAACAAACAGTAAGTCAGAAGCGACTCGGCACAATAGTAACTGAAACTTTAGAATTTGATAACAATAGATACATCAAAAGAACTGCCTTTTTATGCTGATTCCAAATATACAAAATTAGTCAAGTTTAAAACTTCAAAACTTTTTCGCAGGCTGACCAATGGTCTGCATTGCGCAGGTACCGATCTCCTAATTCGACGCCTTCGGCCTGATTTTCGATAAATGAGGTAAAACTCCCCGAAAATTCAAGCGATCTTAATGAAAATTACAACATCAGATTCAGCATATCAGAGAACATACTAAAGGGGTTTCGAGCTTCTATCTACAAAGATTTTTTTAGCCAGAAGAAGGATCATGGATGCGTGTTTCATTTATTTTTGTTATGGCGATTTTATCGAACCAGTGGTCGTATAAGATAGGGAAAGGGTTCATTCGAACGGAAATCAAAAATTTATTGAGCCCTATCAAAGTGACTAAGAAGATTGGAGTATAACTAGTCTCCTTCTCAGGCTTCTTTTTCCTCGAAGATGTCCGATCAAAATTTTGAGACAGCCATTTGATTCAGGAAAGTTGAAAAGTCCAATAATTATACCTTTGGGGATGGCAAGACCCCGCGTAGCACCTGGGGAAAGGACTGTAAGTTGTGCAGTTTCCACACTGTTCACATATAGTATTTATCATCGTGAAATATACGGAAATTTTCAGGGGGGGGGGGGGTCATCGGGGATATTTTTCCGTGGGAATTTTTTCCAGGTAAAATTTACACACAGGGGGCGGGGAAAGATATTTCCTGGTATGATTTAAAAAACAGTAAAAAAGATATCTTCTCCTCAGCCCTCCCTTTTTACGCTGAAGTTTGACTTTTTGTCACAATTCTTTAAGATAGACTACTCAAACACAATGGTAGATAAATTTGAATAAGAAGTATTTTAAAGAACTTTAATACTTCAGCGTAAAGAGCGAGGGTTGGCGAAGGGGTAGCCCCCCTCCTCTAATACACGGAATAATTTCTGTTCGTTTTAAGTTTCAATTTGCTCCTTGCATTCAGTTGGAAAAAAACCCCTTTTTTTTATTCAATACGATACAAGGACCGAAAGGAACACACAAACAGCTTAACTAGCTCTAAAAGGCTGGTAGAAAATGGCAAGCATAGACATATTTTATACATCATATGTTCTAAAAGGCGACAAAGAAATTTGTCAAGTTCAGTACAGCAAGTGTTTACAGAACGACGGCGAGTTTACTTCAATTCAAAAACGACAACTATCCTTTCGGGACAGACATCAATGTTCCTATGAGTCACGAGCAGGAAAAAGCTCCCCAGCCTTTTTTGTTCGGTTGAACTCCTTAGCTAAACTTTAGCCTTCCATGTGCGGGATTGCACCTTTTGAAGTAGTAGTACTCACAAGCAACGCAACAAGAATAAAATTTAAATCTTTGGTAAAAGGTAGGGTTGCATTCTTGAAGATGACACAGCACAAGAAGGCCTTTCCGTGATCTGAAAATCTTCCCATTTGCTGTACGACAGCCCAGCCACTTTTTTAAGTTAAAACTCCATTTTCATGCTCATGGGGCCAACAGAAACAATCTCAGAAGGGGAAAAGATGCAGAGGTGTGACAAAACATTCAGTGAAGTCCAAAACGTCGTTTCAGCTGTAATATAAAGAAGTCAAGAGAAGAGATACAGACACAAGTTCTATACTGAGCAAGTATATCAGGATCATCTGGACGCACAATCCTTCCACAGCTTGTTTTTGGACTTGTCATCTCAAGTTATTGGCACCTGGCTAAGCTTCGTTGAAAATAAAACGAAAAACGGAAGCAACTTTTTCTGGCATTTCTTTTGTTCTGGAACTGACAGTATTTACATGTCTGCAAGCGGCAGCCAAATCACGGTTAACCGACTGAAGAATCTTGCACAAGGGAAATGTCAGACTGAAAAATATATTTGGCCAAGTGAAGGCACATCGCCAACAATTATTGGTTCATTGTATTGAGCAACAGTGAAACTATTTCAGACGTTTTAGGATTACTGATCGCTTCAAGAACTTCGAGAGGACGCAGAATAGAACAATAGGACTCAAGAAAATACAGAAATAAATCGTGGAGTTTCAGTGCAAGTCAAGTTTGTGTTAACAATTTAATCAAAAAGCAACTGATATCCTTTGCAACCGACAGAAAAAGACTGCTTGGTTGAGTTCTTTAAAGCGACTGTAGGTCTATATTTATCAATTGAATTTGATGTGAAAAATTCAGAAATATAAGCCATCGTTTCAGCATCTTGCAAGACAACAGGGGAAGATGAACAATCTGCAGATGGCCCATCTTAACTCCTTAACATCAGAAATAACTATCCTGATTCACCTGGGAGAGAAAAAACATTTAATATTATAATTTTCCTTCTATCTGTAAATATGAATATATATATATATATATATATATATATATATATATATATATATATATATATATATATATATATATATATATATATATATATATATATATATATATATATATATATATATATATATATATATATATAGTGGGTCAAAAATAAATTATAATTATTATTATTATTATTATTATTATATATATATATATATATATATATATATATATATATATATATATATATATATATATATATATATATATATATATATATATATATATCTATCATAAATGGTCATAAAGAAATCTTTTCTTTTGTCTAATATCGGATTTTTGAAAATTGATACTTTTAATAAAAAAAAAAGCCCGATGGACGAATTTTTTTAGAAGTACTATTAATTCAAGATGTTATAGCTTGGATATGGTATGTGATTTATTGGAATTTGTTCTATTTAATACTTTTATAAGATTTAATGGGAACTTATATAAACAAACTGTTGGCATTCCTATGGGTGGAATGCGAGACCATTCATAGAGGACCTGTTTTTAAGTCAATTAGAATATGAATATATGATAAATAAAAATAGCCCAAGCAATGTAAAATATAATTTTTCAAATAAAAGATATCTGGACGATCTCTTAGTAATAAATTGTGCAGAGTTTATTGAGATTTCAAAAAATATTTATCCACAAGAGTTAATTCTGGAGCCTAGCTGTGGGATAGGACACTCTGACCATTTCTTAGATTTAAATATTATTATTTCAGATAATAATAAATTAGTTTTTAAAATATATAATAAAACGGATGATTCTAATTTTGAAGTAATTAATTTTCCATTCCTTGAAAGTAATATACATTCAAATATTACTTATTCAGCTTATTATTCCCAATTATTTAGGTATGGAAAAATATGCAGTAATTACACAGATTTTAAAAATAGATGTAAAAAAACTGAGCGAAAAACGGATGTTTAGATGTCTTTTTGCCAAAAACATTAGTTGGCGATTCAAAAAAATTAGTTTTATGTATCATGAGCTTTTAGATAAATATACAAAAAATTATAAATAAATATAGAATGATATTTTAATATAATTTCTCTTTCGCTTTTTTTTTGGAATTTTGAATTTGTAGACTGTTTTCAAACAAGCTTGAGGATCTTTATATCTGTAATTGGTTCCGGATACCAATAAAAGACACATCTGGACCAGTCTTCATTTGTTCCAGAATGGTCTTTGCCAGTGACCTCTGGGATTTTATTAAGGAAACAATGAAACACTTTTTGTATGTAATTTTTAATAGCTTTACTAGTATGCATGTATTTCACAAGTTTTACCTGACATAGGGATACCATATAGATCTTATGGTAGAGGCTCCACTGTGCCGGGTAAAGAAAGTAAAGCCTCGAAACCCGTTAAGGCACTGGTATTTCTTCTAATGAGCCCTAAGGTGAGGTTCTACTACGAAATATTTCACTAGATTTAAGTCGCTTTTGTTCGTAAATTTACAATGACTTATATTTATTGATGACGACTTTGCATGGATTTGGAAATTTCTATTTGGTTGATGGTGCGGCTTTACTGTTTGGTCCTAGGTAGTTGGATAGATGAGTAAGGTCAAAACCTCGTTCAAGTGCACATTTGTCTCAATTGCTGGATTAGGACGACAGTTTTTTTTTGTTTTTTTTTTGCCAAGTAATTACCTCTTAAACATAATATATATTTATATATATATATATATATATATATATATATATATATATATATATATATATATATATATGTACTCTCGCTAACTCGAAGTTCACAGGGCCACGATTTTTCTTCGAATTACGTATAGTTCGAGTTATAGAGGTCCTTATACATTAAATTCAACTTGCAAAGGTAACGAGTTAAAGGTAAAACGAATGAAAATTCAAGATACAGACGTAAAAGGATCGCTAAATTTATTCCCTACAGCCACTACAAAGATAAGGTTAATTTTATTGCTGCATTAATATCAAATCAAGTTATTTATTGTATTAATAGAAAATACTCACAGCACACACGATGAAAAAAGAATGTACAAACACACTAAAAAGTAAAGTCCATATATTACCCTCACTGTGTAAAAGTCCCTAATCTTCTTCTGCTTAAGACTATTGGCAACACGTGTGTCAATCATACTTCCGAGTGAAACTGCTGGTGAAAAATCATTATCTGATAAATTACTGTTTTTCTTTCTAAAATTATACGTTAAGTACGGACTGCGGCTTTGGTTTCTTTAGGTGTAATGTCTGCCTTGTTTTGATCGTCACAAGGAGCGGTCTCATGGATGGTTAGGGATTCTACTATTTCTTGATCAGTTAATGTGCCGGTTAATGCTACCCCCTCGTCGACAAAGTTCTTAAAATGTTGATATCTTGTCTGATGTCAGCTGCATTATCGTATCACCTCATTCCACTCAGCCTCAACGTTAACGTCTAGTAGTTCCACTTCTAGTTGTTCTTCTACTTGCGGTTCATTTTCTGTTTCAGCTTGATTTTCTGGCACTTCTAATCGGTGTGCGTGTAACTGAACCATCATGTAACTGAACCCCAAGAAACTGAGCTCCTGTAACTGAACCCCCGTGTAAATGAACCACCGTGCAACTGAACCCCCGTGCAACTGAACCCTCGTGTAACTGAACCAACGGGCAAATGAACCATATTTAACTAAACCCTCGTGTAACTAAACCCCCGTGCAACTCAACCCTATTTAACTGAGCCTTCATGTAACTAAACCCCAGTGTAACTGAACCCCCGTGCAACTGAACCACCGTAGCAACTGAACCACCGTGCAACTGAACCACCGTGCAACTGAACCACCGTGCAACTGAACCACCGTGTAACTGAACCATCGTGCAACTGAACTACCATGCAACTGAAGCCTCGTGTAACTGAACCATCGTGCAACTGAACCACTGAACTCAGTTTGCATTGATTGTTTATTTAATTTCTGTTCGTTTTAAGTTTCATTTATACTTCAATAGGAAAATATGTTTTTTCGTTTTAAGCTTGATTTTCATATTCAATCTAAGAATTACTCGCTTTAAGATCTATTTATTCATTTGTATTATTACTTGTTGTACCTTTTTGCTATGATTGTTTATTTAATTTATATTTGTCTTGGGTTTCATTTATTCTTTAATAGTAATTTCTGGTCGCTTTGAGTTTGAATTTTAAAAGGTATTTATATCTGCTGAGCTTAAGTTTAAAATATCCTTTAATTTTCTTTTAAAAAATTGTTTTTAGGAATTTTTTTTTTAAATTAATTTAGATAACAATTACTCGCTTACGGGTTTCCATCACGGCATTCATTCGACTGTCTATAGCCGTTGTGTACCATTAAGCGAAACAGTACCGTAATTTCTTATCATTTTGGATTTGAATTATTATAGGAATTTATTTATGCTAGTCTTTAGTTTAATATGGCCGGGGGGGGGCGCTACCCCCCCCCCCCGCAAAAAACATCCCTTAGAGAAAATACCCCGAGGAAAATAACACCTCACGGAAAATACCTCCCTCCCAGAAAATACCTACTCATGGAAAATCTCCCCTCCCCCCCAAAAATAGCCCTTGCGGTTGTTTAGTTTCCAATTAATTTCGGCTTATAACAAAAGACTAGAAATGCCTGGGGATTATCAAACAATTTCTACTTCTATCCTCCTTTCTTCTCTCCCTTAGAGCTAATTCTGTATTTATTTGAAGGCTCAATGAGAGCCGAGATGATTTTGGCATCAAAATGCACCTTTTGAGGTATCTACCTCTCTTTCTAGCTACATAATAATCAGATAACCCCATTGCAGAAGTTTCAGTTCCTTTTTAAGTTTTTTTTTGTATTTGTCTATTGCTTACAGATAGTATTTGTCATTGGGAAACATACATACATTTTTTGTGTGGGGGTTTTCTGGGGGATCTTTCATGAGAAGAAAGTATTTGCACGGAGGGGGGGGGGGGGAAGATTTACACATAAATTCCTCTTTTCCACTTCCCTTAGAACTTCTCAATTAAACAAAAAATAACACGAGTCAAAAATATTTCTAAATTTTGAAAACCATAATTTCCACGAGGGGGTTATTTTCCCGGTGATGGCATTTCCGTGGGTGGAGGAGGGAAAATTTTCGGCGGGGGAGGGGGGAAAACGCTTAGACCCGTAGAAAGTGACAGGGTGAAGGGAACCCCCATTAACAGACATAAAAAAAAGAAATAAACCTGGATTTAAGAGTTTATGACGTCCGATTTTCTTTGTTTCTGTGACAACAAAACAGAGCATTTTTAAAAATCATCTTGACAGTAATTTATATAAAGACTTAAAAAAGCAAACAATTCAAACAAGGTTGAACATGTAAGGATTCTAACTTGTGTTTTACCCAATGTAAGTACGGTGGTTGAGCTGCACGAGCGTTCAGTTAACCGAGGGTTCAGTTGCACGGTGGTTCAGTTGCACAGTGGTTCAGTTGCACGGTGGTTCAGTTGTACGGTGGTTCAGTTAAATGGGGTTGAGTTGCACGGGGGTTCAGTTGCACGAGGGTTTAGTTAAAGGGGGTTCAGTAGCACGAGGGTTCAGTTGCACGGGGGTTCAGTTACAAGGTCGTTCAGTTGTACGGTGGTTGAGTTGCACGGTGGTTCAGTTGCACGGTGGTTCAGTTGCACGGTGGTTCAGTTACAAGGGTTCAGTTGCTTGGGGTTCAGTTACACGGTGGTTCAGTTACAATGGAACCCTCCTAATCAACACGACCTGAAGCAGTTGGTTATTGTTTTGTTCGTTTTTTTTTGTCCCAACATTTATTCGAAAATTGAATAGGCTCTAGAGGTTGATAACGCATACCTTTCCGTCTTCAATGTCGGAAGTATCTTTCTGATCACTTCAGTTTTGTTAAGTATCTTGAGATTTTTTATTATTCCTGCATCTAGTGGCATTTGTTTTTTACTGTTTTGGCCGGCAAAAATTGTACATTAACCCATTTTAGAGGAGGAATAGGAATATCTGTAATGCAGTTGTCCACAAACAACAGACGTGTGTTCAACAGACAGAGACTTTACTCCGTTGAAGCATCTAGGATTTTTCGCTTTAACAATAACGAAGGGCTTTAAGTTTGTTGATCCTGCTTTATTCGTTGCTAGTAAAATTATAACAATTTTTTGCTGTGTTTACCAACGTAGCATTTTTCATCTTTAAATTGATAGGTTTTATCAGGGAGGCACTTGACGTACAAACCTGTTTCTTCAGCGTTAAAAATGTTTTTCAACTTCAAAATATGCTTTAACGAGCCCTTCCATTAATCACGAACATTAATGTCCACAGGCGCACTCTCACCACAAACTTTTTTCAAAACGTAATATTATGCCTCTTATTAAAATTCTCAAGCCAACCGTTACTGACCTTAAAATTATCATGCCCTGGATGTTTGGTGAAGTGCTCAGCCTTTTCTAAAACCACTGAAACCCAAGAAGAATGTTTGCTTCTCTATATAGTTTAAATCATTATTCATGCACTCTTCTACATTAGCAAACTCAGATGATCTCTTCCTCTTACATTTAATGTTACCATCATTTGCTGGGTTTTCGATTTCTGACTTTTCCTTAAATTATGTATGCACAAGTGTACATGCCTAGCGATGTAAGCAACATAACAGCTATATCCCGGCCCAGATTTATCAATAGACCCACTAGTTCCGGGCCTAGAGGCGCACAATGCCAGGGGGGAAAATAATTATCACTGAGTGATCTTCGTCTTAACAAAAACTGGACTGAAGTGATTTACCGTCAAAGTGTCTGGTGCACTCTGCCGCCAGTCGCTGAACACTAGTAATAGAAAAGTGATTTTAAAACAACACAGGAATTCCGTAGCCACTTAGAAACTGCCAGATGTCTCCCAAGAATGGCATCCGAGAGTTCGGTATCACCTCTCTCTCTTTCATTAATTTTGGCTTATCAGTTGCGTTCTGTTCTGTTCTCCCATATCTCCCAATTCTCGGGGATTTCCCCAAAAATCTCGCCGACACGGAGCAGCAAAAACACTTGGGCCTAGAAGCGTAAAAGCTTTAAGTCCGGCTCTGGCTGTGTCTTTTTTCTCTTGCGTCCCTTCATGCACCATCTTAATTATCTCCATTTTCTCACCTACCGAATGTTTTTACTTGTCTTTTCGCACTCATTTTCACTCGAATTATGTACGCACAATCACAATACTATCGATGTAAACAACACGCACTCTGTACAGTACACAAAATTAAAATGCAATGACAACGCTGGTAGACGCTTTGGCAGATGTGATTCACCGACTCGTTGCAACCTGCACACCGAGGTTTCGGCTCAACGAGGCACGCTGAAAACACTTCGAGATACAAAAGTGAACTTCAACTTATGTAGGTAGAGTGAAAATTAAATTTGACTGGCTATTGCTCCACCCAAGTATAAAATTATACAAAATAGTTCTACATCGCAACTCGTTTTATAAACTTCTTTCGTCCACCTCAAACTTCAACGATGCAAAATAACTCTGCCTCACTACCGGTTTTATATATTCCTTTGCTCTACCCAAATAAACAAAATAATTCGACATCGCAGCTGGTTTTCATAAACGTCTTTGCTTTATCCGGATGTTCAATGGTGAAAAATAAATATATCGCAACCAGTTTTATCAACTTTTTTACTCTAAACTCTAAACCATGTATTCAAATTTACAAAATAACTCTACAAGGCAACCCGTTTTATAAACTTCTTTGCTCTAACCCAATATAAACATTTACAAAATAATTCTACAAGGCAACCGGTTTAATAAGCTTCCTCGATCTACCTAGCATTCAATTAGACAAAAAAAAACAACCCTATACCCCAACCGGTTTCAAAAACTTTTGCTCGACTTCAATGCGAGGAGAGAAGTTTCCGGGTATGAACTTTCCAGGAGAAATTTGACAGGGGGGGGGGGGGGAATTGCCAGAATTCCTATATGATATTCTTTTTATTTATCTTGCTTTCTCTGTGGCGACTCAATTTGGCATGTGAAGATATTCCAAGGGAATTGTCCAGGGGAAATTTTTAGCGCGCTTGGATTTTATTTTGGGAATTTTCCATGGGGGAGGGGGATTTTCCACGAGAGAAATCCTCTATAAGGGGATTTTCGGCAAGAGAACCTATCCATTAGGGAGGAGGATTTCTCATAAAAATTCTCAACGGAAGAGGGAATTTTCCTGCATGATTTGAAGAACGATCATAAATTAAATAAAACACGAGCCTTTTTTTTGATCAAAGTAGACTAAGGAGAATTTTCCAAGCAGAATTGCCCGAAGAAATTTTTCGGGAGTGATTTTCAGCAAGAATGGAATTGTCTAAAACGACGCAATCGGATACTTAACTATCCAAATCAAACACAATAAAGCACCACCATAACCCCAATCTAAAGATCAAAAAGCAAGATATTTCGAATCGGAGTTCCTAAGAATAATGAATATCATAGTTATCTATATTTTCGTCTTATTGCGGCTGTATATCATACAACCGCGCGGAGTATTCACGCTGAACACCAACGATGAGACAGGTTTTTATAGTTGTTTGAAGTTTAAAGCACCATTTTCATTTGAATTTTTAAAGACAAAACATAAAACAAATTAGATAAGGAGAAAATCAGTTTTCTCAACATTCAGAGCAGACCAGTATTTTTGCATTTCTATATGGTGATTTACTTTCTTTTTTGTCCTTAAGACGTCAAACGAAAACAAGATTAAACTGATCTTGAGTTTGAATAAAAAAAAAGAAATACAAAAGTTAAAGATTTGAATCAGGTGAAAAACTCTAGTTTTTCTTTTTGGAAAAAGAAAATTACCTAGATACATATATTTTTGTTGAAAATAACATTTAAACTTCTGAGTTCATCATATTCAAAGAGATTATTTCACGTTTCGTCTTTTTTATCAGTATCATCATTGAACGTTCTTTTAAAAATAAGCCCAAGAAAACAATGTAAAACTTTACTTAAAAAGCCTCTACAGCCTTAACGATCAGTATCAATCACATGGGTGGCATTTGGTAATTTATGGCAGGTGCAGCAGCCACGTACGGATTATACGTGGGTTAAAACAGCGTTTCAAGAAGAAGGAACTCGAACTCACCTGACATTGTAGTTGACGTTACAACCTCAGAAGTCGCAGATGACATAGAGACTGTGGAAGACTCAAAAGAGCTGGGAAGGCGTATTGTACTAGGAACTGGGGGCGGTGGATTCGACAGACCTGAAAACAGGTCAAGCTTCAAACTCGACGCCAACATTTTCACGTTAACATACATGGTAACGACAGTTTTGTCAAGAAAGTAATAACAATAATAACATATTTTTAAATTTCTTTTCGTTAATGAGTAAAAAGGTATACACACCTATTGTTGACTTTGAATGAAATTTAAGTTAGCTTGAGAGATGCTAACAACAAAAATCAAAAACTTTTGCACTCTCTACATAAATAATACCCTTTAAATATACTTTCTGCATTCCGTATATAAACAAATAAAAGAGGTTTCAAACCTATTGTCAACTTTTAACGAAACATAAAATAAATTCAGCGAAAAAACAAATTATTGGCTAGAAAATGTATTTATGAATTAGGAAATAAATAACTTGCAGAAAGGTCGTAAGCTTCTTTCTTTTTTGAAACCTGTCAACTACGATTTTTAAGCTTTTCTACTGAGTTTGAGGCCATTGCCACATTTTTGTCAGTGTTGTCACGTTGAAATGTGAAAATGAATTAACAAAACCAATTCGTAAAATTTGACAACACTTTTCAATCGCAAAAATTCAAACATTAACAGTCTGTTGATATATAAAGATTACAACTTCAAAGGAAAGCTAAACCTTTTTAAGCTGTATAGTGCCATATGTTTTTCGCTTAATTTTTGCTGACTTTTCACCCACGTTTCTCTATTTTAAATTGGCACCAGCTGCTACTAAAAACTGCAGAACTGCAGAATTTTCTAGAATTTTTTCCTAGTTTTTCTTAGACATACATAGTTGTGCAAGCTGCTACTCAACAAATCCAAACAATAAGATTTCCTTCCTCGGTACTTTAATCTTTTTCGTAAAAATATCTATTTAAATATTTTAAGCTTTAAATATGATCATAAATAAGGCGTATTTTTCCTCAAGCAAGTTGATAAGAGGTGTTCTAAGAATCTTAAAAGTTCAGCACGGAAACCTAGTCTGGTAGAGTGTGGGTAAAATTATTTGCATAAGCCATAGATTTTTTTTCTTATAGATTTTTTTCATAGTCAAAAATTTATATGATTAGGCACATCATGTCTTTCTTCCTTCTTCTAAGGCCTATATCAGACAGGGTTGCCATTTTGGTCTGGAAGAATTTACTAAATCTGAGAAAAAAAATTTACTATTCGCATCTGTTTTTACTAAATGCTCAAAGAACATTTTTCGTGCGTGCGGCTGCCGCACGCGCACCATCAAGCATCGATAATTACTATAGGAGGATAATCAATGGGATTTCCACAATCTTTTTCCTTCTTTCTTCTTTTTTCTCTTTTCTTCTTTTCTTTCGTTTTCATAGTATGATTGAAAATTCCAAAAACCTAGAAGTTCAAAAGTCCTTTTTTTTATTATTTGGATGTAGGCTACTACTGGATAGGCTTCATATTCCAGATGCGGTGTATCCAAGACGTCAAAGAATAGTCTGGAATCTTAGATTCTGGAAATCCTGTTGGTGAAGCCCGGCTTTGAATTTATTAACGGTCTTCATGGTCATGAAATTCAGATATATTGCAAAATTAAAAACCCCAGTTTCCGTTTTTAGGTTTGAAATCTAAACCCTTCAATTTGGCATTTTAAAAAGGAAATTTGCCATTTTTTAAAAAACTAATTGGGCTGGTCTTTAAATAAGGGATAACGTGCTCACAAAGATTTCTGGCAAATTTTAAAGCAATTAATGTAGGATTTTTTTAAACAGATTTTTTTCTGGATTCTCTATCGTTCGTATTCAAGGGAATCAAAAACCAATGCAATGTAGTCACTTCAAAACGAAAATGACGTAATCGGCTACCAGTTTAGTTGTAAAATTATTTAAATTAAAAAGTGCGCCTCAAATTGGACTAGGGCTTCCAAGATATATAAAACTTATATAAAATACAATAATTAATTTAAAAAAAATAACATTGTATCAATATTCTTCAGATCAGGCAAATCATACAAATTGAAAGGTAAAGAGAAAAACACGTAGTCACAATTAAAAAGTCGCACTTAAAAGGCCTCAATCGTCCTCGGCCTCGTCCAAATTTAAAGTATCCACCAGTGCCGAATTCTGACTGAAGGGATCTACTTGTTTCCATTTCCTGATAGCCCGAGTCAAATCGCTGGGGATCACCTAGTCAGGTACTCCACTTGACGACCTGAGAACAAGTTGCTTCGTTTTCATCAGGGACGAAGCACTCGAGACATTTAGCCTTTACCGTTTCTTATTTTTGATGACCGACAAAAGCAAGAACTGTCTCTCTGCTCCAGCACTTGAATATGGCAAGCTGCTGAGTCAGAAAGAACTTAAGTAAGTATTGATAACGTCCGTTTCCAGCAGCGACTTTAAAAAGGGACAAGGCTAACTAACAAACGTAGCAGCTGTTATGAGAGTGTGGGAAAATTTTCTGAAAACAAATTAAGCCGGCATACCAGTCTTGATTTTAAATAATTTGCCTTTCAAAGCGAGTAAAAAGAAGAAGCCGAAAGAAAAGTAGAGATTTTTAAGCGCTAGGATTGACGCGAAATCGCAAAAATGAGAGCAATAGTAGCCATAATGTCTAACGTAATCGAAATCAGATTTTATAATGAACGGACTCTAATTTTTTCCCAATTCATGGAAAATAACAAGTTTTGTTTACTACAAATCATGACTTTTTACTATATTTCGGGAAATTTGCTAGATCCTCTAAATTTACTAGATTTATTTTTTTACTAGATCTAGTAAAATCCTACTGACGGTGGCAACCCTGATATCAGTTATAGTCAAAACATACTAGGGCCGTTTTTTAGCACTAAGATCTTGCATCTTTCTGCAAAGATTATCGTTTTTTAACTCATCTTTGTTCTAAGATCTTACAGTTCACTGGTGTTAGCAAAAAGTGTGAAGAACACCACTGTTCTGCCATATAGAACAATGATGAGAGAACTTTGATGATATACTCATCATTGTTCTCAGACCGCTGATCAGAGCAGAATGCTAAAAGATGTTTACATAAAAACGACAAAAGATGTAAGATCTTAGTTCAAAGATTTCACTTTTAAGTATTTTCTGACCAAAGATGTAAAATCTTAGCACATTGATGAGTGAAAAAATAGGCCTACTTTATCAACAGGCTAAATACCCGGACTGAAACATGATTTCATCAATCACGTTGAGCTTGTTGTCTGCTAGAACCGCCCACACGCGCAGTGGCGTAGTCGGCTAAAATTTCTGTACCAGTTTGCATTTCTCTGTACCAGAGGAACATTTAGTTGCCACAAGGTATTGACGCATTTAATATGCATTTAGCGTTTAATATACTAAAAGAGACTAAAGGTTTAATTCTAATTGAATAAATAAAATTGAAATACTTTTATGATAAATAAAATTTAAATTGTGTAATATATATTTTCATTTCAATGTTGTAATAACTGGAAAAGAGAATATTTGTAATATAATTCGCTTTCAGTGAAGCGCCAATGACGCAGTGGGTTTTACATTTTTAAAGTTAGGAAAGGAGGCAGTAGCTAAATTCTTGTTTGTAGTGAAACTAAATTTGTCGTGAACGGTCTTGGGAAGAAAAAAGATAACCAAATATTGGATATATAATGATATCAGCTGCTGAAAAGCCTATTAATTGAAAATTTAACTTTACCGTAATTTTATTTTCAACGTTGTAATAAGTACGTAAGAAAATATTTGAGGGGCTTATGAGGGGGAAACCCCCTCATATATTTGTATTTTATTGCCAGAAGAAAGATCACGGACGCGTGTTTGTTTTTTTCCCCCAGGGGCGATCGTATCGACCCAGTGGTCCTAAAATTTCGCGAGAGGGCTCATTCGTAGGGAAACTAAAAGTTCTAGTTCCCTTTTTAAGTGACCGAAAAATTGGAGGGCAACTAGACCCCCTCTCACACTCAGTTTTTCTAAAAGCCACCGGATCAAAATTTTGTTCAGCATAGTCTAAATATCTAATAACTGTTTCTTTGAGGGCGACTTCATCCCCCACAGTCCCCGGGGGAAGGGCTGCAAATTATGAACTTTACCCATTGTTTACATAGGTTATTGGTAAGCACAGTTTATAAATTATAGGCAGTATGATCTTTCCCTATCTCACCCATTATAAAAACCCAGACCGAGGTGCGAGTGCTCCAGAGAACGTAGAAACATAAGCGACATTACATCTTTTCACGGGCAGACAAGTCAGATTTCTCTTGAACACGAAACTTGGCTTCAACGTTGGAACAATAAATATTGAAGAAACTAATTTTAAATTAATTTATTCCAATATATATATATGAAAATCAGTAATTAGTAGTGCAATGTTATTATTAGATGTTTTTAGGAATTAAAAGTAGGTTTCGAAGTCTCAAGTTGGTTTCAAAGGCATTTTGAGAAAGTTTCTGCCAAAATACGTGTTCCAGGGTAATTGGACTGCTGATGGCAGATCAAATGAGAGGAGCTGTTTGTACGCGCTAATGCAAGAATAAGTGGGAGGAGCTATTTGTTCGCACCAAGAGTGAAGCGCCAGAAATTATCTGTGGTAAACTTACTGCTATATCTTTATACTGTGTTGGCAAGTATACAGACATTTTCAGGGGGGATTTTTTCTGGTGGGGGGTCGGGGGATTGAGTTACGTGGGAGGATCTTTCCATGGAGGAATTTTTCATGGGGGAAGATTATTTCCATGAAGGGGAAATTCTCTTTGAATAACCCTACTGTAGAGGTTTCAAGCTTCTATCTGCAAAAATGTGGAATTTTGTATTCGCCAGAAGAAAGATCAAGGATACGGTTTTTTTTTTTTTTTTTTTTTTTTTTTTTTTTTTTTTTTTTTGCTTTTTCCTACGCGTACGAATAGGAACCTGTCTATTTCACAGAAAAAGGAGCGTATTCGGCAAATATTTCAAATTTATACGAAATTCTTCATTCAAAGGAAAAAATTCGTTTTACCAAACCAAAAGTAAGGAATAATAAGTAAGATTAAACAATTCTAAGCATCTATATTAAGTATCTGCTATAGAATCTTAACGAAAATCACACCATCAGATTCAGCGTATCAGATACCTTTGCTGTAGAGGTTTCAAGATCCTATCTGCAAAAATGTGTAATTTTGTTGTTGTTGTTTTTTTTTTTGTTTTTTTTTTTTGCCAAAAGAAATATCAGGGATTATTTTTTTGTTTTGTTTTTGTTTATTTGTTTTGTTTTTTTTCCCCAGGGGTGATCGTATCAACCCAGATGTCCTAGAATGTCATGAAAGGGCTCATTCGAGCGGAAATTAAAAGTTCTAGTTCCCTTTTTAAGTGACCAAAAAAATTGGAGGGCATCTAGACCCCCTCCCACACTCAGTTTTTCCCAAAGTCACCGGATCAAAATTGTGCTCAGCATAGTCTAAATATCTAATAACTGTTTCTTTGAGGACGACTTCATCCCCCACAGTCCCCGGGGAAGGGCTGCAAATTATGAACTTTACCCATTGTTTACATATAGTATTGGTTATTGGTAAGAATACAGACATTTTCAGGGGGATTTATTTCTGGTGGGGAGGGGGGGGTCGGGTGATTGGGTTACGTGGGAGGATCTTTCTATGGAACAATTTTCATGGGAAAAGAGAATTTCCATGAAGGGGGCGCTGGATTTTCCAGCATTACTTAAAAAACAATCAGAAATTAAATAAAAAAACTATTTTTTTCAATTGAAAGTAAGGAGCAACATTAAAACTTAAAACGAACAGAAAATATTACGCATACGAAGGAGTTCGTCCTCTCGTCAATTCCTCGCTCTTTACGCTAAAATATTTTTAGTAATTTCAAAAGAGCTATTTATTATAATTAAACAGCCTTTGTGATTCAGGGGTCATACTTAAAGAATTGGAACAAGATTCGAACTTTAGCGTTAAGAGCGATGTATTGACGAGGGGGCGACCCCCTCATATTACATATATGAAAAAGTTGACCCCCTCGTCAATGCCTCGCTCTTTACGCTAAAGTTGGAATTTTGTTAAATAATGGCCGACATAAGCAATGATTTGTTTGTCTTGTTTTCCGGCCAATCTTAGCATTTAATTTCGCCTTAAGCAGCTTCAGAACTACGTTTTTTATGTGATAATAAACCAAAGATATTGTATGTCTTAAACTTGTGATAGTTATTAAATAAAAAAAAAAAAAAAAACAAGTTTTTCCAACTGAAAGTAAGGAATAATATTAAAACTTGAAAAAAAAAACATAAATATCTTTTCTTTAAATTTGAGAATTGCTCAACTTGTGACTTTCATTTTCATACAAATAGTTTCGACCTATTTGACCGTTTCGTTACAATGCCTTACAAAATTAGTTCCGCAAATATCGATAATATAAGTTACGTGAGAGAATCTTTCCATGGAGAAATTTCTCGTGGGGGAAGGGAATTCCTGGAAGGGTGAGCTGGATTTCCCTACGTTATTTAAAAAACGATCAGCAATTGAATAAAGAACAAGTTTTTTTTTTCAATTGAAAGTAAGAAGCATCATTAAAACTTAAACAGAAAATATAACGTATATGAGTTGGGTTGCCTCTCGTCAATAGCTCGCTCTTGCGCTAAAGTTTCTTTTTTAACTTTTAAAAGAAGTTATTACTCTATATAACAGCCTTTGTGATTCATGAGTCATTCTTAAACAACAGGAACAAAAATGAAACTTAGGTTATTATATGGTTATTATTAGTTCCAAAAAGTAAAATTAATATGCAAATTTTGTTTTAACTTTTCATGTACGGTGAGCCAAATTGGAACCTGCATTAGTTGAAAAACGTTCAGAAATTAAATAAAAAAAACAAGTTTTTTTTTTAACTGAAAGCAAGAAGCAACATTAAAAGTTAAAACGAACAGAAATATTACCGTATATGTAAAAGGGTTGTCCCCTCCTCAACACCTCACTCTTAACGCTAAAGTTTTTATTGTTTAAAAAAGTAGAGTTGTGACAGAGTCAGACTTTAGTGTAAAGAGCGAGGCGTTGAGGAGGGAACAGCGCCTTTCATATACAGAATAATTTCTGTTCGTATTAAATTGTAATGTCGTTCATTACTTTCAGTTAAAAAACTTGTTTTTTTTTCATTTAATTCAAAAAGAAAAGCGTATTGCTTACACATAGCATTTGTCATTGGGAAGTAAACAGACATTTTTCGGGAGGCGAATTTTTTCTGGGGGAATTTTCAGTGGTAGGTGTGGGGGATCCCCATCTTAAATACTTTACCCTTTAGGCTAAAGTATGATTTTGTATCACAATCCTTTACGAACAAAAAGTGAAACACAAGGTTCGTTAAAATAGAATAAGATAGCTTTTTGAACATTCTAAATAACGCTAGCGTAAAGAGTGAGGTATAATGGAAGGTGTATCCTCCCCATATCATAATATTTCTGTTCATTTAATTTTTAATGTTGATCCTTAGTTTCAGTTGAAAAAAACCCTGCTTTGTTTGTTTAATCACTCAAACAAACAATTCTCATGGGAAGACATTGAAATGTAGCGATTTCACGCTTAGGATGACGTGACCTGCAATCAGTTCCATTGCCTTTGCATCCCCTTTGTCAACGTAGCGTTAATCAGCTACGCAAGGGTGGAATGTGACGTAAATTATGCAAGTAAGGTACACAATTTTCCTGGGGTTTTGACCATAACTTATATAACGTATAGGGTGCATTCTACCCACTAAGAAAAGGCACATGGAGACGGCTCAAAACAGGGCGTCTGGAGTATTTTAATGTTTTTCGGTCTGAGCTACATATATTACGTAAATATTTTTGGAGTTGTAAAAAAAACAAAAAAACGTTGCCACCAAAAAAGCCTGCTTGGTGAAAAATACTTCTAATTTGTAAAACCGAAATTGACATTAACAGTTGGATTAGATGTGGAATCAATCACCCAATGTTTTTTAAGGACTATTTTGAAATGAAGAAGAAGAAGAATTTCAATTGCAAAAGAAGTAGAAAAGAAGAAATATTTTCTGTTCGTTTTAAGTTCTTCTCTAAAAAGAAGAATTTCAATTGCAAGTCTAAAACCCTTGGGTTTAAATTTAACTACTAAGCCACGCATTAGCCGGTTTGGTTGATTCTTTGCACAGACTGTGTTGCATTAATAATAGCTAGAAAACATGAAAAACACAACATAATGCACAAACAGTCAACGATAGTGACATAAAACTATACCAACTGACTTTCAAAACAGCACTACACATACAAATACAATTAAGTTTTACATCATCCAAAAACTTAACTGAATTGCAAAAACAAAAGTAACAAAACGAAATAGAAATCCTAATATTAAGCATTGGTGGCATAAACTGAATAATATTGTCTGCTCTATACTACTATTACTACTAACAACAACACGCCGCAGCACCGAGTCACCTGAAGTCGATACAGCTACGCACGTTCCGCCTTTATCCCAATCTATTCAAAGCATCCCTCTTTACACCCTCCCAGGAAGTTCCCATTTCTCTTAAGTATTTATTTACCACATCCTCCCACCCCAACCGTGGACGACCTGCTTTTGGTTTAGCACTAGAAGGTCGGCCTATGGTTACGAGATAAGATCGAAAATTCCCATATCGTTTAGAATAGCCCTAATTTTGAGACACAATTCCAATTTGAGAAAATTCCCCCGTGGAAAAACCCCCAGCAGAAAATTTGTCCCTCCCCCGCCAAAAATGTATGCATACTTCCCAATAACAAATACTATGCGTAAACAATGGGCAAATTTTATAACTTATAGACCTTTCCCCTAGGGCTGTGGGGGTATGTCGGCATACCCCCTGATGTAAGTCGGCAGCTAAATGCCTATTTCATTTTTAAATCTGTTTTGAAAGGAACCTAGATCTTCCTGCCTTCTTTTGTTTGGTCATAAAAACAACAGATTTTGCATAAAATACTTTTTGCACAACAAGAGGCAGATATAAAGAACATATTTCCAATACAGAGAACATCGAGAGCGCATTGAAATTTATGTAGGGTTACAAAGTGTTACTTCCACATTTACTACAAAACAAAAGCCTCAAAACAAAAAGTCATGGATAATGAGTTCTTAATTTTATTATTTTTCACTTCATCCATAGCTATAACACAGGACTTATCATGCCGCAATACCAAAAACTATTTTCTTACCTTTTAATTATTAATTAGTCAACAGTGAACCGTTCTATTATATGGACAGGGTTTACATAAAAATAATGTTTTTTCCCTTATATGTAGTGCCCTATTGACAGTTATCCAATTAAAAAAAAAGTAAACACAGAATTAAAAAAGACGCGTTGTTCATTGGGGTCAACACTACATGATCAATCTGAAAATTTTTCATAGGTTAAAAATGAAATCAGTATAAAAAATGAATTTATGACAAAAAAAAACACTATTATAAAAGTATACATATTTGGTTAATAATCGTTTATAAATAAGCTTCGTCTAATCCACAAAAGAAAATAACAATACAAAAAATAACATCACACCATTACCAGAAGAAAAAAAAATTATTTTCACAATGTTAACTTTTATCCTTGCTAGTTTGATTCTGTCAAATAAATAACAAGTATTTAATCAGAACATGAAAATAGCCTCAAATCTTCACTAAAAACAGGAGACATGTTCCAATATTGAAGAATAAATGCAACAGAGTATCTAGCAGAGTACAGGGGATTTGAAACCTAAGGTTCTTCTGTCGAGTCGAGCTCCCCGTGATATATCTTGCTTATTGGGTCAATTATTAGTGTAGCCATACAAAAACAGATAATCACTGAAACAAGTGACCTATTTAGTCCTTGTGGTACGCCAAGTTCCGGGGTCCATTTCTTACGTTGACTTTATAAATAAGACAAATATGAAACAAGTGAAATATCAATCCATCTGATATGCCTAGTTTATTATTTCTATTAGTTTTGTAGTGTTTTAAAAATATACCAACGTTGAAACACCTGAATTTTTCAGCCGTTTTGGTACACCATTTTTTCCTCGCCATTTTCATGGCGCCAGGCCGCTAGAAACTTGGGGCATAATATGCCACTAAATACTAAACTAAAAACAACTATTTTATCAGGTCTATTATTTGGGTAGAAAACAGTCAAAGATTGAAATAAGTGAATTTTCCTATCCTAATTTATTAGAATCTGTGACTTGCGTAGTTTAAAAAAAGAGACGAACGTTGAAACAAGTGAACCGTTTATTAATAAATGACTGAATTTTCATGACAAGTACAGAGGCGTCGTGACTTGATTTTAGCTCACAAAAGGAAAAAAAACGAAATGTAACAAAAATAGTCAAACAACAAAAAAATCATCTCTACGGGCTAATGAAAGCAATAAATCTTCTCTCACGGTACTAAGACAATCACAAATACGTTTAAGGTCAGGATATCCGACTTTCAGTAGAAAGACGAGGTATAATTATTTAGATAGTAGTTGGAACGGTAGGGATTTCCACCTAGAAAAAAATCAAATACTAATTCCTCAATCACTAAAATTTGTTAATATGAAAACAAACTACATTTTTTTATTTCCTTAAACTATAAAAAAAAAATGCATAGAGGGGTTAGTATTTACTTGCCGTGTTTTTCAGAAATAATAGTTAAATGTCAGTTAAAGAGTGTTCGAAAAAAGCTCATACACTTGACACAGGAAAATTGATAAAACAATGTGTTTGTTAAACTTGACGGACAAGCAAAAGAGATTTCTCATTTGACTTCTGTGGAATTGCTACTAATACTCAAAAGTGTAACTAGAATTTCCCTGCTGAAAGATTTAGAGGGCTTATTTTAGGAAAAACATTGAAGCGGAAACCGTTGGCAAAAATCGTTAGCGAAAAATGTTAGCGTTGAAGCGGAAGTCGTTCGTATTTTTTGACAAAAAAAAAATCTATGTCGAAACAACTACTATCTTCAAAAAACATCTGCTCCAAGAGGGTCATTTGTTAGTTTATTCTAGCCGGGTTTTGTCACCTCAATCAGCTTCCTCTGGCCCTCAACCCTGAGGAATACAGCCTTGCATTATCTCCTTCCGCTGGTTAAAGTTGGCCGACTGTGAGGTAAAGGAGTTTTGAAATATGGTGGGTATGAAATTTGAGGTAAAATTCTGAAGACTATTAATGTGATTTTTAAAAAGGGGAAGCACCAAGCGATTTTAGGAAAACTTTAATTGCAACCCTCTATAAGAAAGGTAACAAGAGTTACCTTCAAGACTGTGTGATTATAGAGGCATTAGCCAGGTTTCTGTGGGAAGCCAGTACTTAGAACAATGGTACTAAATTAGAGATGCTGTAGACAAAATTTTTAGAAGATCAGGGTGGTTTTAGGCAGAGAAGAGTATGCGAAGACCAAATTTTCATTCATAAATTAATAATTGAGAAGTGCCTGAATTATGAAACACTTGTAGTCCTCAGTGTTATAGATTATGAGCAGTTATTTGAATCCGCCGATAGGAGAGCTTCGGTTAAGATCTTCTATGGATACTATACCCTGTATGGTATACTAGATAAATAAATTAAAGTGATAAGTGCTATGTATGAGAACAATATTGCTGCAGTCAAGTTACGAAATGGGGTTAGTGGCTGGTTTGAAATTGAATGAGGAGCTAAATAGGGTGGAATTTAACCCCAATTATATGGATCATTTGGAAGGATTTGTTCCTAAGGAACACAGCAAAGGGTAAGGGAGAGCAAGAAATCAAATGGGAATGTAAAACTGTCCTAGACTTAGATTATTTGTTTCTAGGCGTTTACCCCCCCCCCCGCCCCCCGTGGAAAATACCCTCGGGTAAATACAGCTCCTTGGAAAATAAGGCTTTCCAAATTTGAGAAGTTTATTGGGAACCTACAAATTCTAAATTGTTTAAGTTTTCAAAGACAAAAGCGTTGTCAAATTCTATGAGTTTGTTTTTCTTATCTTCCAAGTGTAAAACTACCACAAATCACCATTAACAAATAAATGAAACCCAAAACTAACAGAGATTACAACAGATAGCCAAGTCAAACTCAAAACGAGCAAAAAGTTAAAGGAGTATGGCTGACAATACCCATGTCTTCTTCAGACCAGAAAACAATTTGCACTTTACTTGAAAAAAATAAATAATCGTGTATTGTCAGTTTGATATACATATTCTGATATCTATTCCTTATAGTCTTACGCTTGGAAAATTATTTGAATTTATTTCTACTCATTTTTGGATTAACGAGACTGTTTACTATTCTTTGACAAACTTGTTTTGTGGAAAAAGTTTTTAGAATTAGTTGCCGATCATTTTTTATTGACGCAATCTCTCTCGTATAAAAAATATTTTATATCTTTTTAATTTTTTTTTCTATTATACTGAATAATTTTCACTTTTAACATTCCTTGACTTTACTTACGCTCATTTTTGGTTTAGCCAGATTCTTTACTTTTCTTTAAAAACTTATGTTTCCCATTAACAAATACTATCTGTAAGTAATTGAAAATAAAAACTTTTTCAACTGAAAGTGAGGAACAGCCTCAAAATTTAAAACGAACTGAAATTATTACATATATGAAAGGGGTTGCCTACTCCATAAGACCTCACTCTTTAAGTTAAAGTTCTCTCTCCATGAAAAAATCCGATACTTGTTTGTTATACGCCACTGACTCAAGATTACGATGTGTAAAACTCGAGAACAAACTGGTTTCTTCGTTCCTTCAGAAACAAATTTGGGATATATATTTTCAAATTAGGGGGGGAGGGGGTAAAGTACGTACAATAATTCAGCGTATTGTAAAATAAGAATTGTTTTCTGACTTCAAACTATCCAAATACTTTACCCCTCCCCCTTAATGTGCAAATCTATAGCCAAAATTTATTTCTAAAGTATCGAAGAAATTAACGAAAAAACCGGTTTGTTTTCGAATTTTATACAACGTAAACTTGAGCGAGTGGCGCATAATACACAAGTACCAAAAGCCCTTCCCCCTACGGAAATTAAAAAAATAAAACTCAAATAAAATTCTCAAATTTGGAAAGCCTTATTTTCCACGGGGGTGTTTTCCGCGGGGAGGAGGGGGGTAATCGCCGGGGGAGGGGTAAACGCTGGCCACCAAATCCTATAATGATTTGAGTGTCCTAGACCAAATGTTAGCAAAATCAATGAATTTTTGGAGGTTTTGAGATTTCAGGGTCCTACAATAGGCTGGAAAATTAGGTTTATGAGGATTAAGTTGCATACACTAAGAATAAAAAAGGATGAAAAGGGAGAACCCATAAAATAAAATTCATGAAAAAATTATCACGGAAGACGTGATGTCTTAAAAAACATGATGCATTTTCGTTCTTTAAATGTAACATGGCATCAAAGTATGGAGATAACATAACGTCCACTCTTTGAAAAGAAAGTTTTGAAAAAAAAAATATTTGAAAAAAAATACAACAAAAAGAAAAAAGATAGCAAGAAAAAAAGAAAGAAAAAAAGATACAATTTTTTCCGCTTTACATCCAACGACACTTGCTAACGGTCAATATAATTGTTCATTAAATATAAAACTTTTATTTCTGCTCCCCTGAATCCACAATTTAGTCACGTTTACTTTGAGTGGCGAAAGTGGCGCGAGGGGGGGGGGGACAGGTTAACATGAACTATAAAATAGGTGACTGAACTGTGCAGACAATAGCAGATCGACTAATTTATTAAACTAAACAAACCACCGATATTCTGTCTTGATTTGGCAGGGGTGGCTGAAGCCAATGAGTCACCCTCAGATTCACCATTGTCATCATACGACGCAAATTCCTACTTATGGTCTAGTTGACTAATAGTACAAATAAAGCATTTGGAAATACTTTTGAATAGATGATTATCAAAAATCGATGATGAGCGATGATAAATCCGAATTTTGATAATCAGTTAATCTAGGTTCTGATAGAAGTCGGATCTCACTCTGTTATCCAGATTCCACATTACCGATTAAATAATCCCTTTAAGCGGGCAAATATACGATTCGCTTGGGGATCAAAAATGCTCAGATTTTTTTGGTTGGCAAAATTAAGCATAAAATAAATAAAGGGTTCATGTTTGTACACTGATAATAATATACTATCAGGATCAGACGGGTTTTCAAATAACTTTTTTTCCCAAACAATTTCCGATAAAAAAATCTAATTGTTTGAGGGATTGACCGATTCCCTTTGGGCTAGGATTTCCGAGACCGACACCGGTCTCGTCTAAGTGATAAATTTGGGTCAAAGTGATATATTCTATTTTGTTTTTGGCTAGCAAAAGTAAGCTCAAAATAAATAAAGCATTGATATTTATTGACTGCTAAAAATGTATGATTGGTGTTAGACTGATGTTCAAAGGAGTTCTTTTTTCCAAGAAATGTTCAGGGAATACTTTGAGAACTTCGTTTTCAATCAGACATACAGCTAAATTTTTTAAGACAAGGTCACATGATTCTTTTCGCCTGCTAAGTGTTCCCACTTCTATCAAAACTTAGCAATAAAAGGAAAGCCAGTGACTAATAACCCTCAGCCAAAAATCTTAACAAAACCAAATGACATACTTATTCTAATCAAGGCAAAACAGATATAGCAAGGCGTATAATCTCAACTATACTATATAAAAGACCACAACCGTATAGCACTTACTTAAAGACTGAATCAACCAAACCAGGGCAAAGAAACCATGCGTTACTTAATATCAAGCGGTGACTAATGCTATCTCATATAAAATGAGCTTTCTCCGAGTTTAACCATCAGAAAAACTCACTCAAAGAAGACTTTTCGACAAATCGACATCAAAATAGTCATTTATCATATTCATTATTTTTAGCTGTTTACTGTCTTATGTCGCATACATTAAGCGATTCATACTTCGTTTCGCAATAACATGATCACAAAAAAAAGCATTAAAGAACGATAAACCCTTTAGAAAAATGATTATTCTGGTATCCTTGCTGAAACAGCCGTCCCAAGTCAATGAATAAAAAAAAAAGTTTGACCTCTTCTTTCAAATATCCGAAACAAATATCATCTGTTCCTAACGCTTCTGAGATAAAAAAAAAAAAAAAAAAAAAAAAAAAAAAAAAAAAAAAAAAACTAAAGAACATCGGTAATCGAATAAATCACTGTGTCTTTTAAACTTCCTGTTTTTTCAATAAGTCACCCTTGATAGATGTTCTACTGGATTTCAAATTCAAACTCTCAGAGTTCTGTATTTAGTCCCTTTAATAATAATAACTATTATTATTCGGCCACGTTAAGTTACTAGTTTTTTCTCTCTTTAATTTGGTTTTTCACGTTCTCATTTAAACTGAGGGAAAACTGTTTTTGATTCATTTCTTTTTTACAAGAAAATAGTACTCAATCTTTAGTTATATACAATTAAAACATTTGCTCAAGAAAGCTATAATAATATGATATAATATCTATCGATACAAAAAGCCTTTATAGGCCTTATTAATGCAAAAATAGACAACAACATAAAATTTAAAAACAAAACAGACCCTTAAATCGTAACTAATAAATAAACAAATCAAAGACAATAGTCGCTATGTACCATACCGGTACAGACCAATTTTTCCAACTTATTAAACCCCATAAAACTTCCATAACTTAATATAGAATCCACCCAATCCTCTAATAACAGGGCAAAAAATTAGTGACAGTTTAAATCAATGATACACAAAAATGTGTTGACTGTTTGTAATAACATCATACAAATTACACCCAAGCCCCCTATGTACAGGGGGAAAAGGGAAAAGGAGTCAAAAACTTATCTCATCCTAGATCAACATCCCCTCCCCCAACGTACACACAAAACTGAAAGAAAATGTCATATCACAAAATCCTTAGTTTAGTCTCAATTGTCACTTTTAAAGTAACTCCTTCCTCCTTGAGATATAATATAATCTTCCCTGGTGATATCAATTTTACCGAAAACCCGCCATATTGCCTCCTTTTAATTGTATTTCCTGACATGAAGCTTAGCAGCCAAATTCAGGCAAATAATAGGAAGTTATGGGAGATCAATTTTAAAAATCACAAGTACCGTAAATGGTAAGACGGCTTCCTTCCCTCCTAAGTATCGTAATTCAAATGGTGTTACGTGACATTTTGAGACCAACGGAGACTTTTACCCTCCACACTCAGCCGATAGGCTTCATCCTATTTCCAGCATCTTAATTGGTTCGCAAGATTTGAATATATATATATTTTTTTTTTGCAAAATACCCTATATTCCTTTTCTGCAGTTGTTTAAAAACAAAGCTTTAAATACCCATAATATACCCTTTAATACCCATAATACCCTTTAAAGCTTTAAATACCCATATTGTTTTGGCCGTATCTTTGATACCTTAAAAAAAGCTTCTTTGTACAAGCAACTGGGTAAATAATGAATGTACTTACCATTGAGCAAATTAGGGTAGGAGCCAAGTCCAGTAGGCATTGCACTATTTGACATTCCCATATGCGGGCCAGCAGGAGCTCGCATATGCATCATTGGGTTTGCTGAATCAAAAATACCACATTAATAGCTTCATTTACTGTAAGTAGACTTGTTTGTAAATTAGTTTAAAATAATAGACCTGTTTAAATTCTGAGATTCTCAGAAGTTGCTAAGATAAGAGTAAGTATAAAATATTTAGTAATATAAAGCTGTAAAAGCATTGCTGCCGATCCAAACTTATTCATGCCAAACAAGATTTTCTTCATTAGCTGAAATGAAATCAAAATATCGTGTTCTTTTGGTTTTAGAAAAGGAACTTCGTGTAGCTATCTCATCATTGACGCCCCGATTTGATTAATTTCGCGTCAATAGGCAAGCAGAGCCATCTCATTAAGACATTTTTTCATTAAGACAGAAGAAATTGTGTGCTTGTATAATTTTATAAAATGGAAGGGAGCGCCATACGATGAATATTTCTAAGGGGGACGTGGTAAAATTAAGGTTGGAAACCCATGATCTAGGAGAACTATTCTTCATTCATAAAATATGGCCTAACCACCGTTCTTTCATCAAAACCCTAAAAAGTGGGGTCGAACCGTGCTAATGGTAACAAAATAAATAGAACTGAAATTTTGGAAACAATATGTAAATGCAAATAATTTACGAAAACGACACGTGAATTTGCACAATTTCAGAACAAGGAGACAAACACCCCTGAATGGTGATCCTGTTTTGGTCAAAATTGTAGCATCCAATTCAGGATGTCCAAGGACCCCCTCCCCCTAACATAATTTTCAAGCCCTAACTAACTAATTCAAGTAATCGTAATCTAATCTGAAACAAAAAGGTGATGGCAAAGAACGGCTTTAGACATTAAAATGTCATTACATTTCAAAGCAATTTCACGGTCTTTAATAACGTCAATCTAGAATTGAAAAAAACTTTTTAGCAGTTGCCAAGTCCTTATATTTCTAAATAACCTTTTAAATGAGGAAGCTGTCTACACCAAATAGCCCAAATAATAATCATTCTCCCAACAGCTGAGACAGATTACCTCCTATTCCGGATATTCCCTCATTCTTACCACAAATTAGCAGACAGTTGGCTCAAACTACTCGCGGTAATTAGCCAGAACTATGTTCCAAGAATTAAAATTATTGCAAAAAAAATGTTTACAAAATTCATAAAACTCGTACAAGCAATAAGTTGTGTTTGGTTTGGTTTCCTTTCTTTATTTTATGTATATTAGACAAAAAGTGCATTTTTCTTATTATAATGTCTTTTTCCTTTGATAAATGGTTCATAATAACATACCAAGAGACTTCAAGATCATAGAGCTAGAAACACTTATACTTCACTTTGCAATATGAAACCCCATCCATTAATCTGTATTCAATTTCTGCAACTATGTACATCGATGCCCTGCAAAAAGGATTCCCCGCAAGTACTATCAAAGAACTCTTTTTAACACCACCTCAAGAATATCCGAAGAATTGCGTTAGACGGTGCAAACATCACGGCATTTGGGCCTAAGCACACCCTTTTCAAGGACCAGAGTCCCAGTTCCCTATAAAATTACCCCCATTCCCTTCAAAGGCATTGGACATGCTTCCAGGCATTCCTATAACGTATGAAAAATATGGAAAAAAGATGTCTTGATAATTTTGCCGAGTTCTCTCAACGGTTTAAACACAAACGAAATTCAAATTTTTCTTGAGTTACTAATCTAATTCATTCATTAAATACAATTGCTTACTTATGAGTTCGGTTCGACTGAGTAGCATTGACAAGATAAGGGATTATTTACAAAAAGAGACTGAAATATAAATAAGGTGCTCATTACCCCTACCCCCTTTAAATAAAACACCTAAACAATCATATTAACTATTTGAGAAGGAGGAATAAATACAAATGGTAACACAGAGTGCATTTTGTCTCTCAAATTTGTAATTGATTAAAACTCCATAAATAAAACTACTGCTCAATTAAAACATTGAATTGGCAAACTAATAAACCATTAAATATACCCATAAAAAATTAATCAGATACTTACGTCAAGGAGGTGAATTAAAGTAGAATTATGCTCCCATTACATACCCAAAAATGAGTTAGTTGCACTATCAATTTATATGAAAGTTGTTAAAGGACCAAGCAGAGTGAAAATAAAACCTGATTTTTGAAATTAAGTGGAAACTCACAAAATTTTATCTATCTTTAAAAATTGGGAAAAGGCAAGAATTCAATTTTTAATGAAAAGGACCCCATCTGGAGTTATTCAGTTTTTGGTAGTAGTGGCGCTAAATTTGAAAAGGAAGAAACGAGGGTGAAAAATCACCAGAAAAAGAGCTAAAACAAATGGCAGATAAAAGCCTAAGAAGGTGTAGCTGTCATTTGAAGGTGTTGGAAACCGATTCGTATAGATTGAAGTATTAAGGACAACAAGCGCTGCCAACTTTAACTAATTAGTTTTGCTTATTTATTGTTCATGGCTCAATTTGGCAAAACTGACCAAACTTAGATTCTGCCCTTCAAAATTTAAAAAAAAAAGAAAATTTAAAAGAATCGCAGTTTTCAGGAAGGATATGAAAAGGCGTAAGACCGGTCTAGGGGAGCGGAGGGGGCGCAATTCTTACTTTTGTGTCCTTGGTACTTAAAAAAAGAAAAAAAACTAAAACCCTTTCAAAATTCCATAACCGATTGCAAACATTATTTAGACCCAAACAATATTTAACTGATTACTCACGCTGAGGAGGCTGATTCGACTGAGCAGCATTTAACTGAACCAAAGCCTGTAAATTATTCATAGCATGTGATGTAGAATTAGATTCCACGCCAGCAATAAGATCAGCCAGAGTCATGGCGCCAGTTGGCGGTCCCAGTGTAGGAGAGCCAACTTGTCGTCCATGCATAGGTCTTTCTTTATCGACGTAATTTCCAAATTGTGACGACATATTGAAGTCAGGGACTGCCACATTGTAAGCCTTAAAAACAAATAGAATTTGATTCCATAGAAGTAAATACAATAGAAGGTAATGTGTATCAATTACGGTATAGTGGAATACAAATATCTAGTTGTAACAAATTGGAATTAATTATGATAAAAAAAATCACCTTGGCTATAAATTACGACCAGAAAGTCTCATATTAATGATAAAATTCATTTCAAAGATTGACAAAGTAAATTTAAGACAGTTTTTTTGGCGCAAAATACGCGTATATGTAACAAAAAAGTTGGTCCAGTGCCCAAGTAATTGTTTCAAGATAATTATCATTTGGAATATATTAAATTAATTTTCTACAAAATTAAGCCAAACAACTGTGGAGAAAAAGTGTTTCATGTGGCTATAATCACCTATAAAAATTCCAAATCTATCAGCGACAGACATTATGGCTTAACCAAGCAAAAACATTGCTAAGCAAGGAAATTATCTTCAAGGAACACAGAGGAACCCTTTCATTATGTACTTACTATGATATTTATGCTCAGAAATTGGTTAAAGCAAACAAAGATAAGAAAATATCTTTAAAAACACCAGAAGCTAGACAACATATCAGTAGAGAACCATTTACATTTGGTTCAGATCTGGAGCATTGTATTACGAATGAACTTCACAAACATCTCCAAAAAGGTCTAAAATAACTGTATCTTCTGCTCATCTCTTCAAATAATACAGAAGAAAGTTCAGAAAAGAAGGATGCACTAACAATTCGAAGTCCATGTTCATTTTTTATGCTAATTTGCTTTTCAAAGGGTAAGAGGCATAAAGCTAAGAGGAAACGTTAGTTATAAACACAAATAACATAACTATGTTTTTAATGCGAAAGGTCCTGAAACCTGTTAATCTTTAGATGTGAATATGTACGAAAACTGAACGTGGACTTTGAGCGTTCTAATCGTTTACAGTTGTATTTTAGTATTTGTGCTCCTCCCTTCTTTTGAAATCAGCTGTGGACTTTATGAATTGACAGACATTGGGAAGGGAAAGAAGCTGTTATGGGAAAGGATGTCGTTCTAGATGCTTGATGAAAACGTACTGGGTCTAATGCTTCAATGTATCACCAGAAGAATGTACTTGGATTAACTTAGAAAAAGAAAAAAATTGACTAGTTTTAGAATGCCTGTTTTCGTGATATGTCCTCCTGCACAGGTTCTGTGTTTGCCTATAGCATATATCCGTCATTGTGGTCTAGACTTCAATGTGCTACCAGGGGATGGTACAGCTTCTATTGCAATTGAAACGAATCAAGCACCAACCGATATCACAGACATAGTGTGATATCGACAATCCTTTGAAACGCAACTTGTGATTGATAAAACAGTCGGTCATAAATGCGTTAAAACCTTTTGCGCCCGTGGGGAGAGAGTCACATTCAATTTTGACAATGTAATAGAAGGCGGCTACTGAACTCAGACCGGTAGGTATTGTGTAGATCAAATGTGAATGTTGTGGAACAGAGTCAAACGACACGTTTGGCTCTGTTCAAGAACTGTTCCAGTGTTGTCGAGAATACACGAATCAGTGTTATCTGATCTGTCGAGATGGCTTTTTGGGATCAACAATCTCTTATTCTGATTTTTAGACTGAGGTTGAAAGTTGAATATAAACTGATGCATGTTTATGATACAACCACCACAACGAAACACAAAGGAAAATGACAGATAATAAAATCCACGGTTAGGAGACAAGCGACATCGAGGATCATATCGAGTTGTACGATACAGTCATACGAGTCATACATAAACGGAAATGACGCGCAACGAACTCTATGGTTAGAAGAGAAGCAACTGCTAGAATAACAAGGAATCCCAGGAGAATACGAATCCTAGAAAATAAAGGGTTCTGTGAAGGATTACTAGGTTGCTAGCTACCGCTGCAACCCGGATAAATAAGAAAAAGGAATTGAATTCACGCAAGAATTTCTTAATTCACAGACAAAATCAATGACCCCAAACAGCATAACAGAAGCCAATAAACAGGCAACAACAAGAATCACATTGAATCACAAACGAAAATGCTATACAACAAAAGCTGCGAGGCGCTCTCAAAAAGAGTCCCAAATTTCTCTCTCGCTCTAGCACTTGTTCACCGATGCCTAACACCGTGAATGGTTAGACCGTTGCTCACGTGGTAACCATGCGTTAAACACATACCAACAATATTTTTTCATTTTCACATGGGATCCCAATCTAGCCCATGTCCATCGCTTAGCATTCAAGCTTCTCTCTTCAGGGAGTTATAAAGTGACGTAGCCAAAGCAAATTACTGGGGAATAGCTGGAAAAGATTTTTTTACCTCTGACGTCATGCAAAATTATACAAGGTGATGAACGAATCCGAACAACTAAAGCAAAAGGCACGTGGAAAATGTCTGAGGTAATGATGAAAGACAATGAAGCACAACGATGTTTGCGGTTAGAAGACAGGCGACACCTAGAATCTCATCGAATCATAAAATATTATGACGCGTAACAAAATCTGTGGTTAGAAGAGAAGCAACAGCGAGAATCACAACGAATCCCAGGAGAAAACAAAGCCTACAAAATATATAATTCATTCAAGAATAAACAGAAAGGAAGAATTGAACGCACGCCAAAACTTCTTAATTCAGTTGAAATTGCCGATTTGACACCTTATGACTTAAAACTAAGGAATAACACAATCATCATGCCATTTTGTAATTTGAAAATCAGTATATACAGGCGTGCCGAGTGCCAGGGCCGGAACAAAGCTCGGGCTCCCGTTACAAGTAAGTTAATTGCGAATAAATCTATGAGGATTCTTAATAAGAGCTTGAGATCCATTGAAAACAACACCAGATCGATAAGGACAGTAGATAATTGGAATTACAATGGTCGAAAACCCTTGACAATAAGTCTTAACCCCTTCATTTTAAAAACCCAAGAAAATGATAGTTTAGCCTGTATGCCATTGATGTTTCTCCATTTTTTTCCCCTTCTGCTGCTAGTAGGATACTGGAATACCCTGAAGGGCTGTTCAATGGCTTATTTGAAATCTAATTATAATATCTATGCGTATTTCATAAATTCGTTTTGACATCAAAACCATAGTTTCAATTTATTTTTTTTTTGGGGGGAGGGTGTCATCTACATACTATTATCTACATGATGTAATGGCATCATGCTGAATTCCTCGTAAAATGGTGGTTTGACCTTGGTTCAAACAAAGAAAAATCCTGTTAAAAAGCTGGTAAAAAGCGAACCACGATCCATAGTAGCCAAATTTTGAGACACCAGTTTGTAAATCATGGTGGCAGCAGCATACGCAACCTAGTAAAGAACAAACTCGAGCCCATAGTAACTGAAAATTTAAAAGTGCTTGGAAAAAAACTCAAGTAAGGAGGAATCTGCCTTTGAAGCTGATTCAGGAATGGTAACTGTAATATCCGTTGATCTTAAAGCTGAAACTTTACTGCGAAAACAAGTTTATGGAATTCTCGAAACATAGCCTGAAGTCCCTCAAAAATGGTATTGGATGGCAACGGATCGAAGTGAAGAGCGTACCATTGGAATTAGCATGGTCGGATCTTTTTGGAATCTTTTTTGGAATAATTACAGCCTACCACCTTGAACAACAGGGAAAATCTATTTTTTGCATGGGAAGTATGGATGTGTCTACTCTTCTTTCAACTTTTCTTTTCTTTGCAGCTATGGGTCACTGGAACATTATAGAGAGCTATTTAAGGGCTTATCCAAAAGTAAATTTTATATCTAAGTGCTTTTATAGAAATTGGCATTGGTGATTAAAACAATATTTAATTTTTGACAAGACTGCGTCTTCGTATACAAGATCTACTCAAGAGGGTCACAAGTGACAAAAAGGAAGATTACTTGCTCCCAAAACTGATAAATAGGTCTAAATCCCACATGACTGGAAGAGCTTAAGACAATAATCTTTTGAAATGTTGCTTCTCTGGGGGTATAACGTCATATCTCAGTGACACTGCTGCCTGTTTTTTTGTGGTTTGGTCTTTACTGGATTTCAATAAAAAAAAAAAAAAATCAAATGCGTTTATATTCTTGTCAAGTGTTACATCACTGCTTAATCAACAGTAAGCAACCAAGTTAGCTACAGTTGGTCTCGTTGATGACCGGACAAATAACGACACCATCAAAACTTGAGTGCACTTTTTCTAAAATACGGTCAAACAAACGAAACAGGGGACTTAACAAGAGGGCAAAATATACACTACTGCAAAACATGCACTATTGTTATACAGTACTTCCTACATCGAAAGATTAAGTTTATCTCCTAGCGCTCTAACAGTCAATTGACAATGCTCAAACTAAGCCAACAACAGCTTCACCAATCAAACCAACATATCGATCTTAAGTGTTTACTGTATTTCATTCGACTTGGCCTTTGTTTTTAACTCTTTTTTTAGTTCTTATTTGTCTGTGCTATACCTAAGCCCGTCAATACTATTGCAAATGATCCTAGCTTCGTGGCTTCACAATTTTCATAGCTTTCCTGATTCCTGATATTGCAAGCATTCCTGATTTGTTAAAAAAAAATAATTCAAAATTGCAAAAAAATGCTGGGCTAATTAAAAGTAATCAGATTCTTATTTTAAATTAGACTATTGTCAGAAATCAATGAGGCAGCCAAGGATATTAAAAAGTATTCTACAACACTTCAAGCCTATATTTAAATTGACACATCCATATCAAGAATAAGCTATAGCTATGTTATTCTGGCCACATACTTGCATGACAACAAAGCTGCATGATTGTGCTTCATACGGTTTATTTTCTGAATGCAAGCGGTTAGTAGCATCTGGTGAAGATTTAGAAGCTGTGAACTTCGTAAATGAAACACCGTTGCATAAAGCGGTGCCCTATAACCGTTTTGAGATAGCAAAATACTTTCTAAAAAACGGTGCAAATCCAAATGCTAAAAATCGACTCCTTGAGACGCCTCTTCATCTAGCTGCTAGCTCTGGAAGAGCTGAAATTTGTAAGCTCCTCATCTCGTTCGGTGCAGATATAGATCCGCTAAATATAAAAGGACAAACACCTTTATATTCTGCTATAGGTAGCGCAATAATTTCTCTCGAAGTTGTTCAAACCCTGCTAGAAGCTGGAGCACCCCAAATATCCAGCATAAAAAGCAAGAAACAGTATTACACACTGCTGCTAAGAATGGTAGATTGGATATTTGTAAGGAACTTGTCTCCTACGGTGCAAGTGTAAATGCTTTAAATAGTTTAAAAAGAACTCCACTACAAGTGGCTGTTAAGAACAAACGCTATAAAATCATCAACTATTTTCTAAAAGAAAAGGCAAGGCTAAATGTTGTTGGTGCCATCGAAAAACAATACCGTGATACACTAAAGAAGGCCATAAAAAATGACGACATTGAAATGGCAAGACTTTTAACCGGTCGCAACGTGACTTACAACTCACTTGAACTTTCCATCGTAAAATATTTATCAGAACAAGAACAAAAAACAAATGAAAAGGTAGAGGGAATCGAAGGCGAATATCATCCAATGCCTCAGAATACAGAAAGAGACAAAGATAGTACAGTACTTGAGTGGATTAAAGATTGCTTAAGAATCTCCCTCAAAAGTGACTCTATTGAGATGCTATATTCCTTGCTTCTTTTTTTCTGTAAATTAGGACCAAAATCTACATTGAAATCAAAGTGTCGTGAATATGTCATGGCGAATCATGAAACATACGATAAATTTGACATCAACAATTGGGATATTCCACAAAATCTTAAATATTACCTACTCTATGACGAGGAGTTAAGGATTCTACTTGATAATTTTTACAAAAATTTACCTAATCATTTCAGGCCAGTTAAGTTACTGGCTTGCGACGCAGAAGTAGCCAGCGACGTAAAAGTAGTCGCATTCAAGCGAAAAAAAAGTAGCTATGAGTTAGACAAGCCTTTAAAACGATTTAAGCCTTTAAAATGTTGAAGGAGGCTTACATGGTACAAAAAGATGGGTTTGAAGAAATAAACCTGAAATTTAAAAGAACAAGAATGACCTCTTAGAACAAGACTAACTCTCAATTTGGCACAACCAGAGCTGAATACTTTGACGGACTAACAGTTTCTTTAAAGTTTTCTGGCCTGAAAAAAACGATCAAGATAGGTCACGACTTTAGAATGATCCATTTAGAGCCTTAATTTTCGAAAAACATTTTTCATATGAATGATCTTACATTCATATGTATTTCAAGGGCAACTTTTATCATTTTTCCCAGGGGTGATCGTATCGTTTTTGCTATCTATGACGCATGCGAAATTATACAAGGTTACGAATAAATCCTAATACTCAAAGCAAAAGGCATGGAAAAGATATCTGCGGTAAAGAAGAAGGAAAATGAAGCACAACGAAATCTGAGGGTAGAAGATATGCGACGAGCATCATAACAAACCCCAACGTAAATCACGGTCGAAAAGGATACATAACAAAATCTACGGTTAGATGACAAGCAACATATCACAACAGATCGCAAATGAATATGAGACATAAAAAAACTTGCGGTAAGAAGAAAACAAACAAAATTATAACAGAAGGAAGGAACGCATTATTGCAGCGCGGCTCAAAACAGAAGTAGGTAGAACTAACCATCTTGAGGTACAGGAGCTCGGGTGTGATGGCGCTACAAGAAGTTAACGAGATTGGAATTTTTGGAGATATCAAAATGTGTGCCGTTTACGCCAAAATGGTGACATTCATGCTAAAAGATATTCGACTTGCCCGTCAGAGCCATGGCGAGAAAGCTTTATGTTGCACTTCTTTGTAACTGATTCTTGGCCAGCAGCCCATTTAAGTGCCATTAAATGGTGCAAACAAATTCGCAAAATAACATTAGACAGCTTTTCAGCTCTTTGAAAAACTCATGGTGCAAGTAAAGATGATTTAGATATACTCCAAATTGTTCAAAAAAACAATTAATGCAATATTGTTTTATGTAGTAATACATACCTCTGCTTTGGCCTTGGACAAGGTTCAACCATAAAAAATCAAAGTCAGTTTTACCGTCGGTTAAAGTCAGTTTTCTTATTAGTTTTACCGATGTTTTTCTGCGCCTTACCGGTTTTGTCCAAAATTTAAGCAGTCTTATTTAAACCCAGGAAAAATCACAAAAGGATTAGCTGAATCCAACCTCAGTCACATCGTACACTAACCAGCAGCCCTTTTAGGGGCTACAAATTAATTGAATGACACAAAATGTGAATATCATGGAACCCCAAATTACAAAAAAAAAAAAAAAACCAGAAGTATAAAACAGGGTGAAAAGAGATTGTGTAAAGTTATTAAGACCACTAAAGAGCATAAACTACAATTAAACATTATTTTTGGCCAGTTTGTGACTAATCTTTTATTGTTAAAACACTAACACAAGTAAAATATATTTGACAAGCCACATAGACTTGGAATGTAGATACATAGATAAACAGCCACTTCAAAACCATCATAACCTACCAATTTAAATTAACAGTGTAAAGTAGTCTTCATAGGTTTGCATTTTCGAAGCTTGCCGCTTTGTTTAAGAAATATTAAAGTTTAAATAAATAAACAAAATATTTCTGATTATCTCAAAACTGTGTTGTACTTCCATCAACTAGTTTTGCCTCAAAATTGGGCATTCCGTGGCTTCTCGCCCTGCTGTCGAACTATTTTCCAAATATTTATAAAAACAAATATCAAAATTAAAAACTTTTGTTTTTACATATATCTCATAAAAAAGGACAAGAATTTACTGCAGAAGGGGAGGTCATTCCCTCATAGACCGTTAAATTATACACAAATAAAAATAGGTAAAATTCAAAGATAAAAATACTATTTAACCATCTAATTTTTCTGATCTAAGAGAGAAGATTATGAGACTGCCTTTCAGAAAACCCGTCTTCCCTCTTTATTGGTTCAGTTTTTTCACCTATTGTTAAGAATTCCTTTGAAGAAACAATTCTTTTTTAAAGATTTAAAAAAGGAGGCACCAAGAAAAAAATAAAACAATCACCATTCTTTGTAAATACTTTAATACGAGATGTAGCAGAAATGTGTAACAATATAAGTAAGATTTCGTTAAAGGGCAGGGGGGGTGGGCAAAGAAGACAAATTATGTGAACTAAAAAACTTTAAAAAGCGCGTCCAAAATTTGTTTACATTCATTTTGGTTACTACTTACGAGTCAAACAAACATTTCGAGGGGGGGGGTTCAAACTCTCTAAATCCCCCCCCCTGGATACGGCCTTAATTAGATAATATTCCGCAAAATGAAAATATTGTAGACGCCCTTTTTATACCATGCATTGAGGGCTGGATGTCCTTTGACTCCTTCTATGCTAAATATTTTGGCACTGAAAAATAATGTAAATGTCCTTTTGATTTGATCAGATTTGAGAATTTTGAATCTCCCTCCTCTCCCTCTCGTCTGGTCCCGACACTTTTGGCATCGAATTTTCAATAGTTAATGGAAAACAATAACAAACCTGGTGAATGGAACGCAGTCCAAGCTGATTGGTCAAGTCTGGTGTAGGAGTACGGTGGGGATAACCATTTGTGAGATCAGTAGATGCCAAAGCCGAAGTAAGGGCCTAAAAATAATAACAATGATAACAAAAATAATATTAATAATAAAAAATAGCAATAGTAATATAATAATTATAACATTATAAGATAAAAAAACAATAATAACAGTAACAAAAGAAAACACTTAAAAAATAAGGATGTCAAGCCACTATTCCAAGAAGTCTCAACCAACTAATCTCAATTCATCATAGTGGAGTTTTTTTTTTTATAAAACAATACTTATTAAGGACCAGAATAGTCCAAATTATATTTTCTTCGCTTACTTGTTCTTTTCAGGGCTTCTTTTTCGGAAAAATTTCAGAAAATAATGGTTTTCAAAACATTAGGGATGAATCTCGCATGAATATAAACGTCAAATTTGCACAGAAGTTGAATGTAATTTAAAACCAGAAACGCTGATTTACTAGTTTTTATGTGACATTGAATTAACCTGATTTTGTTGCAAGTTAGGAGGCAAGCAAAACTGGATGCGATCAAAGCGCAGTCTGCTACAATGTAGATTATCCTTTTTATTTTGAAAATATTCAATGGCGTTACATTATTTACAATTAAAAATTGTTATGTTTCTACTCTTCTAACTAAATAATAATAACGATAATTAAATATTTAATAATAAAAGAACTTCGTAATTTAATAATGAAAGAATTTGAATTAGATTAATTTTTTTTTATGAAATAAAAATTTAAAAAGAATAAAAATGGTTTTATAATAAAAGAATTTAGTAATAACAATAAAAGAACTTGATAATAATAATAAACGAACTAAATAAATAGTTTAGATCAATCCTGCAACTATTGATAACCTGCAGTTGACTAATGGTATTCATGAAATTTAGTTCTGAAAATCTCGGGCAAAGGGCACTGTTCTTGTACTGCTATCGTTTGTCCACTGAGCTGCTGAAATCGGTGCCTGAGAAAAACTACGTGTGTTGGGCCCTTAAGGGTCAGACTTGTATGCACCAGTTTTTCCCCTAAATCGCACAAGAAATAATTCCTCGGGTACTTCAAAAATTTATCCAGCTTCCCCTCCTTCTTATTAAACTTCTGATTTAAGTCTCTTATTGATCAAGCCGGGATAAGTCAGAAGTCTTGTGCCACTTGCTGAGCTAGCTTTTTCGAGATTGCTACGAACAACCCACAGTTTAAAATTTGACCTAAAAATCCCCCCTCCATTGTCCTCCAGTGCCCATACACGGATCTAGGAAAAAACACTACGTTTGCTGATTTTGTCGTTTCGTTTTTTTATTATTGGCTTCATGAAACAACTGAAAAAAAAATGCAAACCAACAACAATTAATCAACTAGGTGTAAACCCTAGAGCCATATCCACACATTTTGGGTGGGTGGCGGGGGGGGGGGGGGTTCAATTAAGCTGAAAGCGAATAAAAAATCAATTCTTTAAAATACCTTTGATAAGAAATAAGAATGATGTAAACATTTTGTTGTTATTATAGCTAGTTCAGAAAGGGGTTTTGCACCAAAATAATCCAAATTTTCAAAAAGGTTGAAGTCATATTCCTGGGAAACAACATGTCCTGTAGTGGCGCAGTGGGTTTGACCTTAGCTTAGTAATATGAGCCCCAGTGATCGAACCTTGCTGTAGCAGCATACTGCAGGGCAGACGCAGGAACTTTAGTTGTCAAGAAGCGTGGTTAATTCGATTACATTACATTACAAAGTTAAAATAAAATTAACAAACAGGCAACCTATATAAGATGAAAGGCAACAATCTTACCTGGATATCATTCAAGGACGGCACAGAAGAAATTGACGCCGCCGGTGCGGAAACAGGACCCAAGTCGGGAGAAAGTGATGTGCTTTGAGAAGGTCTCTGAATAGGCCCTAAGTGAATAGGAGAAGAGTGCCTTGTTTCTGGTGAAAGTAAGCCTTGAGGAAGGATATGAGTTTCTTCTTCGTGGAGTATTCCAATTGGCAGTGGTCCAAGAACGGGAGAGGGGCTCTTGTTGTCATTTTCTATAAACGTGGAAACACAACTCTGCAAAGGATAAATCAATTCAAACTTAAATGAATGTAAAATATTTGGGACGTTTTTGACAAAAATTTTAATATCAAACTTTGGCACGCATGTAATGTGGGAACTTTGGATCAGTATACCCTTTCCCCCTTAAAAATTTGGAAGATTCTGCAATAGTTTTCTAATTTCCAGCATTCACCCTACAATTTGTCTCCCCCCCCCCCGACAAAAAAAATAAGACAGAAGATTCCTAAGCACTTGGCTGACAAAGCTCTTAAAATAAAATTTACCACTTCTATTTGTGACATTAATAAACAACTAACTAGAAATCAATGTACTTAGCGCTATGAGGAAGCACTTCCTTTAAATAGGGAGGAACGTCATTCCTAAAGTCGTTTTAAGGGGGAAAAGGGACACAAAAATTTTTCACCTAGTGAAAATAGACAATTTGATATTATTTGTAAATTATTTGTTAAAATAAGTTTTCTATTCAAGTTCTCATATTTGAGCATGGATGTACTGACGTATTTAGTATAAATGATTGATTATTATTATTTTGACAGAATTGTTTCTATTGATTAGTTTTGTCATTCAGGAACTGATCACGGTGTTCGTCAAGATTCATTCTGCGGCTGGCGCTGATTCTGTTTTCCAGTTTCAAGTTTATACGAAACTGGTTGGATTGCTAAAAACCAAGACTGACAAGTCTAGAGGTTAGAGCGAATATACAGAAGTAGACATCAAAATTCCAGGTAGGATAAAGGAGGAACCTTAGACAATTCATTATAAAGCACATTGTAAGTGTTGACAATTTTATATTCATAATAAGATGGTTAGAGCATTAAAAGAGGCAGAATTTATTCATTTAAACTACATGGGCACTAAAACCAAAAACATTTTATCCCCAGGACTCTCCTTAGGTCTATTCATACCTGCAAACTGCAATTTTTTAAGATTTTCCATTTGGTTGTTTCAAAACAACGCATTTTTGTGGCAGTCCCACATTTTCGTCAATGTTGCTAAGTTAAACCGTGAGAAAAAGCAAAACTAATTAGTCAAACTTGAAAAAACTTTCGTCCTTAAATAATCATGCGCTAACTATCCATTGATTCCCAACACAATTACACCTTTTAAGGAAAGATATGCCCCTTTAAGCTTTCTGGTGCAATATGCTTTTAGCTCAGTTTGAATTGATTTTCACCCACGTTTCATTTCTTTTAATTTGTCACCCACTACTACCAAATGGCCTCGGAAATTTTACTGATCTTGAAACAGTGGAACACCATCGGACACGATTTTGACTACGTAAGAATCTTTCCGCATTGGATTTTGAAACGTTAGGTCAATAAACACAGATACCCAGCCGGGTCAGTTAAATAATGTGATGTAAACTCTTGAAAATTACGATAGAACTGGACGCACTATCAGAGACACGAAATCTTCCGTTTCCGTCCCTCGATTGAGAGGGACGGAAAAATAACGTTCGAAAACGGCTGGTGCGGAACGGATTTTAAGTGGGGCAGAGAAGAAATGTCTTATAGATTGGGAACCGATCAATGACCGCGTCTTGCGATCACGTTTTCCGACTACCCAGACAAAAATGACACTTACAGTCGTGTACGCAACAACAAATGAATCAAATGATTCTGATGGATACTTTCGTATCAGTTGCTAAGTAATGTCACCAACAAGGTTCATAGATGAGATATGTGGGTTGTTTGCGGTGATTTCAAAGTGAAAGTTGGACTGTAGCCAAGTTTAAAATAAATCTGAAGGTTGTGTAGGGAGTTCAGTTACAGTGAATATGTTTAATCCCGGAAGTTACGCAATACGACAGTATGACAAAGTTATAATCTGGCGTTAGAATGTAGAGTCTCTCAGGAGATCGATGTCAGAGTACATTAAAGATGAAGCATTGTAAGTCATTGGCTATAAGAAACGGAAGAAGGAAGAATGCGTCAGTCATGCAACTTGGCAGCCGTTCGTTCTAGGAACGAACGGATCTGAAATACTCACCTAGCCATTCATCTGACCAGTCTTTTGATAGGCAATACTGTGATAGTTTAAAAGAACAATATAAAAGTGCTAACAAAATGAGTGAAAACATCTACAGGAAATGATAAGAGGGCATATGCTGAGAATATTGCAGCCAAAGCAGAAAAAGGCAGCTTGTCTTTTTCTGGACGACTGTTTAACCGTATGAATGCTCATGAAAAAGCTCGGCAGTACTCAAACTAGCCCATGTCCTTTCGGAGAGGGCAAAGAGCGGTCGGCTACTTACCAACCAGGAAGATGTTCAATATCGTTTGAGAGAATATTTATCGAATGTTGTGAACCAGCCGATGTCCCTAAGAGCCACTGGTGGTTTTTAACGTAACCCTGTTCGTCGAGCCCAATCCTCTTTGAAGAAGTTGATGCAGCCCTGAAGTTAATACAAAAGCAGCTGGTTATGATGGCATTCCTCCAGAACTACTGAAATATGGAACACGAGCAATTGCTGGGCCAATATTCAATTACTTAGTAAAGTATGGGAGAACGAAGCTTTCCCTCCCAAATGTAATAAAGGCATTATTGTGAAACTTTGTAAGAAAGAAAAAGATAGTATGTGATAGCTAAAGAGGCATCACGCTCCAGTTGGTCCCAGGTTAGAATTTTACAAATATTATATATTAAGGGACGAGCAATATGGCTGTCACCCATCGTTCTTGCTGCGATTTGGTGCTTTATTAGAAAAATCAAATGAATGCCAAGTGCAGATTAGTTTAGTGTTTATAGACTTTTAAAAAGTACTCGACTCCGTTAACCAAGATTCTATGTGAAAAATTCTCCTAGCTTATTGAATATGAAAATTGTCATACGGTTTAAGCCCTGTATCCTGTACAACTGTGTGCAGTGCAGATGAAGATCGGTCTGTCGCAGTGGTACCAGTTTTTTTTTTATCCCCGATTATGTTTGAAATACTTATTGGTTTTGTTTCGGGCCTGCCACTTTAGAGGAGGCATTCAACTAAGCCCTGAGCGTCAACTACATGATTGCACATTCGCCAACAATATCGCTATTGCTGCCCGCCACCAGGATGAAATTCAACATCATCTGAATGAACTAGCAGCAAAAGCTGCCCCTACTGGGTTACAGGCAGATGTAGATAAAACAAAAAGTATGTCAAGAGTTATGACGACCCTGGCTGAAGGCATTCAATATGAAGATGTTGATATCGAAGAGGTCAGAGAATTCAAATATCTTGGTAGCACAGAAACCCAAAATGGGAAATGTGGGAGAGAACAGGAATTTCTACAACTGTCCAAAATGAGCTAGATTATAAAACTTGGAAGTTTGATAAGGGTTGAATTTCTCCGCAGCATAGCAGGCAATTGAAGCTCATTATTTTCTCAAGAAGACTAAAAGAACTTTGATTACAATAGATACTTTGGAATATCAATATTGGAGAATCCACAGTACTGAAGTCTTTTTGGAATAGTAGTAGTGGTCAAGTCATTATTACAACCAAATACAAAAATTAAAATCTGCTAGATTAGAGCATCTTCAGCAAATACTGAATGAAATAGGCTACCTCAGCAAACAAACGAATTAATTTGCGGATTCTACTGATAACTACATATCTTCAGCTTAGATGAGCACATAGACTTTCAAAATATCAAAAACTGAGCTATTATTCTATACTCTGATTTAGCAACTTTACTCTCATTCTGCTAAATATACTTGATAGATAAAATCATTTTTAAAATTGATTTTTTTTTTTTTTTAATTCTTTCAACTTAGTTTGAATAACCGAACTCTATTCTCATTTTAAAAGTCAAACGATTTTCGAGACTTCTGTGGTAAACTAACCGCAACTAAATTCTACATTTGTCAGTTACATTTCAGCAAGGCTAGTAAACATTTGTTAAGGCAATTTATTAGCATAAGAGTGATAGTTGTCCGACAAACGATGATAACAGTAAACAAAGACAACATCACATGACTATCTTAATTGTTGTTATGAAAAGAAATCTTCTTTTTTAAGAAATTCAAGAACTACTGAAATATTCCAGTGAAAGAAACGAATAAGATAATTGGTTCATTAACATAGTGAATAATACTAATTATCAATTATGTTGGCTTATAGGTACTGTTAATTAAAAAAAAACTCAATTTTTATCCTGAAACCAGGCCTCCTGAAATGTCGAGATGTCTACTATTTTTACAATTATTTTTTTATTTGTGTTTTTTTTTCAAAATTCGCCTACGTTTGGCATTTTTTTTTTTAAATTAACCCTCACCTACAACAAACTTTCTTGAGTGTGTCTGACTGAACCCTCAGTTTATCGTTCAATAGCGGAAAAATTTGTTGTTGTCAAGTCTTAAAGTCATATCTGACATTTTCAAACTTGTTTAATAATTATCCAAACCGTTTACAAAGCTGTGCTCAAAGGGAGGATGAAAAGACTAATGTGTGTTTTCCTGTTACACATTGCCTCGCTGATCCCACTTTCGATAACAAACGCTTCTCAGCAATTGGTTCCATAGCATGTCCCTGTTATAGACATGTTCAATGGCAAGGCGACTAATTCAAAAGCTGTACTACTTTATGCAAATCGCTGCATGCAAATTTGGTTAGCCAAGTTTCGGAACAATTAAGAATGATCTTGACATGATTGCTATTATTCTTGTACCAGAGAATAGTGACTAATGAATCGACAAGGAGAATAATGTTCACGAATTCGAAATGAAATATATAAAATTCTCAAGATTTTTAAAAATTCCTAGAAGATTACCAAAGTTCACCCCTAGACAAGGCCATATCCAGAAGGTACAGAGTTTGACCCCCCCCCCCCCGACAAAAAATTAGTCCAACTCGTAAAAACATAACGAAAATACATGTAAACAAATTTTTGATGCGTTTTTTTTATTTTTTAATCAAAAAGGTAATGTTTGTGTAACCACACTTTAATCATCTCGTTGTACATTGCCTTGCTGATCATCCTTTTGAGAACAGGTTAAAAAAGGGTTTTCAGCATTTACATCAGAAGTATGAAAATGTAAGATACTTGGGCGTAATAGCAAGCAACGATTTTACACACCTTCACAGCCTGCTCAAAAGCATCCTTATTACAGGTAAATTTGATGGGTTTAGGGGTGACCACAGTCATGTCCAAAGGGTTAGCTAAACCTATGAGCTGGTCGCGAAGAACGAAATACATCTGAACCAGAGCAGCAGCTTTATCTTCACCATATTCCACCAAACGTCCAGTAAACGCTTCGGCGGTCTCTATCTTATTCATTCGAGTTTGTAGCCTGTCAAAACAAAATCACATTCTTTTATTTTGGTTGAAATAATCCATAATATGAAGAAGGATTTTTCAAGTAAACATATCTTGAAGATAATTTTGGCATTTTTTCGTTTATTCGTCATTAGACGACTAGTCGTCTAATGACAACGTTTAGTTGTCAAGCTGGTTCTGCTTTGAACACCAAGCTATGGTGCCCACAGCATAGCTTGGTTAGACCTGGTCATGACTTAAGAAACAATCAGAATAAAAAAACAAGTTTTTTAAAACTAAAAGTAAGGAGCAATATTCAAAACTTAAACCAAACAGTTAATAACTACTAAGATGTAGTTACTGTTTATAAACAAGTCCAACGTCATAAATCAGCAAGGGCGGATCCAGGATTTTTTTTCGGGGTGGGGGGGTTTACTAATCTTTGACTCAGTTTTCGATTAATTTTACTGATTTTTACCTAGGTTTTACTAATTTTCGACTTATTTTCGAGTCGGTCAAAAATTTCGGGGGGGGGGGGGGGGGGTTAAACCCGGATCACCCCCCCCCCCCTGGATACGGCCTTGTAAATCAGTCACAAAGGCAAGATGACTTATATATACTATTGTGTGCCCAAGTCCTCTTTTATTGTAATTAATTAAAAAAAAACCTTCCAAACAAGAAGTTTTTCAAAGGAAAGTAATACTGATTTAAACAAAAAAAAAAATCTTAAAACGAGTGAAACTTACATTGAATATGCAAATCAAGCTTGAAACAAAGAAAAATCACTACAAACAAGAGTTTGTAGTCACATGTTGATTAAATAGAAGATTAAATTTCACAAGATTTCTAATAATTCAGACAGTTAAATTTTTAATTTACTCCGATCAGTTGTATCTGGCCAAAAGAACTTTAATCTGGCTGAAACAGTCCCTAATTTGAAGAATTGCTCTTCAAGGAGAAGACACGTCTTGAAGGTTACTCTTCACTAGGAGGTGGATGCTACTTTAATGAAAACTGCGAAGTTTCCCATAGTTCAGATATTGTTAGATTTTTAATTTAACAAAATTAACTGTATTTGGTCAAAATAACTTCAATTTGGCTGAAATAATCTCTAATTTAAGGAATGGTTCTTCAAGGAAAAGAAGTGTTTTTAATATTATCTTTTGTTAGGATGTGGATACTAATTAATTATAGATTTGGCTTTCAATTTTTTTGGCTCAAAGGATGAACGTTCATTGTATAACTGAGATAGTTGCAGCCTTGATGCTGGAACTTAGAAAAAGAAGAATCTACTACTTTAATGAAAACTGCGTTTCTCCAGGTCAGCCATAGTTAGATTTTCAGTTTAATACAATTAAGTGTATTTGGCTAAATTAACTTTAATTTGGCCGAAATTATCCCTAATTTAGGAACGGTTCGCCAATGAAAAGATGTGTCTTGAAGATTATTCTTCGACAGGATATGAGGATATGTGAATTCAGAATTTAAATTTTGAATTACAGTTTAATCTCGCTGGCGTGGCCTCCTTTGCTTTTCTTTCTTCTTTCTTTTACGTTTTGCTTTCTAGTTTAATTTTTTCGATTTTTTTTTGTCTGAATATTTTTGTATAATACAGTTTGGTGTTGTTTCCATATTAGATGTATTTAGCTGAAATATTGAGCTCTGCTCTCCGTTACCTACAGTTCTAACTTTGCTGAGTTTATGTTTTATTAATAAATCATTCATGCTCAGGCAAAGGTGCTTAACAAAAACAGAAACTGGTTTTTAATATGGCTTTGATTTAGGAAACTGATCGGATTCATAAAATACAGAATAACGAATAATAAAGGATGCTGATATTTCGAAAAAAAGGGCTAGAAAACAAATACTACTCGAGTCTTTAAGTGCCAAGGACATGAAACACCAATCTTTTTGCCTGTTATTGCGGATCTCAACACAAATTAGGAAGCTGTGTATATAAACTAATAAAGATGAGCTGGTCTAAGCACTGTAACTAATTTAATTTCCCAGAATGTTAAAACTTTTTTTAGTGGATTTTGTGAACTATTTTTCTTAAGATAAGGTAAGATTCAGTAAAGAATATCATTTCAAGTTAAATTTACCCCTCAAATATATTAGAATTTGGATTCAGGTGGGAGCTGATTATCTACCCCATTTAACAAATTGAAGGAATATCAATTTTTCAAATAGATTACGAAATTGCCCACTATGTGGTATTTTGAATGATAGTTAAAGGAAGGGCATGAAATTAAAAACAACTTTTTACCCCATGGACCAATTTTAGAACCTTTACCTGAAAACTGTGATTTTCTAAGATTTTTTTCCCCGGTGTTTCGAAATAATATTTCGAAGTACAGTACAAAGTAGAGAAGTACAATCGAAAAAAATAACCTCATCATGGCAATCTAACATTGCTTCCTAGTGCTACCTTGGTACAATAAAAGGCTAGGAATACATCAGAGGAAATAAAATAATTCAAGCGAAAACACTGGTAAACAATGTTGTCGCACTAACTTTTATTTCCTACTTAATCAAAAAGAGTATTTTTAAAATAGCTGTAATTCAATGATGTGCCTCAAACATTTTCTTGGGAACACTGCTGTCAGATCCCGGCTATAAAACTGGGAAACGCCATTGAATATGCTTAAAGACAAAAAAAAAAAACACTTTTGGGTAAATTAATTCTGTCTTCTAATTACGTTTTTTAATATAGCTATGTACGTAAATTTTGAAACTTCAAATTTCCATATTTCTTAAGGTAAAGTTGTTGCAGACGACATATCTATATGTCAATATTGTTAAAACGGTACTCAAGTTCGTCATGGGGTTACATTGTTTATTAATATTATGACAATGGCATTTATGAACTTTTTCATGACACGAAGGCACTGGCAAAAGCACAGGCACATGGCATATATGCATAAAATATTTGACACAAAGCCGCTTAAAAGGGGTTTTCTACTGACAATAAGATTCCAAAATTTCCATTTTTTTTTATGATCAGATTTTTGGGAACCTGATTATCAGTGACAATTGCATAATACGATCCTAATTTCGATTCTCAATACAACAATCTTACTACTTAGCAATGTTATTAAACGGAATAGCCCAGTTGCGCACAAATATTCAAAATGCGTATAAACGGAAAATGTTACTCATAAATATCAGATCATACAAGAGCAGACATAGTAAAATGAAAAACAAACATAAAATCAGATACTTTATGGAGATTTAAATCAGCAGCTTTTAGACTAGTCAACACAAAAAAATACTTTGTAAAAAAATCATTTTTTATTTCAAATATTTTATAAAAACTTCATTACAGTTTACTATCTAGTTTTCCAACACAATCGAACGAATTACTGACAATCTGCATTGTAAGAACTTAAATTTTCCCGGACAGTCAGAAAATCTGACAATCCAATCAAAGATCCAGATTGGGAGTGAAAACCCTCTAAACTAGGGTAGATTCGCAATAGTTTGATCCAAAAATAATTCAGTAAAATCCAGTAAAAAATTGCTCAACTAATTTTATGACAAATATTCCACATTTGTTCCTGGATCTTCCACAAAAGAAATGTGGTTAGGAAGAATTAGCAATAAAAGCTCTTGAATTAGTCATTCAGAACATGAAAGAACAAAGAGAGAAAAATCTCAAGAAAAACAAAACAACGCATATATAGCCAGTAGAAAGAAAAGAATAGAGACATCAACCATGACGGATGTTTCGCCTGTATAAAACTAGGCGTCATCGGCGCTAAAAACTGAAATAATCTAAAAACGAAACCAATTAAAAGAAAAAAGAGATAAAATAAAAACTATCATAGGCAGCGCAATAGCGCTGCCTAAGTAAAAAACGATGTTGGCACAATGTATTATTTATTTCTTTTCTTTTCTTTAGACCAAGGCACATCGTATCGAAGGAGTTGTCGTAGAAACTTTGAAAAGGACTCATTCAATTGGAAATTGGAGTGGATTGTGCCCTTTTTAATAGTCCGAAAGTGATTGGAAGGCAACTAACACCCCTTCCATGCCCACCAATTCCCCAAACACATCCAATCAAAATTTTGAGATAGCCATTTTGTTCAGCGTAGTTAATTTCCACATAATATATATATATATATATATATATATATATATATATATATATATATATATATATATATATATATATATATATATATATATATATATATATATATATATATATATATATATATATATATATTGTTTTTGAGGAGGACACTCTCCCACAGCCCTCATGGCAAGGGTTATAAGTTATGCCCTGGGGGCACATAAGATTTTTATAGAAAGCGTTGTCATAAAAACTTCAAAGAAGCCTCATTCGATTGGAAATTCAAAGGGCTAGTGCCCTTTTCAATAGTCGAAAGTAATTGGAGGGCAACTAACCCCCCTCTCAGGCCAACCTTTTCGCCAAACTCATCCAATCAACATTTTAAGATAGCCATTTCGTTCAATGTAGTTTAAAGTTCTGGAAATTAGGTCTTTGAGTATGACAACCCCCACCCCCACAGCCCTTAGGGCAAGGGTTGTAAGTTATGTCCTGGGGGCATATAAGGTTTTTTTTACAGAAAGCGTTGTCGTAGAAACTTCAAAAAGGCCTCATTTTATGGGAAATTGAAATGGCTAGTGCCTTTTTTAATAGTCGAAAGTGATGGGAAGGCAACTAAAACCCCTTCCACGCCCCCCATTTATCCAAACACATCCAATCAAAATTTTGAGATAGCCATTTTGTTCCAAGTAGTTGAAAGGTCCGGAAATTATGTCTAAAAGAATGACACTCCCCCCACAGCCCTCAGGGTGAGGGTTGTAAGTTATGCCCTGGGGGCATATAAGGTTTTATTGAAAGCTTTGTCGTAGAAACTTGAAAAAAGGGCTCATTCGATTGGAAATTCAAAGGGCTAATGCCCTTTTTAATAGTCAAAAGTGATTTGAGGTCAACTAAACCCCCTCTCACGCCCACCTTTCCTCTAAACACATGCAATAAATATTTTTAGACTGCCCATTCGTCCGACATAGTCAAAATTTGTTGAAACGAGGTCTTTGAGGTTGAAACATCCTATAAAGATCTTAGGGCACTGGTTATAAGTTGTGCCCGCGTATCATGTAAGGTTCATATAGACAGCGTTGTCGTATAGACTTCAAAAAGGGCTCATTTGATTGGAAATTAGAAGGACTTGTGCCCTTTTTAACAGCCGGAAGTGACTGGAGGGCAACTAATCCTCAAGCGTTTTCAAAAATTTGAGATAGCCATTTTGTTCAACGTAGTGGAAAGGTCCGGAAATTATGTCTTTGAGGATGACAACACCCTCACAGCCCTTGTGTCAAGGGTTGTGAGTTATGCCCTGGGGCATATAAGGTTTTTACAGAAAGCGTTGTCGTAGAAACTTCAAAAAGGGCTCATTCGATTGGAAATTGAAAGGGCTAGTGCTCTGTTGAAGTGATTGGAGAGCAACTAACCCCCTTTCTAGCCCACCATTTTCCCAAACACAGCCAATCAAAATTTTGAGATAGCAATTTTCTTCAACGTAGTTTAAAGTTCAGGAAATTAGGTTTTTGAGGATGACAACCCCCCCCCCCCAGCACTCAGGGCAAGGGTTGTAAGTTATGCCCTGGGGGCATATAAGGTTTTTACTGAAAGCTTTGTCTTAAAATTTTCAGATAGCCGTTTTGGTTTAATGTAGTTAAAAGTTCTGGAAATTAGGTCTTTGAGGATGACAACCCCCTCACAGACCTCAGGGAAAGGGTTGTAAGTTATGCCGTGGGGGCATATCAGGTGTTTATTGAAAGCGTTGTCATAGAAACTCAAAAAGGGCTCATTCGATTGGAAATTAGAAAGGGCTAATGCCCTTTTTAATAGTTGAAAGTGACTGGAGGGCAACTGGTCCAACTCACACCCTCCCATTTGCCCATTATGTTTAAAAACAAAATGTTGCCTTAAGATTAAATCAAAATGCACTGTCTTAATGTTAATCCCCAATAAGGCATCTCAGCAGTATCCCAAGAACGACTGAGGGTATTATGTTCAAACTTTCGAGGCTACTTCTGCTCTTAAAATTTAACCAAATCAAAATAGCGTAAGTGTATCCAAGCTATTAAAGAAAGTAAACGGAATTTCTTTGCGAATGGTATCAAGTTTTCTATTTCAGGTCAACTAGAGGGGGTATGAAACTAAATTAAACACTACTATTTGTGTCCGGATTTTTAAAAGGGATGTTGTTGTTAAAAATTGCTAAAAATTTTCCTCCAGCATACAAATAGCAGGCCAAACTATAAATTTTAAAAAAACGAAAAGATTTAAAGAATTATTTTCTTTTTCCCTGAAAAGATTATGTCAATATAAAACGAACACAAATTAATTAAAAAAAACTTTCCGCAAAATTTTTCAAAGAAAAGTAAAGAACTCCACAAAAACAAAAATGAGCAAAAATAAAATAATCTACCAAGCGTGAAACTACCACAAGTCAGTATCGATATATAAATGAAACACAAAACGAACAGAAATTACAATAAATAACCGAGTCAAACTCAAAACAAGCAGAAATTAACATGAGTAGGGCTCAAAACCCCTATGCCTACCCAAGGCCAGAACAAAATTTGCACTTTACTGAAAAAAATATAAATAAATGTGTATTGTCAGCTTAATATACATATACTGATATTTAGTAATCAAAGCGTTAATATTATATGGTTTATTAAAGTTATATAAGTAAAAACATTTATATTTTTTCAGTAAAGTGCAAATTTTGTTCTGACCTTGGGAAGGCAAACTCCTTAATTCCCCCCTCCCTCTGGATACGGCCTTGAGTAGATAATGTTCCGCAAATTGAACAAAAATGTATATGCCCTTTTTATGCCGTACATTGAGGGCTCGATGTCCTTTGGCTCCTTTGATGCTAAATATTGTGGCACTGTATAATACTGTAGATGCCTTTTTGATTTGATCAGATTTGAGAATTTTGATTCCCCTTCCTCTCTCTCTCGTCTGGTCCCGACACTTTTGACATCGAATTTTCAATAGTTAACTGAAAACAATAACAAACCTGGTGAATGGAACGCAGTCCAAGTTGATTAGTCAAGTCTGGTGTAGGAGTACGGTGGGGATAACCATTTGTGAGATCAGTAGATGCCAAAGCCGAAGTATATATACAAATACTACTTCATGATCAGAAAACTTACAGTTAGAGAATGCCCTTACGAACGCACAAAATGAACTGCTTTTGCTGGCAACTGACAACGCTTTTTTATTTCCCCCCCCCCCCGAAAGATAATTGGGGATTGTGTGTACTATTGGTTACCAATCTAATCACAAAAGGGTTAATTCCGGAACAAAACCCGCTAGAAAAATACAGCATTTTTCTTAGCAGAAGACTATGTTGTAACATACACACAAACTTGAATATAGAAAGCACTTACTTGTTCAGATCATCCATAACTTTAAGTTCTTTTACTTTGTGTTTTTCATCAATCTGCCCAAGAACGGATTCTTTCACATTTTCTAGTACTGCGCGAAAAACCTGAAATTCAAACACTTTATTTAAAGTACAATATTTGGCTATTTTATATTTTTTAGACCAGTTTTCGAGATCGAGTCACTTACCACCATACCACAACCTAATTCACACTTAAATTTTCCGATCTTCGTCCCCAAGAACCGTCCTAGACTCGTATTCTTTTTTTTCTTTAGAAAAATGAATTAAAACGCACCATGAGAAAATTGTAAGTATGAGTGTATGTTCTTGATTTTATTTTCAAATAATAATTTTCAAGATTTGAGTCCAGTTACACACAAAGGAAGTGCATTTATTAGCCATTGTTGTTCGATTTTCTCGGATATGTGTCACAAATTTTTCATTAGATTATCTATTTATGTTCGTCATAAGCTGCAAAGCCAGCTGATAAGAAGTCTAATGATTTCGAGATCTTTACTGGTGGCTCGTATTTGACATCTGATGAAGTATAACAGCAGGTAGAGATAAAACAGATTTTCCGATCTGACGAATTGATATATTAATGAAAATAAATTGTTATATCACGAGTAAGAATAGTTTCAGCGCACCGTGATATATGGCTTTACGTTTGCTTCCTTTTCTGGAGATATTATCATATGTATGAACTATCGAATATATATAAGAATATATAGAATTATCATATATTTGACAAATCCAACGAAAAAAACAACTAATTGATTCTCGATCGTCCATAGCGACAAATTTTTTACTTTTTAAGCGCAACTTAGTCCAAGATAACGCACAGGACGGAAGTCACACATGTGTTACGTGAGAGCTACCAGCGCTTCTACCGACAATATCAAGGGATCGAATTGGTACGGCCAATAAGGTGTCAGAGGGAAACAACCATGCACTCAGACAATTTTTTTTATTTAATCAACTTATAATTATAAGTTAGGGGAGAAGGGTTTTAAGGATGAAAAAATTTGATTTTTTGGCTGTGCCCGACTCTAATTGTAAGCGTTCAAGATTTGGCCGTTTTCATTCCTTTTTATACATACAATGAAATTAAAAATCATGTTTATAAGTGTTTTCATTTTTCTAAAGCTAGGAATTCCAGGTAAGTGAGAGTGGTTCGTTCTGATTCACTTTTTTAAAAGTTGATTAAACTTTTTTTACCCATTTAAAGGAGCTTTGAACTAGCTTAAAGCTCTGCTAGCTATTCTCATGACAATTTATTGTTCATTTTATGGGCTTAAAATTAATTATAAGGAAAAAATTTAATACATAAAAGTATAAGCCTGCATAATTTAAGCATTAACAGAAACGGATCAGTTTTCTTTAGTATACTTTCATGGTACCAAATGGCTCATTTTCAGTTTTTACTGTCATTTTCACTTGATTTGGGAAAACTGGCTCCATATTCCCCCCCCCCCCAAGATTTTGACGAAATTACGCCAAAGTTAACAAAGTGCCACAGGTTAGGTGCCACACTCAGAGAAAACATTCGATAATAAATAACTTGACCTAAAGAGATAATTTTAGGACCAATTAGTAACAAGGATAACAAGGTAAAACAACGAGCTAACTTAGAACTAACATGTGTATATGATGAGACTTTTCCTAACCACCTCATTTCCTTCAGGTAAGCATGGATTTCAGATCAAAATGTTTATATTTTAAACGCCAAAAAAGGGGAAAAACAGAAGATCAACTTAGACTAACATCTAAATGAGGCTATATCATGAAACCGGTCCTAACAACCTCATCTTCTTCGGGCAAATTCAGATTTTAGGCCTAAATCTTAATATTTTTTATCCCCCCTCCCCCGAGAGAAACCTGACATCTGGAATGAATAAAACCATGCTTACTTACTCGAAAGGTTGAGGTGAAAAGCCCTTTTGCAAGTTTACTGACAAAATATACACATTTTTGTGCCCGAAGATCGGTAAAATTTATATTTTAGCATCATTCCAGGTGATAGAGAACATCTTGGGAGAACTATTTTGGAATAAAAACCTCAACAATCAGGACACAGACGCTGAAAGCAAGCCGGTGTGCACGACGTCGGGATGGTTTATTTCGGTACCACGTCCACTACCCCCCCCCCCCAAAAAAAGCGCAGATTTCTACTTGATTTCCAGTAATTGTGAGATTTGTGTATGGTAAACCTATCTTTTGTGACTTATTTTTCGGAGTTGCTCATTTTCCCCCTCCCCCGAGAGAAACCTGACATCTGGAATGAATAAAACCATGCTTACTTACTCGAAAGGTTGAGGTGAAAAGCCCTTTTGCAAGTTTACTGACAAAATATACACATTTTTGTGCCCGAAGATCGGTAAAATTTATATTTTAGCATCATTCCAGGTGATAGAGAACATCTTGGGAGAACTATTTTGGAATAAAAACCTCAACAATCAGGACACAGACGCTGAAAGCAAGCCGGTGTGCACGACGTCGGGATGGTTTATTTCGGTACCACGTCCACTACCCCCCCCCCCCCAAAAAAAAGCGCAGATTTCTACTTGATTTCCAGTAATTGTGAGATTTGTGTACGGTAAACCTATCTTTTGTGACTTATTTTTCAGGAGTTGCTCATTTTCCCCCCTCCCCCGAGAGAAACCTGACATCTGGAATGAATAAAACCATGCTTACTTACTCGAAAGGTTGAGGTGAAAAGCCCTTTTGCAAGTTTACTGACAAAATATACACATTTTTGTTCCCGAAGATCGGTAAAATTTATATTTTAGCATCATTCCAGGTGATAGAGAACATCTTGGGAGAACTATTTTGGAAAAAACCTCAACAATCAGGACACTGACGCTGAAAGCAAGCCGGTGCGCACGACGTCGGGATGGTTTATTTCGGTACCACGTCAACTACTCCCCCCCCCCAAAAAGCGCAGATTTCTACTTGATTTCCAGTAATTGTGAGATTTGTGTATGGTAAACCTATCTTTTGTTACTTATTTTTCGGAGGAGTTGCCCTTCCCAGAAATCAAATTCTATATATGCACACAGTCAAAATTCTAAATTGTAGCACGTTTTTCACACATTGAGTGCCAGGTATAATGTTTCTACCGCTAAGCTTCTTCTTAATAACATAGTCAACAAAAAAAAAAAAAAACAACCCTCAATTCTTATTTGAAAGGTGGGCATTTGATAATCTTAAATTTATTTAAAGGATTTTTCTCTTTGGTTTAAAAGACGTTTTGTACAGAAGTGTGTATGCCTTTCCTACATTCACATCTTCGTTATTGCTCTCATTAGGACCAAAATAAATAAAATCTATTAATTCTACAAGAAAACGACAAATTCTCTACAGTCCTAAACCATGGCTAAGAGTTTTTTTTTTATGTCTACCCTATCATATAAAATAAGCATACAAACCCCCTCCCCCTTCTCTAGAAGGAAGCATTTTTCCGAGGGACAAAAACATCAAACCAGTCTCAGGAGTGGAATATTCCTCCTGGTGCTCCTCCGGGCCCCTCCTCCGGGCGTCTAATTCACGACGGTTTATACTTTTTGGGCATGCCTTAAGGTTCGTACTAAATGTTGATAAAAGTCTGTATAAAGAAAAATTAATTTTGACATAATTCTGTTGTAGGTTCTACTATTTAAAACATATTTTGAACACGAAATAAAGCTGTAGCAGTTTGATTTCTATTAACTAATTATCACGTAGTTATAATAGAATCAAAATTCAAATAAAGCCTATCTAGCTACACGGCCACAACAAAGAAGTTGTTACTGAGGAGCGTTAAACAAGAACAACATTAAGAAGAATATCCCAATTTGGTGTAAAAGTTGTCCCAAAATTCCAAAGCCCTAACCACAGAGAAAAGGAGAGTTTATTTGTAAATCATACTCTGATTCATTTTTCTTATTGACAAGCTGAAAATGCTACACAGATGAACCAATGAGGTGGAATTTAACTTATCTTATCTTTTTACTGGCTTAGAATTTCGAAGTTTTAAACTAATCAGGTCTTAAAAAGACAAGGTTATTCGTTTCTTCAGATATAAGGAATAACGTAATTGGCTTATGACAATATATCACAAATACAAACCAATGCAATTAAAGCACACTTTTTACCAAAGAACTAAAAAAGGTGAACTTTCTTTCTCTCTTTGATACCGCATATTTTCAACCTTCCAACAACATTCCATTGGCTGCGTCTCACCTTCATACAAATAATCCAAAATAGCATTGAAATAGCTCACCTGAAAGGCATCCTCAACAACTTTCTTGATAGATGCCTTTTGCTCTTCCATTTGACCAAAGCTGGCCTCTAACTGGCGATACATCTTCTTACAGTCGTCTAAACTGGACTTGGCTTTGATACCCAAAAGGGGTATTTCTGTGCGAAAACGGCTGCTAGCAACATGGGCGGAATCACATTTATGGTCAGGGCCACAGTGGACCCGATTAAGGCACTGAAAACAGCAGGCCTCCTAAAAAAACAGACAGCATATTGTAGCATTGAGAGCAAAAATATACATTGACGAGAGAATAATCAACATATATATATATATATATATATATATATATATATATATATATATATATATATATATATATATATATATATATATATATAATATGTCGTATGTATAGTAAAGATTTCCAATATTTTAGACTGTGGACTCCTGGCAATTCAGAACATATCGCTGCGTTCACACTTCATATGAAGGAAAATCAAATTGTTGAGGAGACGATAAAAATTTATTTGTTGGTATGATTTTTAAGATAAGATACCAAAAAATCCTTTATACGTAGATATAAATTTTAATTACAATAAGCAATTTGATACAAGTGATGTAAACAGCTCATATGAGGCGTGCGCGGCTTCCATATGCTTTATAGGAGGTGTGATAACCGACTTTTTTTGAAAAGGGAAAATTTACGAGGTGTGCAAAAGTTCAGCGCTGTAAAGAGAAATCTTTACGAGGTGTGCACAATTTCTTAAGGGTTAATAATCTGTTTGTGAGGCGTATCGGGTATAATAACAGTTTAGGTTGTCGGTAATTAATTTAAAATCAGCTATTTTCATATGAAAACAAAAATGGTTTACAATCATTTTGATACTTAGTTTTAATACAATTGTAGAAAACATGAGTGTCTTGTTGCACCACATCCAGCAATCCTCTGAGGTCGTTTACCTTATATGCATCAAGGTTAAGAGTCCCTTCATGAAATGGGCGTATTCGATATTTCGATTTTTTCAGAATCCAATCCGGCAGAACCATCCATTCGTCCGTAAGCCTGAGCTTGTAAAAAACAGATATATCGGTACTGTAAGCAACTATCCTGGTAATAGTCGGGTCCCTCTTTTTACATCAAGATAAAAAGGGGAACCCGAAAAGGGCGTGATTGTCAGGGTAATACTTCAATTCTGTATAGTCCTTAAAAAAGTATGAATGAGTTGTTTTACTCGATAAGGGTAAGGATTGCGCCTTGCATCCCTCATGTAAGATGCATGCAAGGGGATGGGGATGGAACTTTAATGTCTCTATCTTTGAATTGGGTTTCAATTTTCTGGTGCGCACTGTCTTACTCCATTGCCATTTCTGCACTGCTGTTACTCCATGTATCGTAGCGAAATGGGCAAGTGCAAAAGAAAGAACTTTGTTCTTGTTCTGAACATCCATCCCTCCACATAATAATTGTCTCAGAGTCTGGGTGTGACCAATGCAGGTCTTCCAACCTGTCAGGGACACATGAAACAAATTTGGACGCATTCAATCGCCCTTCAGTTTCGTCCAATTCAATGTGTCAAAACTAACAAGATCGTAATTAGTCCGATTATATACAATTAGGTTCCCTTTGTGGTAGAGAAACGACTCTTTTATGTTCGAACAAATCGCAGCCTTTTCTTTCGTCATTTTATCCGTGCTAACATAAAACGTCAGTCTAAACGTCCCAAAAGGATACTCAAAGTAATTTTTCTTGTCCTAAGCTCTACATTAGTATGATGGAGTTTCGGGAGATCATCCAAATTTTTCCCTGCACTTTGCCTTCTTTCTCAAAGCTAAGTTATTTCCTAGTATCCAATCAAATTGAGCCTTCTGGGTGGTTTCGATCCTGTGATGGATGGATACCATCCTCCTATGCCTGTTCGGACCAATTATTCACTGGCAATTCACCAATACCAAACGTATTTAAAAACGTTTGCTTCAGAACTCTTAGCATCTGTCCAAAATTTTTAAATTATATTTCAGGGTTCCTTTTCGCCACGAAAGGCCATGGTAAGCCCCCTTGACTTTCTTACAATCGTCACAAATGTAGCAAAGCAGACCTTCTTTTGTTCCAAGGATATTTTTGTCCAAAAACTACCAAACAAACTAGGCATCTCACTGCTTACTTTCAGTAAACATTCGAAAACTCCGACCTTCTTAGGATTTACATTTGTATTGAGAGCCAATGCAAATAGAGAGCCAAGAGCAAATAATGAGAGCCATATATTGAGAGACAAGAGCATATAATTTTTGCATCGAGAGCCAATTTTTCGGTCAAGCATGGAATCTAGTAGCTTCCACACACTATTTTCTCTGTTCTGTACTTTTCTTCCCTCTTATTCTCTCCCCTAAAATCTAGCATAATAATTTTTCAATCGGTTTTCTCCTGGCTTTAATCTGTCTTTGTTCCTGTTCTTTCTAGATCATGCATAGTGTTTTCGGAGCTTTTCTGAGATTACTGAGCTTTCTGTTTCTGCGTCCGAACTATTTTCTGGAACATCTTCTAGACTTCTGCCGTGGATTTGTAAGTTCACACTTTCATGGGCAGGTGAGAAAATAGGAACACTTATCCCCACTGATTCAGCCAGAGGAGATTCTTCAGCAACACTTTCGTTTTGATCCATTTGACATTCCTGTTCATTTCTTGAATTCAGATCAGAATGTAAAACGGACAGTCCATCCATTCAGCATTTACTAACTCTGCTTCATTAAAAGCTTCATCGGTTTGCTTTGGCAGCCAAAGATTAACACAAACTTCTGTAAGTCAAGCACTTTGTAATCTGATATCTGGAAGAGCTGATCTGCAAGCAAAGCAAAGACCAGATATTCATCTGCTGTTATCTCACTCTTGCTTCCTTGTTCCCTAAGGTCTACTGGTCTGGGGCTGACTCTTTCACGTGAAGATCCGATTGAAAGCAGAAGGGGTACAGAATCTTCATACTGTTCCTGAACTGGAAATGTTTTCGATGGAGAGTGTGCAAACCATTCTGCCACTCTGCTGGAGTTTACAGTCCAAAATTTATTTTCAGGGTTCTGGTCCTGAAAAACTTGAACTGTTTCTAGAGTTGAATTAGTGACTAAACATGACATCTGGGTACAGCGTTCTGGTGTTTTCAAGTTCTCGCTTGAATGTTGCCCTTTCTTCACTGGTCAAAACAAAAAATTTGTCCATGCAAACGGAGCAATGGAACACCACCTTAAACACCAAACCATGTATACATACTGAGGCCCTCTCATTGATAGGTATAGCATATTTAATTCAAGAGTCTGAGCTCTTTTTCAAAGGAACCTGTCAGAAGGTCTCAGTATCTCTAGAGGGTTAACATAATATTAGAAAAATGAACACTGTAAAACATAAATCAGTATCTAGACAGCTGGGTAATGTAACCTTCGTCGGTCTTCAACCAGTAGGCCATGAAATGGCCACAGTGTGCAGGTCTATAATCAGAAGTGTTCTTTCATCAAAAGAATATGCCACAGGAATTGAGCTGCCAGATGCTACTCAACCCTGATATGAAATGGTGTGACTTTAGTAAGGCATTTTCTGTTAAGCAAAAGCCTTCAGACAAGAAATGGAGCACATCAACAGCGTAAAAATTAATTTTGCACAATCTAAAGGTCACTGTATCAACTGAAGGATTATTAAAAGGACTGCATATCAGTATCAACTGAAGGATTATTAAAAGGACTGCATATCAGTGGAACCTGTTGCTCAATCGATTCACTCAGCGACTATGACTTCAGTGAGTGGCATCAGAAAACACAGAATCAGGCGGTTGATAGTGGTAAGGAAACAGAATTCAACCATTGAAAACGTACTTTGACGAAAAGAGTGTGTTTTAATTCCATTAGACAAACTTCACCGATGGAACTATTTCCTTCTCTCCAGTCTAGTGCAAGAGCCTATGCAATCAAACCCGAATTATTTGGAAAAAAACTGGTAGCAACAGGTGTCACTCTAGCCTTCAAATTATAGTTGAAGTACCATAATGTGGCCAAAGGAGGTTGAAAATTCCAGGATGAGCTTAAATAATAATAATTAAATGAATTGAAAGCTTCGTTTATACAGGTGGTGGAAGTAAGTCGGATTATGGGAACTTCCTGGGAGTGTGCAAAGAGGGAAGCTTTGAATAGATTAGGATGGAGGAGGAGCGTGCGTAGCTGTGTTAGCCTCTGGCGGTTTGGTACTGCCGTGAGTTATTAGTAGTAGTAAGTTAGTATGTTAACACCATGTCATTATGTTGTCCTATTTCTTGGCGGCAGTTCTGTTTAGCAAAATCAGAGAAAAACGACTAAAAAAACGTTTCTATCATTCAGCAGATAATTTTTTAAGCTAGAAAAAAATAAACCTAATAACAAAGGACTATTTATTATCCTAGAAACTAGCCCAAAAATCACCTAGAAATTAAAGGGCAAAAAAAATAATCTGGTGTTTTGAATCTCAAACGTCTGGATAGATTTTCAATGAAAATGCACTGGGTAAAAGTGCTTTTGGTACCGCAGCATTTGTTGCTGAGCTTGAATGTATTTAATAAGCTGAATTCAGATATTACATTAGATTTTGGCTAGGAGCTCAAAATTTTAAGATATGTGAAATCAATAAAACGATTAAGTTTGAACCATTAAACCATTACCGTGGATGATAGAGCTATATTTTAAAAAAATATGAAAAACTGATTTCATATTTGGAATCAGCATCCCAAAAGTATATAAGCAAAACATGTTACACATAAACAAAATACAAGAATAGTTATTACATGATTTTCCATCACTGGTATATAATGATTTAACAATAAACTTAATTGTGGATGATAGTGCTATATTTCAACAAGTACGGCTGATCATATATTTTGATTCAGCATCCAAAAATAACATGAATCAGCTAAAAAAAAACTTCGGCACCAAAAAAAAATAAATAAAAATAGCTTCTAAGAAAGCAGAGATGACCACAACAAATAATGATTTGACGAATTATTGACTAATTCTTTTATCACTATTATCCATATCTCAGTATTAGTATTATCAGTATTACGCTTCGTTTCCTTTATTAGTAATATTCTTTAAGAAAACAAGGATGACCGCAAAAAGTGATGACTTGACTAATTTATTATCACTGCCACAAGTACATCAATGTAAATGACCCAAATTACTAATTAAATTCATACGGAAAAGAAGACTTAGCATTTCAGAAGAAGAAGTTAGAAGAATTCAAAAAAATAAGATTAAAGACCCCAAGATACCCCAGTAAATACCCCAATACCCTTCAGTGATTTTTTTTTTCTTAATTGGTCACTTTGCATGGAAGGGTTATTGCAGGAACTCTGGGGGCGGCTCCCTGAATTGGAAATTAAAGATTCTGTTTGTTCTTTTTCAGAGACAAAAGCTCTTGCAAATAACAGGGCAAGCAGACCCCCTCTCATGCCATATTTTCCCAACTACCATCCATAACCCATAAATATTTTGATATTGCCAATTTGTTCATAATATTTGAACATTAAATGGATTTTTTTTTTTTACATAATTACCCCCAAAGTCCGCGGGACAAGCACAGATTGCAGCGAGTTTGAACATGAACATTCCCATAAGAAGAATTCAAAAAATTAATATGATCTAAAAACAGCATCAATCGACGTATTATCAGTACAGTACTATCAAAGCAAAAATAAATAAAATTACCTGACAAGGGAGGCAGAAAAATTCTATTGATTTGTCTGTATGTCTTGGACATGGGAAATACTTGGGAGGTGGGGAAACTTGACCACTTGCTTGCAATTCCTCAAGCGTTAAAATACGATGATTCTCCAAAACTCTCATATACTGGAAAAACAAAAACATAAGTTATTCCTACAAACAAATAAGCCATAGCTATACCCGTTACTTTTTCTTACAAAAGTTGACATAATCATAGTGTGGCCTATGTTACATACACATTTTCTGATATGTATTTACCAGGGGACATGTTATGGGGTGTAACCCCCTCCATTCCCCGAAATGTTTGCCCTTCTCGTAAAAACATAATAAAAATGCATAAAAAACACATTTTTGATGCGTTTAAAAAAAAAATGTACCCCCCCCCCCACAAAATCCTAGATATGGCCTTGTGTATACATAATTTATATTAAACATGTAACTTTAATCTTAAACATGAATTATTATAGGAAGGAATATCCAGGAAGCAAGTTCTGTTGGGCAATAAAACAAATCAAATACATATTTAAAAACTAAATTTATTGTAACATCAAGTAAAAATACTTTGCTACCTTTCAACACAGTTACCAAGATTAATTAAGCCCTTAGCCCTTTTAACATCCTTTTTAATACAGCGATGTGACCTATGACTACAACCGTGATTTAATAGATTTTTCTTCTTCAATAAATAGCGCCTCGAATCTCTTCAAGACTTCCTTTCAGATTCAGACTTCTTTTCTCCAACCTCAAATGCTCGGTGGCATGAGAATGTACTTTATCTTGTTTTTTATTGTTTTTTTGTACCCACCAATAATGAACTTGAATATAATATATAAACACATCTCCACGGAGAGGGACTGTTTGCCGTCTAGCTGATATTTTAATTGGCGTCTATACTGGAGTTTTAGATAAAGATAAAGATTCTTCCGAGCCATTGATGGCACATAGAGCGTTAAATTGACGTTACAGTTTCTGGGTCTTCTTACAGGTATAGCTCAAAGCCTTGCCACCTAATCGTGCGGCAGCGGGGATCAGGTCGGGGCACGTATCACCAAGCAATGGTCATAGAATATTGGGAGAGGCCTCATTCAAACAAGAAGAAAAACATAAATAAAAAGCTCTAGTTCTCTTTTCAAGCGAAAGGGATTATGCCGCAAAAAGGTACCTGTTTCTGCCGTTTTGTACCACAAATCCCTTTTTCTTTAATTCCTCTGTCAAACTAATAACTTTTTAGCTGAGATGGCTACCAACTATCAAAGTTGATCATTGAATGTTTCCTTTTTTATCAGTTTTCCACTTCTTTGAACTTGACTATTGGGGCAAACTGCAGCCCACTATTATTTATGATAAACACTTGTATATACTATTGAATTGTAAACACTTAATTACATAATATTAACTACGATATAGTATTAACTATTTTTATAGCATTATAATACTATTATTAACTACGATTGCATTAACATTTATTTAACATAGTGACCTTAATAGGAGTTTTTTTACTCGCGAAATACATATTGCTTAATATCTATCGAGTAATTACGAAATACGGGAGGGGGGAAGGCCCAATCAAGAGGAGAAGAGAAAAAACTTAAAGGTTCATGCCGTAATTCTACTAAACCGTGACTCTTTTATGCATATTTATTTTTGTTTTTTAGGGGAGGCAGAGAGGTTTAAGACAACCTCTAATAATAATATCAAATTTTTTATATTATAATAAAAATCTTTCTTTTATTATAATAATTTATAATTATAATATTATAATTTATTATAACACATCTTTATTATAATAAAAATCAAATCTTTTTACATTATGATATTATAATAATAATATCAAATCTTTTATATTATAATAAAAATCTTTCTTTTATTATAATAATTTATAATTATAATATTATATTTTATTATAGTAAATCTTTATCATAAAAAAAATCAAATCTTTTTATATTATAATAATAATATCAAATCAATAAAAATATTAAATCTATAATAATCAAATCTTTGAAGCACTAAGGACAGTAAAAACAACATCTAATTGTGTGAATGGGTTAGGTGAAACTTGCAAAACTATGGATGTCTTAACGATTTATGAAAGTCGGGAATTAGAGGGGGAGGCAATTATAAAAAATAAGTGATAAAAATACGACCCCAGAGCAACTTAAAAAGGCGTAGTTTTCCTTTGAAGGTTTAGTTTCTTTGGAAGTCAATAGATGTCAATGCTTGAATTTTTTACGGGCTAAAGACAATCACAAACTTAATTAATTTTTTTCATTTAATTATTATCACGGTTCACAGTGGCAACAGTGAAGAAAATGATAAACCGTATAATGCTTCACAAATTTGGAAATAATCCATGGATTCCTCAGTGAAGCAACACTTAAATTTTACATTTCAAAGAATGACAGTATATTATAAAATTACGGTTTTCAGGTGTGAATAGACCTAAGATACGCCCAGGGGGGCAACGAGTGTTTTATTTTGATTGCCCTCAGGACCCATAGGGCAATCTATTATTTTGATACCATTGGTGCTTTAACGGACTTGAATCTTGAACAATTTACTCGATGGATTACTCAGTGAAGCAACACGTAAATTTCACAGTTGAAAGAATGCCTAAGTAAGCTTCAGTTTTCAAAAATTGAAAACAGAATCTAGGTATTTTAAACCAATTTAATAATTCAGCTCTGAGATTCCAGAAAATTTTCACATTACAAAATTAAATACATAATACTTTTAAAATTTGAAAAGTCAGCTTCTTTTTAATAAAATATTAACAGAGCACATTAAAATTCAACTTAGTTTATAATTAAACCTACTAATAAACTTAACAGCTATAATTGTCTTACAACTATAATAATTTTATTCTATTATCCTCATTGGATTCAAGCAATATTTAAAATTTAAACTTTTAAGATTTAATGTTATACACTTTTAATTAAAGCTTAATTTTTTACACAATATTAGACTTTCAAAATTTAAAAAGTCAGCTTCTGGATAACACATTTTATTTTATTTTGTTCACTGTTTGACGGTATTGTGATTACTGTTTGACAACAAAGACTTAATTTTGACTTATCTTAACCCAACAATAAAATATCTACAATCAAACTAGCCAACCATGACAAAAACAAAGAAATGACTCTGGAAATGACAAACGGGTCTATGGCCAGTAAGGGAATGGAAGAGAACAAAAATCAAACGAATATTTTTCCCGTATAAAACAAGGCGTCTTCAGCGTAGAAAAAAACAACAAAGAAAAACAAGAATGTAAAACTAAAATAATATAAATAAAAAATATATACACTATAACTAAAACAGACTAACTAAAATACATAAATACAATTACTCGCATATACATAGTTTTATATATATTTTTTATTCATATTACTTTAGTTTTAGATTCTATTTTTTTATTTTTTTTGTTTTTTCTACGCTGGAGCCGCCTTGCTTTATACGGGCGAAATATTCGTTTGATTTTTGTTCTTTGTTCTCTTCATTTCCTTTAATAGACCCGTTTGTAATTTTTATATTCATTTCTTTGTTTTGTCTTAAACCAACAATTTTTAGAATGTAATTATTCCACCGGTAGCCTTTATATATATCGACATTATAATGTCATCTACATAATTTTTCTGGTATCACTGAAAACGATTAAATATAAAACCCTATGAGTAAAATTCAATGAATAATTGATTTCGCAAATCTATCTTGTAAATCAGTGGCGTCAATTATGGGAGGGGGGCATTCTCCCGACAAGATCTTTTTCCTGCACCCCCTAGATTAAAAAAAATCTTTTCGTGGTATTTTCATTGAAAAAAGGCTTGTTTTTACTTGGTATTTTCGTTGAAGAAATTGAATACACAGCAAAATCCCCTTTCCTGGATTCTAAAAAATACTTTTTTGCCCCCCCCTAATTTCCGTAAATTGACATCATTATTGTGAATAATTATATAAAAGAGCAAACAACCTTGTGAGCAGTAAAACAGTTATTGCAAAGGAAGTTGGAGCAGTCTTCACATCTGCCAACAGCTGGCTCCTTCGCCTTACAGCTGGTACAGAGGATAGATGACCCGTTAGCATCCTTGGGTGGGGCTTCTGAAGGCCCCACTGCAATCAAATCTAAAGCAAGACCTTTGATACCATTTGAACCAAGCTAGAAAAAGTAAATGATAATAAATTAAAAAACACGCCAGAATTTGAGTTTTCATACTAACAAACAATACACATATAGCGCGCTGGGTTGGGAATCCTTTATCCCAGGGGCGCGGGTTTGGTTCCAGGCGTGGCCAGTTCTTTGGTTTGGGACGAGGGTTAGTGGCGTGACTCGTAAGCTCAGCCAGAGTCGACCGAGGTCTAATAGGTACCTGGAGAAATCTGAAGAAGGTAAGCAGGAAGGGTGTGCAAAGCAAAGGATGGCTGGCCCCCAACTCCCCATTGCAATTCCTGGCTGAAGGGCCGCGAGACGGAGATCAACACCGGCGGTTTCGACTTTGAGGGTCTAGTGCCGTCATACTTGTTTACTTACCTAATACACATATAGACAGGGATTCCCATCAAGAGCTATTGAAGTCCTGCTACTCAAGCAGACAACAGTATGGAGAGGCAGCAGTGGGAGGACGGCAAGAGCAATGAATGTTACTAGGAGGAGCCAAATGATACAGAACATTTTTTTTTTACTATTAAAACTACAAACAAAATAACATTTGCTAAAACTTTTAAAGCATTCTTCGTTAAATCTCACTAGCTCTTGGAATAGTGACCCTCTGAAGAAATAGATTGGAGAAATAAATAAGGTATAATGCACGAAAATTACACTCATAATGTATACTGGAATCTCAAACCAAAAAAATAAGACTGAAAAATCTAATTTACCTTCGAAGAATGTGGGGGCTGTGATTATTTGTAAAGCAAGTCACGCTTTTAACGATAAAAAGTGCTTCTTTAGAGCATTTTTTATTTTATTTTTATATTTTATTTTTCCTTTTTTCATTTCACTTTTACTATTTTTTAGACCTTTATAATATTTTAAGAACGGAGGACAGCATTTCTTTCAAGGCTGGTACTTGCTTAAGAAATTAATAAAAGTAACGTAGCGATTAAATTGCTTAACAATCATTATTCATCATTAAAAAATAAAATCCATCTGAGTAGAGTTATCAATTAGCTTTTATCAAAATTTTTACAAATACCCTTCAAAAAATGTTGACTCCTTTTAGAGTGATTTAAAATTTAACTTTTGTTCCTATCAAAGGTAGTTTTACATATCTTCGTGCACTGCTTTATAGAGGCCAAGGCGACATATTTTACATGTAGGGAAAATATGCGCTTCTGCATCTAAAATTCAAATAAAAGTAGAATATTTGATAGAAGAATAGATAATAATTATTGTTATTATCTCCTTTTTTTCTTTTTTTTTACAATAATACAAAGAAGAGGGTTTCACACCACACTATTGCAGTATCAAAACGCTTTAATGAATTACTGAGCTTGTGTTATTTCATAAGCATCAAGCTTACTAATATTTATAAACTCCCTTATGCTATAAGGTCCCAGCAGAAGTGATCCCAAGAAAGCCATCTTTAAATTCCTTTAAGAGGAGTCAAAACTTTTATACAACAGATTGCATTTAGGATCCTAACAGCTAAGACAGTAAGCATACAATATATACCAGCTTTCGCTGCCATAGTGGATTATTTTACAAAAAAGACAATGCATACAACTAAATTATATGTCACGCATGCCGCGCTTAATGTATAAAAGCAGCGACCTAGATAATTCTGGACAATATCTTTTAAAAAAATTGCAGATCTACTTGTATTTGAATGTTTCAAAGCGTAAAGACAATGCACAATAAATTGCAACAAAATCAATTCTTGGATTCTCATGTAAACCATTGTAAAAAAAAGAAATGAAAAATAAAAAAAAAACTGCCTAGTGACACGGTTGACGCGATTGAACGATACAAGTGCGTGCGTAGAATTTGTATAAAGCACAGTTCATATAATTATCCAGTGAGCTTATCGCAGATCATTTCTGGTCTTCGTTCTCGGTGCGAACAAAAAGCTCCTCCCACTTCTTCGTGCAGTTATTAATAGCGGGTTTCCACTTGTTTTCGATTGTTTCGCGTCTGACTTGTCTACCCATGAAAAGATCTGACGCCGCTTATGTTTCTACGTTCTCTGGAGCACTCGCACCCCAGTCCGGGTTTTTATAATGGGTGAGATAGGGAATGATCATACTGGATAATTATATGAACTGTGGTATAAAGGTACTTACCATTGTAGTTTGCTTGCATTTAGGGCATTCCAATAAGGCAGGTTTAGGTTTCATCAAAGTGGCTTCTCCTTCTTTCTTTGATTTGTCTTGCATATCACCCTCTTCAGCTAATTCTGTCAAACATTCTTCGCAAAATTCATGAAGACATGACAGAAATCGAGGTGTATTTAGATTTTCACTAAAAACATACACAGTAAGTTCACATACAAGAAAAACAGAAAAAGAATAATAATGAAAAGTAAATCAGATTGTTTAAATTGGAAGGGTGAAAACAAACAACAATACAAACAGAAAAAGAATTCCAATGAATAGGAAATCTGATTGTTTAAATTGGGAGGGTGAAAACAAACAACAATACAAACAGAAAAAGAATTCTAATGAATAGGAAATCTGATTGTTTAAATTGGAAGGGTGAAAACAAACAACAATACAAACAGAAAAAGAATTCTAATGAATAGGAAATCTGATTGTTTAAATTGGAAGAGTGAAAAATTAAAGAACAATACAAAACAGAAAAAGAATTGAAATGAAAAGGAAATCTGATTGTTTAAATTGGAAGAGTGAAAACTTAAACAACAAAACAGAAAAAGAATTCTAATGAATAGGAAATCTGATTGTTTAAATTGGAAGAGTGAAAACTAAAACAACAATACAAAACAGAAAAAGAATCATAATGAAAAGGAAATATGATTGTTTAAATTGGAAGAGGAGAACTTAAACAACAATACAAATCTTAAAAATTAAGATTCAATTCTTAATTAAAAAGACCTCCATATGCAGTTTTTGGTAGCAGCAGGCACTAAATTTAAAAAAAAAGAAACGTGAGTAAAACATCAGCAAATAATGGACTAAAAACAAATGGCATTAGAGTGTTTATGAAGAAGTAGCTTTCCATTGAAGGTGTAGCTTTGAGAATCAACAGATTGTTAATGTTTGTATTTCACTTATTTAACTTATTAATTTTACTTATTTATTTTAAATTTTTAACGCGGCAACACTGGTGATGATGTGGAACTACCCTTGAAACTTCATAATAATAATAAAAAAAAAAACCGAAAAAATTCTTTGAAAATCGCAGATTTCAGATATAGACCTAAGGTAGGTCCTGGTGTTAAAACTTACAAGCCATGCATCTTCCCACGCCTCAATTTTCACCAGGTCAGCCTGAAGCTCCTTGTGGGGTTCACTGGGATCTTCGTCTTATGCGACTGATGTTTTTGTTGTTGTGTCATCCGCAAAATGGTGAGGTTTTTCACAAGGTTGTCCCCTAGGTCATTTATAAACACCAAGAAAAGAGTTGGCCCAAGAATACTTCCTTATGGTAAATGTTACATGTTACACAACACACAGGAAAGGGGGGGGGGAATGTAAATCAAGTTTTGGGTTTTCTCTTCTTATTTGAAACCAGTTTTTCCGCATACAAGGGGAGAAGGAGGGATGGTCTCTCAGTGCTCGGGGTTGTTCAAAAACACAAGGGCATCTTTGTAATTTTGACAAGTCTGTACAAGATTGGCTCAAAATTAGCAACTTCCGAAAGAGAAATAAACTCTAAATGGAATTCCTAGTATTCAGAATGAAAATTTTTAATTGTCTTGGATAATAATCAGTAGAACATTAATGAAAACTTTAGTGAAACAGGATTTGTGCTTATTTTGCCAAATTGTAATACTTGGTTTATTTGCACTGAAGAAAACCTATACAGTGCTAGAAGTGCAGCTATTTAGGATTATACCACATACGACAACAAATGTAACCATGCGAATAGACATTGAAAAGAGGTGAGAAAAGTCAGTCAAAAAGGCAAATCCCTATAGAGGTAAACAAAGACCATGGAACACACACACACACACACACGCACATCATCATTACCACAATATAGGCAAACAAAAAACAACAAGAAACGTCAGTTTGCCCCCCTCCCCTAGTGACTACACCTGGGGAGAGCCGTCCCCTTTTGCCCCCCCCCCAGCTACACCACTGGCCCAACATCAATGAAAGCAGCCAAAAACAAACACATTATACATAGAACAGCCTAGGAGTGAGTATTAATATTAGACAATAGTAAAAATTAATGTTGAGTCTCTAACAAGAAAATATTCAAATTAATGAAAATATAAGTAAACTAAAGATAAAGAGAAAAAAATAGAATAAAACATAAGAATAACTATGCATTCATTGAGACACTATGTCCCTTCGTGGGTTCTAGTAATTTACTAAGGGGATTCATAACTGATATAAACAGAATTGATTTTGAATTCTAAAATACTGCAGAACAATAAACTGATGACAGTCAAGCCCCAGTCAAAGTATGCAAAATTGCAACAAAACAAATGTACTTTGGGGCCAAATATTTCAGGGGAGGAGTGCTTCAACAAGCCATAGAGAAGAAGGAAGGGACATAGTAAGGAACACTTTATAAGAATTATTCAAAATGACTCCCCATGAGATTCAGCTCTAAAAACAGAATTTTTCAGCAAAAAGTGTTGTACAAAGCAATATATTGTCATCTACTGGACCTTTTCAGAGGGGCATTTCAGTCATACAGATGTGCGAATATCAAAACAGAGAGACAATTCTTGGTTATGGTAGAGAGAATAATGCTGCATTTGTTGCACAACGAAAATGCTACAAAAACTTAGTACGTTAAGAAGATGTTAAGCTCTTATAGAGTTGACTCTAAAAGGAGAATAACAATTTAACAGTAAAGAGCAGAGGTTCAATGGAGATAAAGCAGATGAAATGTTGCCTTCAGTGCCAATATGGCATAAGGGGTCTTGAATAGTATAACCTACTTTTTTTAACTACTGAGTTGGCACCATTACTTAAACATAAAACTGTATCACAATCAAGGATAATTGTTGCTGATAAGGTGCGGAAGCTAGGAAAGAGGGGGGGGATAAGAAGGCGCATTTTGTTATTGGTGTTTACAGCATACAGTATATGAAAGCAGTGTGTCCACTGGAAGGGTATATTTTTCAAACGCCAACTTATTACGTCCGGCATGCATGCGGAAACCCATAAGTGGCAGAATTTGAAAAAAAAAAACGATTTAAAAAAAATCCAGAAATTTCGAAAGTAAAAGCAATAATCAGAAATCATATACAATAAAACTAAATGCATCATATATCCCTTGCAGGGCTCTAGCAACTAAAGAATTGGGTAACAACTTTTTCTACATGGTTTAACTTCCCATAAAAATGACTACAGTCAATCTAAATGAAAGGAGGGGGTAGGTATAAATTTTCCTGCTTACTTGCAAATTCCACAAATACGTTCTAACTCCGTTTCGTCTTCTAAAGCATCAAACTTCACTTCAGATCCAGAATACAGTTCTAAGAGATCTCCCAAGTCGCTTTCATTGATTGAAGAAGTCATTCTTCACTGGTATGGGAACTAACTGACAAGAATGTCATTAAACAGCACTATTTTCTAAATTTAGGTAGAAATGAGGTAGTTGATACTTGAGCACCTGAAAAATTATAGATGTTAATAACATGAAATATCATTTTTTAGTTCTTTGTGGGTTTGTCTGGATAAGCTCAAGAAAAATAAAGAAAACGATCAGAAAGTTTCTGAAATAATTTCAAAAACCAAATTTTGTCAATTAGGTTTCTGACTGTAAGTTTTCAGAAAGTATTCAGAAATCACAGAAAATCTTTTAGTCCAAACATTAATATTTTGCTCAGGTAGTGCTTTCAACCAATACTACCTGGGAGAGATACTCTCTCTTTGTACAGATATCCTGCCAATGATTTTGTTTCTTTCAAGATTTTTTTTTTCTCTTTTTTATTCTTTCATTTATATTTCAATTTGAAGAATATGTTAAAATACACTTAGAAAGCAGTTGCTCTGATTTACTTGATTTTTCTTCTTTGTCTCTTTGGTCTTTGGTATGACTCAAAATCAATTGTTGCTTTTTTGATACTAACAAAATATTATGTACACTTGGGTTAAGCCAGGTTTAGCTAGCTGGGCCCCAGCACTCAGCAGTCTGTATATGGATTCAGGATCCAGTCATCACTGTTCCTTGTTTTCCAATCATAGATTTCATTATCCGTTTTTGTTCATCTTTACCTCTGAAACTTTTTTCTATGCCTTATGCTTTAGCATTTGATAATTTTGGAGACCACACTGCCTTTCCATGACAATAAAATAAAAGTTCAAACTAGGAACAAAATCCTTTTTAATAGACAGTTTATAGAAATTCACAAAAAAATACCAGATATTTTGGTCATATATACAGTGACTGTCATCAGTAGTAAAACTGCTTTACTTTTACTACTGATGATGGTCACTGTATATGTGACCGAAATATCTGGTATTTTTTGTGAATTTCTATACACTGTCTATTAAAAAGGATTTTATCCCTATTTTGAATTTTATTTTATTGCTTTAGCAGTTTAGATTCATACGTCATCTCATTTACTTTCTTAGGGCATTATAGATAACAAACATATTTTTCCTAGTTTCCAAACACAGACCACTGTTCAAAATTTTGTTTACAATTCAATGTGATTCTTGCTGATGTTTTTTTTATGCCTTTCTCTTTAGCTGTTGTGATTCTCACTTTCACTAGTTTTTTAATCACATTTATTTGTGCTTCAATTTCATCAATCAACCCCTTAAACATTTTAAATGACCTTAAATTAGAATTAGTACCTTTGTAAAATTACGTTTTTTTTTATTAGACCTTTAACTTTTGCCTTGGCTTTTTTTTGGCATTATGAAAAACATAATACCAAATCTTTGTTGTTGTTTTTTTTTAAACAGAAATATAAAGAAGCCTTAAAAACAATTATTGTAAAGACATATGTGAAAACCCAGTTCCACCTAAAAGTCATAAATGGTAGTTGCAACTTGCATGTGGGCCAGCTTTTCTAATAAATTTTCATGTAAGTTCTCACTGTACACAACTGTAAGGAATATTTTGCTAAGTAGAAAGCATGTTTAAATCCAGATTTATACAAACAAGATTCTGGAACTATTATTGCAATATTATCCAAATTGAAACAATGCAATCTCTTCTGTAACGAGATTTTATTTTGGAAACCAGAAAACAATAAAAATCTTGTCAGGTTGCTGTATTCATCTGAAGTTTTTTCTAAGCCATTGTAGTAATATGTGATGTTGCTTTGCTTGCTTTTGTTTATTTGCTTGCTCCACTTTTGCTTATGTGTTTTATTAATAGGTGCCTGGGTTTAATGAAGAATAATCTCAAAATCATTACATGGAGTCAGAAGTGGGATTGCCAGTCAGCCTTACAAATTAATCAGCCACTCAGCAACCATAGATGAGAAGAGAAGACAGCCTTTACCATTGATGTCAAACAACCAACCATCAACTGGAATGCCCCATGCCTGGCAAATGAAAGGAAGAGATTTGAGAAACATGTCAATCTAATGTTTGATGGACCACTCTCAGGAAAGACAGGAAAAACAATGTTTGCATACCTCCTAATCTGGACAGGTGACAAGGGACATGAAATTTTTTAAATATTCACATTCATGGATCAAGAAAAGAACAAAACATATGGTGGAACAGTCCAACAGTAGAGATGAGACATTCATCACTCAGAACCTAAATGACAAAACTAGTTTGATTCAAATCAGAAACTGGGACTCAGGCAAATATACTTCCTGTTAAGTACTTTGACACCATAAAGCTACCACAACCCAGACAGAGGAACATGTCAAGTCACAGGCAGCTACCAGTTCCAAGTAGCATTGAAGCTACAGATCTATTTAGTCAAAACTGATTTTGTTCCTATTCTAGGGTTCAGATAAAGTGTTGATCTGAATCTAGTCAAACTGGTCATGAATGTAAGCAAACCTAAAGAAACAAATATCAACAACACTATTTAACAATTCAAAGATATATTTGAAGGAATCAGAAAACTTAGGGGGGAATGCCACACACCTTAAAGAAGGCACCATCCTGAAAATTCGTCCAGCCAGAAACCAGTTGAGAATCTACTACTACTCCAATTGCTACTTCTATTCCAACTACTTGTAAGGCTAAGAGCATTAAAATAAAAATTTCAGGAATTATGTTAGTATACAAGTTATCAAAAGGGCACATCAGCAATGCCATAGCAACAGCTAACTATATCAAGTTGAAACTTGCACAACTTGATGAGGGGATATTCAACTGAACAAAAGACAAAGTTAATACTACTACTGTTGCTAGTACTAGTGCTATTGCTATTAATACTACTACTAGCACTAATACTACTACTGAGATTACCATTAGAACTATGCCTAAGGTTATGAAGGTAAAAATTTTCAGGGAATACTGAGGGGGGATGGTGAACTGAATCACAACATGCTGTCTGTAGGCAGGTTGTCAAAAGGGCATATCAGCAGTATCTTCAGAACAGTTTGGTATGTGAAATTGAAACTTACAGGACTTGCTGTGGAGGATGTTGAACTATCCAAAAGACAATATTTGCATCCTAATGCTACTGCTTCTACTCATACTACTACTGCTACAAAAGCTAAGTCTACTACTATTAATCCTGGTACTACTACTACTGCTACTAAAGCTATGGGTATTAAGGCAAAAAATGGGGTGTACTGAAAGAGTATTGAACTAAATCGAAATAACAATGTACATGCAGATTGTCAAGAAGGTGCATCAGCAATGCTTCTGGAGTGGTTTTTGGTATTAAGTTGAAACTTTCAGCATGTGTTGAAGGGGAGGTTGACTAAAACCAAAGGTTCATTCATACTGCTATTGCCACTACCCAAGCTATGGGTGTTAAGGTGAAGCTTTCTAGGAGCATTTAGGTGGATGTTGAACTAAATTAAAACAAACTATCATCATGCTGATTGTCAAAAGGATGAAACAGCAACATGTTTCAAGACATTAAAACATGTCTTGAGAACAGATTACATTATCAAGTTGGACCTTTCAGGGTAATTTGTGGTGGAATTAGTACTTGCCAGAAGACGCTATGTGTATAATATTAATACTCCTACTATGATTGCTACAATTAATGATGCTAAGAGTATTAGGGTTGAAACTTATTGAGGGAGTTTCAGTTAAACAAAAAAAATATATATGCATTTAGGTTTTCAAAAGGGCATGTAAGCAATATCATAGGCAGTGCAGTGCTATCACAGATAGAACTATGATAGAAACTTTTAAAAGAGCTAATTCAACTGAAAACTGAAAGATCTAGTGCCTTCTTTAAGAGTCAAAAGTGATTGAAGGGCAAGCAACCTTCCTCCCAAGACCATTAATTTTTCACACCTACCCAATGAAAATTTTGAGACAGCCCTTTTGTTCAGCATATTTGAACGGTCCAGTAATTATGTTCCCAGGGATATTGGGTAGGTTAACCCCCCCCCCACTTGTACAATTTGCCCATTATGCTTTAAAACTAAATCAAAAGGCAGTGTGTTTATGCTGGTCACCAACAAGTAATCTCAGCAATATCCCAAGAACAACTGACAGCATCAAGTTGAAACTTTCAGGGCTACTACTATCACTTCATCTGTTCATACAATTTAACTCAATCAAAAGAGTGTAAGTGTATCCAGGTTGTCAAAGAAGATAAGGTTCTTGGGGAACGGCAATCAGTTTAATTTTTCAGGTCAACTTGAGGAGGTATAAAACAAAATTAAACAATGTTATTTGTGTCTAGATTTTCAAAAGGGAGTATATTGTTAGAAATTTTTTCCTGAACACACAAACAGCAAGCCAAACTATGGATTCTTATAGAAAAAAAATTTCAAAGATTTAAAATATTATTTTCATTTTTATGAAAAAGATTATGTCAATAATAATAAACAGAAATAATCTTCCAAGTGAAAAATACCTCAAATAAACATCAATACATAAATGAAACCCCAAACACAGAAATTACAATAAATGACCAAGTCAAACTCAAAATGAGCAGAAATTAACATGAGTAAGATTCATGCCCCTTGTGCCTTTTAAAGACCAGAACATGATTATGACTAGGGCCCAACTGATATATCAGCCAGCCAACATTATTGGGCTGATAAGGGGGTCAGTGTCATTATCAGATATCAGAAAAAAATAGATATTAGCCAATTTTTTTATACAACTTATCCAGAAGATGGCACCCAATTTCCTCAGGTAATTTTTGCTTGTCTATTCATTGGGGGCAGAGCCATCAGCTAGGTCTAACCATGCTGGAGAGAGTAGCAGAGATGAGTCAAATGAAGTCAAAGTATGTTTGTTGTCAATACACACCTGATGCAGCAATGTTTGAAATGTAGGGTGAGTTCAAGAACACACCAGCCCTTTCTATTTAATGAATGTTCACTTGCATGGGTGAAAGATCCATGGTTAAATTGATTAAAACCATGATATCTAGTCAGGGGTGTTGCTTGGAAATTTAGCTTATGTGTCTGCAGTTGTTGGCATCCTCAATGATTTTGTTCAAACATTCTTTAGATCTCTCCTCCAAACTTCAAACCCTAGCTGCACTCCTGTATCCAGTATGGCTAGATAAGAACTTTATTGGGTTTAATTGTTTTTCTAAATCTTTTCTAAAGAAATCTGTTTTGCACTATTTGGAATCCACAGAAAATTATTGAGACTGTTATTTGGTGTGCAATAGACCACAGAGAAAATATGTGAATATGAATATGGCAGAGAGTGCAGGCTTTAAACTTTATGTAAGTTATTTTTCTCTAGAGGAACTTATTAGCAAATTATATTAGTATCATATTGCTGTGGTATCAATACATCAGCATCAGTATTAGACCCCAAAAATCCATATTGGTTGGGCCCTAAAAATGATCCATTAGAAGACTGAGAGAGAAAGACAACAACAATCTTTACTACATTTGCAAAGAGGATAGAACAGCATGGAATTGGTTGATTTTATTTTGAGTCAGTTGAGTTTCCTTGATTATACTAGGAAAAAGCAAAACATAATAATGTACTCAATGCATATTTTGATACTGATTCTAAATATACTAAGCACTACACTTGAAAATACGCCTTATCCTCTCCCAAATTGGTTAAGATATAGACTTAAGTTTATAAAGGTTGCTAATTTTGTATTATTTAATAAATATATGCAAGATTCCATAACTGACATAGGGACAAGGTAAGCATTACTTAATTCCTTTGAGTATGTTCTTCCAACTATACTAATCAATTCACTCACAAATGCACTTTTCTCCCCATCTCATGGTCCCATATATAGCCCTAATCATTTACTTCTTATATTAAATGAATACAGGTCTTCTGTATTCATATCTTCTAGATCCTATATTAATCTGGTTGGTCCTAGCTTACAATTATTCCCACCTCAGAATGAAACCCTTTTGAATTCTAATAACAACTTTAAACAATTTACTTATATCATTCCTCAGAGCACTTTGCTTTACTTTACACCCACCACCTAATATACCAAGATTTAAACCAATTATATACTCTCTATGCATTTTTCTGTTTCTTGAATTCATTGATGTAACTGCTAGAAGAAAAAGTGATGCCAAGAAAAATGCACTGAAAATATACAATTTGGGTTACATATTTGCACATTAGGGAGGGGGGAGGGGGAGGAGAAGTTAAAGTAAAGTGAAGCACTTTCAGGAAGGATATAAGTATTTTGAAATTTGTTGAAGTTGTTTCCAAAATTTTATAGTTAAGTGTTTTTAGAAATAATGTTAGCATTTTAGAAGTTTTTAAAGTTCTTTTTTAAGTGTTATAGGCTTTCCTTCTAATGAGTAGTAACTGTAAACTAGGACCAACAAGTTATCTTCTCAGTTCATAATTTGTCTCTGTTTGATCTAGTGTATATTTTACCATAATATTATTTTAGATGGTTTTAAAGGGTATAATAATCAAAGGAAACAACCCTATTTCAAGAAGGACAAAACAAAACTAGAAGGAGTACAGCAAAGAGCAACCAACATGGTTGAATGAGCAAACAAATGCTATACAAAGAGTGTCTACATTACTTGAAGCTTCCTACTCTTGCATACTGGAGGAAACATGGCAACATTTTTATGGGCCACAAAACTATTTCCAAAAATGTTCTCCCTGGTCTCCTTGTCCCCCCCTGGAATCTTCTGTGACTAGAGGGCATTCCAAGAAAATCTTCAAAAAATGCTCCATAATCCACAAAAGGAGCCATTTCTTCAGCCAACAAGTAACAAACTTGTGGAATCAACTCTCTGAATTTACAGTGGCTGCTGATTCAACAGGTGCATTCAAGCAAAATCTTGACAAAGAATGGCTACAACAAAAGTTCCTGTAGCCTATAACAGGAGGCTGTTGAGTCCTTAGCCCAAATGCAGCAAATAATCTACAGAAGTCATAATGGAGCATTACAAGGATGAAAAATCCTTTTATTTGCTCCAAGCTGTAATTTAAGGTAACATGATAACCTGGTTAATATTTATCCTGTATATTATCAAGTGAGAATATGAAACCATCAGGGGGGGGGGGATTAAAATTCATTTCTGACAAAAATGATTATACTTGTAGCCTAATGAGCATAAAAAAGGCATTGAGTGGTATGTTTACTTTATTTGCGAGTCAATAATATGAACTGCTAAAAACTTACCCATAGCTATATTGGTGACAATAAGCAGGCCTAGACCCTATGGCCTAAGTGGGATCAGGCATATCAAGTGGCAGGTTTATGTTTAGGCTAGCCTATATTCTATCTAAGCTATCATATTAATTGAAGATGAAAAGTATTTACTAGGGAGCCAAATGGATTTTTTTTGTTCAGTAAAATTCTACTTTAGTTACTTTTACCTATCTTGGAAAGGGGTTAGGTTCGGAAAATGAAACTTTCAGGGATGGGTCTACAGGCTAAAATAGGCCTATGTCCTGGGAAGGTATTTTGAAGTACTTATCTCCTCTCTTTCTCTCTCTAGAGGGTCCTGAAATTTACCTACATGACAGGTCTATATCTATTGAAATTTTAGCAAAACAACATTTTAACTTAATTTTCAGTTAGGCTATATGATTCTTTTTCTCTGGCTTTAGTTCTGAAAATGCAATTCTGTTATTTGAGTAGTATTTTAAGCCATTTCAATGTTAATTTTCAAAATTTAGGAAATGTATTTGCATATCTTTAAAACTCTATAAATCAGGATTGAGCAAAGTTGTGAAGCTGAAAACAATTTTGTTGGACTTCATTTTAAGCAGAAGATCTATTTTAGAAGGTTTCATTTTTCATTTTTATAACAAACAGATTTTTAAAGGTCATCAAAGGTCAAGACCCTTTACAGGGAGAAGTGGAGACAGGTGCTTCAAAATGCCTTCCCAAGAAATACTTTAGTCTGTAGACCCATCCTTGAAAGTTTCATTTTCCTAACCTAACTCCTTTCCAAGATAGCCAAAAGTAGAATTTTACCTTCTGTTCCTGTGCAGGCTTAATTTCTTGCCTTAACTTATATAACATTAAGTATTGGCCTTAGTGTTCTGCTCATCTAGCCTATCTGGGGTCTAGCAACAGTTACAAGATTTTGCCAAATGCCTCTCTCACCTAGTTTTACACTCTTCAACTTATGTATGTAATTTGCACACATCAATTATGAAAAAAGGTAAGTCTTAACATACAAAACACAGATTAGGCTAATAGACAATTCAAAGCCAAAGCAAGAAATTCTACAATCAAAACAAAGGATGAAGGCTTTTGCTTACAATAAATAATTTTTACTTCTCCATATAAGAACCACTAACGAACAAGCTGAGAAATTCACATATTCCATAGGAATTGACGGATTAACATCATAAATTTTCTTGGGTTCAAAGAAATGAAGTAGAGCTAGCTTTGATCTTCTTTTCTTGTCGAATAAGGACCGAAAGCCATGCTTAGGTTTGGTTCAGACTTTTTTGTCATTTCCTTGCATCAAGGATGAATCCAAATTGCAACCATAAGGGTCGCCGCGTACACTTTCAAAAGAACTACTTTTACCCATTAAAATTTACCAATCCTAGCGCATGAACTGAAATACCATTTTCTTTTATTTCAGTTTTAGGTTCAATCTGTCAAACCAAAAGTATTGGTTAAAATTGCAATTCGCTACATTCCAACAAAATTAACCTAAAACGAATAAGACGAAGTTCTTTTCCATACCAAGTGAGGATGAAAAGTTTTTAGCTACTTTTTCTAAGAACAACACTCTGGTTATCCTTATAGTTTGCAACTTTTTTCATTATGAAATGCTTTTAAGGAACAAAATTACCTAAAACTTGAAAAAAGAACACAAAATCTTTGGGACGATAATAATACAATCAGAGCCGATCCTAGCGCTTGTGGCACCAGGGGCAAAATTAATTATTGCGCCCCTCCGGAATCAAATATAAACAAAAATCCGAATCAAATTGGGAAATTTCCCAGTCGCCCCCCCCCTCCCTTAAGAACGGCTTTTGGTACAACAACATGGTATTTCAGATCCGTGGCTAAACCTTTTGCCCTTTTTGCTTCCTAATTCACGCTCTTCGGTAGCAAATTCTTTACCAGCGTATTTAGACCCGAAAATAGGCTTATATATATACTTTCTCGTAGAAAAACTACCTTCAGGATTCATGTGAAGGGTTTAACTTCTACTCAGAGGTTGAATAGGAGGTAGAGCTAAACATTGTCGTAGCGCTCCTAAGACTAATGGGTCACATTTACCATAAAGCCCCCGATCGTTTTATTCAAGGTCTTATAATCAACCAGGGTCTTTGACGTCAATTCACGAGAATTACTGGGGAGGGGGTTAAAAGTGTTTTTTTTAATCTAGGGGGGTGTTTTTTTCGATTTTTTCAATAAAATGGCATTTCCAGAGAAATACGAATACAGGAGTTATTTAAAATCTAGTTTTACCCCCCCCCACTCAACAGACGTAACTGGCCAGGGTATTATATGGAAAATCATTTCGAGGTTAAATGATTTGAAGCCATTTATAGCTGCCGAAATTTTACTGGGGCAGATTATTCTGCCTTGACACCTGAGGCACCTACCGGGGCCCAAAATTAAATACCTTGAGCGTTATGAGGCGTTGGTACATAGTTGGCACAATGTCTTCAATAAAGGGAGAAAAAAGATGGACAAGTCCTATCCCGAAACATTATGCGTGAACGAGGTGCCGTTAGCACTTTGGTGTTATATTACTCGCTGTTATTAGGAAGTTTGGAGGCACTGGGCCTTTGTGGTCTGGTACTCAACTGTTTTTTGAATCTATCCATAATAATAATAGTGACAAGGGTCTAACTACTAGTATCCGACGCCGCACCGATTTGTTGGCAGCGTATCGCCAATAAAAGACGCACTGGCGGGGAGAAAATTTTGCCGCAGCAGCGCCGGTCTATTTCTATTTAGCCCAATATTTTTGCACTGATTTTCATTTCTGTGTGCTAAGTCAGCCAGCGTGCAAAGTAACTTTATAAAAGCCTATCGATACTTATTTCTAGCCAGAAAATGGGAATAACAGCTTATGGACAAAGTAGGCAATGGCATATTTAAGGGTGGGAAGAAACTTTACAAGCTTTTCTCAAATAGCTTATTCACCAACTTAAGGCAGTACTTTTGATTTCTTGCCACAAAGTTTGATAATGTATTTGAAGTGGCTTACAGCAATTCAAATTTTCCCCTTTACAGATTTTATTTTGCTTTTAAACATCTACTAAGATTATTCACTTTGAAGAACTATCTCACGTTATGAGCCTGAAAATGCCATTCCTTTGGTCATTATATCCCTATGCTAGTTGACGGCTTATTCCATTGCCAAATTGTCGTTTTTTTTGTTTTTTGTTTTTAATCTTAGGATTAAGGATTATCAGTTTCCGTTTTTCAAGTGACTCAGTATACCGTGAAGCGGCAAAATAATTAGAATCTAGAGAACTACAAAGTAACCTTTTCCATGAATTTTTTTCAAACAGTTCGTGGTACCAAACTGTAAGTAAAGAGCAACATGGCTAAATAGCAACCAAAACTCTAGGAAACGGAATTTTCATATCAATATATATATATATATATATATATATATATATATATATATATATATATATATATATATATATATATATATAAACAATGGGGAATTTTCATAGCTTACATCCCTTCCCCCATAGACTGGAGGGATCAGGCTATCCTCAAATGCATAGTTATTGGAAAAATCAAATATACTGAACAAAGTGACTATCTAAAAATTTTGATCAGATGACTTTTAGGAAAAAAGAGGCGTGGAAGGAGGACCAGTTGCCCACCCAATCTGTTTGGTCAAAGGAATAAAAACTTTTAATATTCATTCTGATGAGCCCTCTTTCGACCTCTTAGTACCATTGGTTCGATACGATCATCCCCAGGGAAGCAAAAAAAAAAAAAAAAAAAAAAAAAAAAAAAAAAAACAACAAAAACAAACAAGCAAAACAAATATTCTTTGTTTTTTTTTCACATCTTTGCATATGGGAGCTTGAAACCTCTACAGCAAGGTTTTCGTATACGCTGAACCTGATAGTGTAATTTTCATTGAGATTCCTTGACTTTTGGGGGATGTTTTTCCCCTTCTTTCAAAGTCTGGAAAATTTTCATGGGCTTGTGGCTTTTGATGGGTAACATTAAACTAAATGAATTTTATCTATTTAGAATCAGTGTAAAAAATCGAATCCTTTGGTATGTCTATTGATATAAAAATTTGGTTTTTAAAGTTTCGGTTGCTATTGTGCTGAATCTCAAGATCTGTTCTGAATCTTTTTTCATTTTTTTTTTATCATAGTGAATAATCTAGTTCCATAACTGAATATTTAATATTGGTCAAGTAACTTTGAATTAAGACTGATGAACAGTTCGTGAATATGTTGTGTCTCGTCATAATAAATGTCGGGAAAAAAGCAGCCCCCACGGCTACCACCCGAGAAGGGTACTCCCACTGAAACCCTTGGCCAGTCGCCCTTCCAATCTCCTTCTGTAACGCTGTCTAGAACCCCCCCAACTACGCTGTTGAAAACAGTTAGCCACCTGTCAAGAATTCAGGCATTAGCCACAACTAACTCTAATGAAAGATGTGAGACGCCTGGCAAAAAGAGGAAAAAGGATGAAACTCGATCACCAGTGATTGTGCAACCCCTCCCTTCAAGTGTCCCAGAAACTAGTAGTGCAGATTACCCTAATTATCATACTGTAATCAAGAAAATCAATGGCCAACCCTTTTCAAAAGATCGAATAATGCAAATTGGGAAAGCTGTTTTTTTGATCGCCAAGGTAAATTTTGAACTTGTTTTCAAGCAGAACGAGTCTATTGATATTTACTTTACGTCTTCACAGGCGGCAGACCATGTCCTGTCAAAATCCAGAGAAATAATTCTTGATGGCTCGAAAATTTTAGCCACAAAAAAAAATGTGAAAAAGTTACACAAGTATGTGCTTTATGGTGTTGATACCAGTGTAAAAGTGGAGGAAATACAAACTGAACTAATAGATTCTTCAGGCCTTCTCATAAATCCTTCAACTGCAATAAGGCTAAGTTTAAACAAAGAAGGAGTCCTTCACCCAAGCCGTTTAATCCTCATTTCCTGCAAAGTTGAGCTAAACAGAGAAACATTCTTGTACGGTATGTCCCTTTTTTATAAGATTTATAAGCCTAAGCCCCTACAATGCTCTACTTGTCTGGCCCACGGCCACAGCAAAAAAAACCCTGCAAACTGTCCCATCCGTCTTGCCTTAAGTGTGGGAAAACAGGCCATGCAATTAGTGAATGCCCTGAGTCAGACCCTTTCTGCAGAAATTGTAACCGTAAGGGACACACAGCCCTCCAAAACAATCTTGCCCGGCTCACCAAAAGCGAGTCGTAATCCTTAGAACATCGGTTAATATGAACCTACCCTACTCAGTTGTAGCTGCAAGAATCCCTCGGCAACCCAAACCCCATCGGCCCAGTAGAAGCCAAGCAACAGTTGTTGTAGAAGATGCAAATACAGTATCATTTCCTAAAGAAGCAAACAATGTTCATACTCAAGGTATTAGTCAGTCCCCCCCCCTTACCTAAGTTTACTTCAACATCCTGCCCCCAAAAGATTCATCCGAAAGTTGCCAAGAATGGCAAAGACTTGCAACTTATCTCACAGTCAGTCACTTAACTGAGGTTAGTAATGAACCAGGAGAAACCAAAAATAATCTGTACAAGAGAGCTGTCACCAAACACCTAGGTGTTGACATCTTGCAAACAGCTATAGCTCAACTATCTTCCATCAAAAAGGACATAGATTCCACATCGAAGCTAGTTAAGCCTGTTGACTCAACTGCTAATCAAATCGGTGCCATTGCCCTAGTCAAAGGTAAGAAATCTAAGAAAAAAACGGCAAACTTTCCATCCCAGTCCAAAATGATCCCAGTCCAAAAAGATCTATACCTATTAACCTTAAGGACATCAGTGGCAAATTAATTGACCCAATTTCAGTACCGGATGCTTTTAATAATTATTTCACAAATATTCCAAATGCTAACTCCTGTTCCTCCTCCGAGTCAGTACACCCTAGCAAGAGTCCCAGATCCATATTTTTCTCTCCAACTGATAGTAATGAGGTGCTTCAAGTTATCGAATCTCTCTCTAATAGTAGTACACCTGACTTCCTTGGGATAAGTAATTAGCTTCTTAGAACTGCATCTTCCTATGTTTGTGAACCCATTGTGCATATAGCAAACCTGTCTATGATCAATGGAGTCTTCCCAGAAATATTTAAATCAGCAGTTGTTATCCCGATTCATAAAAAAGGCGATCCGTCTGAGATAAGTAATTATCGTCCAATCTCACTTCTCCCAGTTGTATCCAAAGTGCTTGAGAGAATTATCTTCCGACGTCTTTCTTCCTTTTTATTTGGGATTAACCCTTCAGATTCGTTGATTTCTTCCCATCAATATGGCTTCCGTTCCAAATTTTCAACTGCTCATGCACTAATCAACGCCACACAGTTTATTCGTTCCCAAATTGACCTTAAAAATATTGTAATTGGGTTATTTCTGGATTTTTCTAAGGCCTTTGACGTGGTTGATCACAGTGTTTTATTAAGTAAACTCAAGAACATAGGGATTCGTGGAATTCCTTCCTCATGGTTCGGCTCCTATCTCTCTGGTAGAGAGACCTCGCATCCCCTACCTGTCCGGAGGGGCGTCCCGAAGGGCTCTGTTCTTGGTCAATACTTTTTCTCCTTTATATTAATGATTGTGTGAAAGGCATGGATCCATCAGTGCCCCTAGTACTTTTTGCTTACGATACCAACTTTTTCATCACAGGCCCTACTTTGCCATCCGTCGTCATCTCTGCTTAAATTCTTCTGAATAGAGTACAGTACTGGTCTCTCGTTAACCGCATGACCATTAACAGCAAGAAAAGTCAGGTTGTATTATTTCGAACTCCTTACAAAAAAAATGAAGCTCAGCAAGCACTTGGCCTAAAATATTCCACCAATCTCCTCCCGCAGGTCGAAGTTGCCAAGTTTCTTGGTGTCCACATAGACTCCTCCCTATCATTTTCAACTCATGTATCCTGCATCAGAGCCATAATTTTGCGACAGGTAAGTATGATTAATCGTGTGAATAATTTTCTTCCCCCTGATATTCTTGTCATACTTTATTACTCTTTTATTTACCCATATATATCATACTGCGGATCTGTTTGGGGCAATACTTATCCTTCAGTTACCAATAAATTAAAAACGTCCCAAAACCGTGCCATCAAAGCAGTTTTTCGGCTGCCCCGACTATATCCCACCCAGGACTTGTTCTCCGATTTTTATATTATTCCTTTTGAACAAATTATTAAAAAATTAAATTTATCCCTTGCATACTCCGCTTACCATAAAAACCTTCCTCCCCAATTATTATCTTATTTTAATTGAATAATTCTGAAGGCCTATGTCTCCGTTCATCCAACTGTTCCTTTATTGTCCCCAAGTGTGTCTCTAGCTCCGCCCAGCGATCCCCCATTTATAAATCTATACTTCAATGGAATATGATACCCTCCAGTATCGAGCTATCCACAAGTTTTCGCACGCTGTATAACAATGTTACTAAACTTTGATATTATAAATCGATAAATTTTTGTGTTTTCTCTTTTTTTCTGTTTTTTTTTCTTTTTTTCTCTCTCTTGTTCATTTTCAATTTTTTGTTGTTATGGTCCTCAACAAGTTCGCTTCCAGGATCCATATTATTATTGGTGTTATGTTTCATCTTGTTTTTATTTCAATAAATTTAATTGAAATTGAATTGAATCTCTTGTAGAAGATAGAAAAAGTTATACTTGGATTCTAAATTTTTCCCAAGAAAAGAAAAAGTTCTCACTTTAATTCTGAGTTTTCTCAAAGAAATGAATAAAAGGTCAAGTTCTCTTCTGAATTTTTCCCAGAAAAGAAAAAAAGTTCCACTTTAATTCTGAAACTTCTCAAAGAAGTAAAGAAAAGTTCAAATTCTCTTCTGAATTTTCTCAAAGAAGAGAAAAATGTTACAGTTCAATTCAATTTTTTACAATGAAAATAAATAAAACTGAACTAAAACTCTAACTAAGACTACACTAAACTAAAACTCTAAACTGGAACGTTAAACTAAAACTCTAAATTAAAAACGCAAAACGAAAACTAAACTAGACTAAAAATCTAAACTGAAACTAAACTAAACTAAAGCTCTAAACTAAAACTAAACTAAGCTAAAACTAAACTAAACTATAAATTAAAACTTTAAACAAAAACTCTTAATTAAAACTAAACTACAACTCTAACTAAAATTCTTAACTAAGACTAAATAAAATTAAACTAAAACTCTAACTAAAACTCTAAACTAAAACTAAACTAAAAATCATAACTAAAACTCTTAACTAAGACTAAACTAAAACTCTAACTAAAACTCTTAACTAAAAATAAACTAAAACTAAACTAAAACTCTAAATTAAAACTAAACTAAAACTAAACTAAAGCTCTAAACTAAAACTCTTAATTAAAACTCTAAACTATAACTCTAAATTAAAACTTTAAACAAAGACTCTTAACGGAAACTAAACTAAAACTCAAGCTAAAACACTTAACTAAAACTAAACTAAAACTCAAACTAAAACTTTGATCTAAAACTCTAAGTTAAAATTCTGAGCTAAGACTCTAAAATAAAACTCTAATCTAATAGACTAAGACTCTAAATTAAGACTCAAAAATAAACTAAAACTCTAACTAAAACTCTAAGCTGAAAACAAAACTAAACTAAAACTAAACAAAAGCTCTGAACTAAAACTAAACTAAAATTCTAAACTAAAACTAAAAGAAAACTCTAAACTAAAACTCTATACCAAAACTCTAAATTAATAATCTAAACTAAAACTCTACGCTAAAACTCTAAACTAAAATTCTAAACTGAAATTCCACATTAAAACTCTAAACTAGAACTCTAAACTAAAACTCTAAACTAAAACTCTAAACTAAAACTCTAAACTAAAGATCTAAACTAAAACTCTAAATTAAAATTCTAAACTAAAACTCTAAACTAAAACTCCAAACTAAAACTCTAAACTAAAATTATAAACTCAAAACTCTAAACCAAAATTCTAAACGAAAATTCTAAACTAAAACTAAACTAAAACTCAACTAAAAATCTAAACTAAAACTCTAAACTAAAACTAAACTAAACTAAAAATCTAAATTGACCGACTAAACTAAAACTAAACTAACACTCTAACTAAAGCTCTAAACTAAAACTATACTAAACTAAAACTCTAAATTGAACGTCTAAACTATAACTAAACTAAAACTCTAACTAAAACTCTAAACTGAAACTAAACTAAGACTCTAAACTAAAACTTCCCGTCAATTTTATCCGACATATAGACAAAAGATATTGATTGAGAATTTATTCACATTGATGCTTAGATTTTGTCAATGTTATCCTATGTATCCTACAAAACATGTTGACAGTGAATTTATTCACTCTGATACTTATATTTTCTCAATTTTATCAAACGTATCCGACAAAAGATGTTGATAAAGAATTTATCCACTCTGATACTTATACTTGGTCATTGTTAACCGACGTATCTGACAAAAGATGTTGATTAATAATTTATTCACTCTGATACTTAGATTTTGTTAATGTTATCCTATGTATCCGACGAAAGATGCTGACAAAGAATTTATTCAATTTGATACTTAGATTTTGTCAATTTTATTCAAGGTATCCAACAAAAGATGTTGATCAAGAATCTATTCACTCTGATACTTAGATTTTGTCAATACTATCCAACGTACCCGACAAAATATGTTGACAAAGAATTAATTCACTCTGATTCTTAGATTTTGTGGGGCCCTTGGGGTTTGTGGGCCCTTGGAGGTTGAGGTCCTTGGTTGTTAGGGTCTATGGTGTTGAGAACCTAAAACTAAACTAAACTAAAACTCTAAAACCAAAACTAAACTAAAACTCTAAACTAAAACTATACTAAACTAAAAATCTAAATTGAACGTCTAAACTATAACTAAACTAAAACTCTAACTAAAGCTCTAAACTAAAACTAAACTAAGACTCTAAACAAAACTCTAAACTAAAACTAAACCAAAACTCTAAACTAAAACTAAACTAAAAATCTAAATTGAACGTGTAAGCTAAAACTATACTAAAACTCTAACTGAAACTCTAAACGAAAATTAAACTAAAACCCTAAACTAAAACTCTAAAATAAATTAAAAATTAAAAAACTCTAAAATAAAAACTATGAATTAAAAGTCTAAACTAAAACTAAACTAAACCAAATCTGTTAATTAACACTAAATTAAAACTATAATAAAACTGTAGCTAGAACTCTAAACTAAAACTAAACTAAAACTCTAAATAAAAACGCTATACTAACTAAGGTAAACGAAAGGTAAAATAAAACTCTAACTAAAACTCAAAATTTAAACTAAACTAAACTGAAACTCTAAACTAAAACTAACTAAAACTCAAAACTAAAACTAAATTAAACTAAAACTAAACTAAAATTCTAAACTAAAACTCTTAACTAAAAGTAAACTAAAACTCTAACTAAAACTCTAAACTAAAACTAAACTAAACTTCACGGCTGATACTTCAGCTGCACGGCTGATAAACTTCCCGTCAATTTTATCCGACATATAGACAAAAGATGTTGATTGAGAATTTATTTACATTGATGCTTAGATTTTGTCAATGTTATCCTATGTATCCTACAAAACATGTTGACAGTTAATTTATTCACTCTGATACTTATATTTTCTCAATTTTATCAAACGTATCCGACAAAAGATGTTGATAAAGAATTTATCCACTCTGATACTTATACTTGGTCATTGTTAACTGACGTATCAGAAAAAGATGTTGATTAACTATTTATTCACTCTGATACTTATATTCTGTCAATGTTATCCTATGTATCCGACGAAAGATGCTGACAAAGAGTTTATTCAATTTGATTCTTAGATTTTGTCAATTTTATTCAAGGTATCCAACAAAAGATATTGATCAAGAATTTATTCACTCTGATACTTAGATTTTGTCAATACTATCCAACGTACCCGACAAAATATGTTGACAAAGAATTTATTCACTATGATTCTTAGATTTTGTTAATGTTATTCGATGTAGTTGACCATAGATGTTGATGAAGAATTAAATTACTCTGAAACATAGGTTTAGATAATGTTATCTCAAGTATCCAACAAATGATGTTGATAAACAATGTTGATAAAGAATTTATTCACTCTGATATTTACAATAATTTATTCACTTCTGATAATACGATGTCCGACGACAGATGTTAGAATTTAAAACATACAATAGAATAGGCACGGAAAAAAATGAAGATGGCATTCTTTTGTCCTTCCGATGTACAAAAATACTCTTTGAAAATAAAGAATAAACTATGCAGTGTCGATGAGTAGCCGTAGAGTATCACTAATATAGCCGTATAAGTAATAAAAACAATAAAAGTTGAATAATCTTCCAAGTCAAAAACATTTCAAGTCAGAAAAAAGAAGTGCTACTACAAACATTATTTTTTAGTAAAAGTTACGACTAATGTATCTATATCATTCTCATTTTTTATTTTGAAAATATTAATTTTGATTTTTTTTGGTTTTAAGCATATTTCATGTCATTCCGACATGTAAAAAAAAACTTTCTATATTATAAAAATATAAAATATAAAAGTTAAAAAAAACTTCCAAAAAAGTATACAAAATAGGGGGAGTTGGGGGAGGGGGCCCTTGAGGGTTGTGGGCCCTTGGAGGTTGAGGTCCTTGGTTGTTAGGGTTTATGGTGTTGAGAACCTAAAACTAAACTAAACTAAAACTCTAAAACGAAAACTAAACTAAAACTCTAAACTAAAACTAAACTGAACTAAAAATCTAAATTGAACGTCTAAACTAAAATTAAAATAAAACTCCAATTAAAAATCTAAACTAAAACTAAACTAAAACTCTAAACTAAAATTCTAAACTGAATCTTTAAACTAAAATTCTGAATTAAAACTCTAAACTAAAACTAAAATAAAACTAAACTGAAACTCTTAACTAAAACTAGACTAAAACTATACTAAACTCTAACTAGAAATCTAAACTAAAACTCTACTAAAGCTCTAAAGTAAAACGCTAAACTGAAACAAAACTAAGCTAAAAAATCTAAACTGAAACTAAACTAAAATTAAACTAAAAATCTAACTAAAACTCTAAACTAAAACTAAACTAAACTAAAACTCTAAACTAACACTAACTAAAACTCAAAACTAAAACTAAACTAAACTAAAACTAAACTAAACTAAAACTCTAGACTAAAACTATAAATTAAAACTTTAAAATAAAACTCTTGAACTAAAATTAACACTAACTAAAACTCTATAAACTAAAACTAAACTAAACTTCACTCTGATTCTTAGATTTTGTCAAATTTATACAACGTATCTGACGAAAGATGTTCATAAAGAATTTATTCACTCGGATTCTTAGATTTTGTCAATGTTAACCGACGTAACTGACAAAAGATGTTGAATAAGAATTTACTCAGTTTCATATTTAGATTGTGTCAAGGTTAACCTATGTTTCGGACAAAAGATGTTGACAAAGAATTTATTCACTCTGATACTTAGATTGTGTCAATGTTATTCGACGTCAGATGCTGATAAAGAATTTTTTCAATATGAAACATTTTTAAATGAGCAATCTTCTGAGCTAGCTCATCTAAATGGGTATAAGTCGTTATTTAAAATAGAACAGGTAGACAGAGAGGAGGATTGACTTTTTTTGTAAATGATAGTATTCCTGCGAAAGAAGTGAATGATTATGATTACCTTTCAGAGGCAACGCTGTAGCTTTGCCTATAGTAAAGGCCATACGGCTCCAATGTTTTATTATTCTTTTTTTTCCAGAGACGCTTCATATGGAAGGGGTCGTCGTAGAAACTTCAAAGGGGGCTCATTCGATTGGAAATCGAGAGTTCTATTGCCCTTTTTAACAGCCGAGAAGAATTGGATGGCAATTAGCCCCTCCCCACGCCCATCATTCCCCCAAACACATCCAATAAAAATTTTGAGATATTCATTTTGATCATCTTAGTTCATTTCCAGATAGAAAGCAAATGTTTGGGGAGGAGACCCCCACAACCCTCAGGGCAAGCGTTTTAAGTTATGCCCTGGGGGTATGTAGGGTTTTTTATAGAAGGCGTTGTCGTAGAAACTTCAAAACATGCTCATTCGATAGGAAATTAAAGAGCTAGTGCCCTTTTTAATAGTCGAAAGTGATTGGAGTGTAACTAGCCCCCTCCCCTCCCCCACGCCCATCATTCCCCCAAACACATCCAATCAAAATTTTGAGATAGCCATTTTGTTCAGCGTAGTTGATTTCCAGATAGAAAATATATTTTTGAGGAGGACACTCCCTTACAACCCCCAGGGCAAGAGTTTTAAGTTATGCCCTGGGGGCATATAAGGTATTTAAAGAAGGCGTTGTCGTAGAAACTTCAAAACAGGCACATTCAATTGGAAATTGAAAGGGCTAGTGCCTTTTTTAATAGTCAAAAATGATTGATGGGCACTTCACCCCCCTCCCACGCCCATCCTTCCTACCACCCTCACCCAACCAAATTGTTTGTCTTTCCAATCGGTAAGCGGATTTGATTTCCAAATAGAAAAAATATTTTTGAGGAGGATAAACCCCCACAACCCTCAGGGCAGGGGTTTTGAGTTATGCCCTGGGGTCATATAAGGTTTTTATAGAAGGCGGTGTCGTAAAAACTTCAAAAAAGGCTCATTCGATTGGAAATTCCGAGGGCTAGTGCCCTTTGTAATAGTCGAAAGTGATTAGAGGGCTACTAACCCCCCCTCACGCCCACCTTTTCCCGAAACATATCCAACCAAAATTTTAAGACAGCCATTTTATTAAATGTAGTTTTAAGTTCTGGAAATTAGGTCTTTGAGGATTACAACTCCCCCAAAGCCCTCAGGGCAAGGGTTATAATTTAAGGATTTTCCGAATCCTTCATATTATTTCTTATGGAAGGATGCTCGTATAAACTTTAGAGAGGGCTCGTTTGATTGAAAATTGAAAGTTCTTGTTCACTTTTTAAGAGTCAAAAGAGATTGAAGGGCAACTAGCCCCTCTCCCTCCTCCACTCTCTAAATGCATCAGATAAAAATTTTGAGATAGACATTTTGGTAAAATAGTTCAAAGTTCTTATAACAAAAATGTTCGGTGTCGACACAGCCCACCACGGCCCAGGGGCAGGCTTTGTAAGTTATGCCCTGGGGCATAACTTATTAAGGGGGGTTTATAACTCATGGGAAGGGGTTTTGTATGGTAAGAACACATCGGAAATATGTTATAATAATCCAATTATAAGGTTAAAATACATACTCTGTGATAGATGGAAAATTGCTTTGGCACACAAATTCCTATTAAGGTCAATTCCAAATAGTCTTGATCCCTTTGTTTCAGCAAGTGAAATGGTCTAAACCCCTAATTGGTGCTATTTTTTCAATCCATTCATTGTTGTCAATCGCTGTCCACAAGTTATGCAAGCTCTCTATTGTTCATATATAAGGTTTTTATCAAAGAGGTAATCGTATAGACTTTGAAAAAGCCTCATTCAATTTAAATTAAAAGTTCTAGATCTGTTTTTTAAAGTCAAGAATAATCTTACAGTAAGCACCCCCCCCCCCATGCCAAAAAAACTTCAAACTTTTTGCAATCAAAAACGAACAAAAATCAATTAAAACTAAACTTTCCGAAAAATAATTTTTTAAAAGAAAAGTAAAGCCCATTTTAAAATTAAGATCTGAAGATAAAAAGACCTGCTTAAATACAAAAACAACGCAACCATAGGTTGCTGTTAAAGAATACATTAAGTTCAAAATGAACTTAAATTCAATAAACAATCATAGCAAAAAAACAAACAGCAGGTAACAATGTAAATGAATAGACAGATCTTAAACCAAGTAATGCTTAAATTGAATATGCAAATCCAGCTTAAAACGAAAACAAATATTTTTTTTATTAAAGTATAAATTAAATTTAAAACGAACAGAAATTAAATAAACAATCAATGCGAACAGTAGCTTTTAGGCTTCTACAGTGAGACGATACCCAAACTCCTTTTTGTAGTTATTTTTATTCGATTCAAACTTTATTTGCATATTCAATTTAAGTTTCACTCGTTTTAATATTTATTTATTCATTTACATTAATATATATTGTATGTTTGTTTGCATTGATTGTTTATTTAATTTCTGTTTGTTTTAAGTTTCATTTATACTTTAATAGAAAAATATTTTTTTTCGTTTTAAGCTTGATTTTCATATTCAATCTAAGCATTACTTGCTTTAAGATATATTTATTCATTTATATTATTACTTGTTGTTTGTTTTTTGCTACGATTGTTTATTTAATTTCTCTTCGTTTTGGGTTTAATTTATTCTTTAATAATAATTTCTGGTCGTTTTGAGTTTGAATTTCAAAAGATATTTGTTTCTACTGATCTAAAGTTTAAAATGACCTTTACTTTTCTTTGAAAAACTTCTTTTTAGGAAGGTTTTTTTTTAATTAATATGAAGAAATGTCAATCGAATTTTTTGATATTGAGAAGGATCCAAGTCCTTCGAAAGTGTTATGTTGCGCCCTATATAGGCTGCGATCTCGGATGCTAAACAATTTGTAGAAAAGCTCGATGAACGTAGCTAGCTGATGACCCAAAGAAAGTGTAAATTAATGAAGTTGGGTGATTTTAATATTGATATTGTATGTATGTCCGCGATCTGTATGTCCGCGGTTTGCTTCCAACATGCCGGGTCCCGACGAGAATCACGGAGTCGTCAGCGTCGTTAATTGACAATATTTTCACAAATCGCGAGACACTGGGTTGTAACGTTATAGTTGCAGATACTTCTGAACATTTTATGATCCTATGCGACCTTCAGACGGGTGCCTCCCCTAAATCGTCTTCTTTGAGGTCAAGAAGACTGGACGCTGGTTTGATTGATAAACCGAAAAGTTTACTGTCCCAAGTCGACCGGTCTCCCTGCTTGGAATGTGACGACGTGGACGAAGCTACTGAGTACTTATCAACCAGTTCGAAATAGTACTTAATAAGGCATGTCCTTTATCAATCCGGCAAACTAGGCGTTATATTAAACCAAACAAACCATGGATTAAAGCTGCTGTTCTGTCCCCTATCCATACCAAAAGTAACCTCTTCAGGAAATTCATGGCAGATCTTACACATGAAAATCAGGCCAATTTTCGGCAGTACAGAAATTGTCTGACAAAGTTACTGCGACAAGCAAAGCAGTCATACTAACTTCATGAATATCAAAATGCTGAAGGGTCCCCAAAAAAGACTTAGTTGATTATTAATGAATGCCTTGAGGAAAAAATGAAGATGGCAATATGAAAATGAAGGTAGGAAAAAAATGAATATGGCATTCGTTTGTCCTTCCTATGTACAAAAATACTGTTAAAAAATATATACTAAACTAAGTAGTGTCGATGAGTAGCCATAGATTACCGATAAAACAGCCACATAAGTGAAAAAAATAATTAAAAAGAAGTTGAATAATTTTCCAAGTCCAAAAAATTCCAAGTCAGAAAAATAAGTGTTACTGCAAACATTATTTTTCCAATAGTAAAAGTCACGACTAATTTTTTATTTATTTATTTATTTATTTATTACCCGTCAAAAAAAGGTACAAAAGACGGAATACCACAAAAAAAGAAAAAACACACACAAAAAACAAATTACAACACATTACACATAATCGAACAAATAACAAATACGAGAAACAAAAACTCAATTATACACTGCACTGCAGGTACGTAAAAAATTTTACTTTTTAAACTCCCAACTACTGAAGAAACATAAGCAATATAATTGATAACTTCAATTCAACTAACCTAACCTACAGCAAAATATTTGATAACTTCAATTCAAAATCAACGAACTCAATCAACAAGTCTAAATATGACAAGAGACAGTAAAAAGACTAAATATGACAAGAGATGTGCAAATAAAATTAAATGGACAACGATTTACTGCCTTAGCAACAGTACCAAGGGTGGGAAGAAACTTTCTCGTTGTACCGTTTAATTTGTTCAATTATAGCTGCCATTGGGTCCGCAATTTTAAAATTTTTAACAAGGTGCAAATTTCTTGCCCACGGCGGGAGCCGCAACAAGAGCTTCGCATACTGAAAAAACGCGGATCTGAGCTTTCTTGCTCGGGATCTTCTTGCTCGGATCTCTGGCTCGGGAAAAATTCTCCAAAACGGGCTTAGATACAGGAAATGGGGAAGGAATACTGCGTTATAAAGTCGAGCCAGAATTAAACGGTTGAAACGGATTTTAGATGAGACTACTCTACTGTAAGCAAAAGCCAGGCGTTTGCAGAGATGATCAACAAGAAGGGAGCGGGTAGTTTTTAGATCCTTTCCAATTGGTAAACCAAGGTAAATAATTTTCGAGACAGGGGATACAGACAGTTCTCCCAGCCTCAGAGACGAGACCTCTTCTTAGCACCAGTTGAACAGAAGAATATTCGACTTCTGCGGGTTAAATTCAAGGACAATGCGACTGTAATTTGATTGTAGTGTGGAGAAGGTGGTCCCTGTACCTGCGACTGTGCGGCTGGGGCTCAGAATGTCATCGGCGTAGGCTATTATTGTAACGTCTATGCCACGAGCTATGCATGTTGTCTCGATAGTAGACTGTGGTTCAATAATACAATTATTAAAGGCACAAGCAGATGTGACTGATCCTTGTCGAGCACCCTTTTTTACTGGGACTACAGGATTCCCTCGGTGGGACAGTATCACGTCTGGTGTATATTCAGTGAGGGCTCAACCATGGCCAGGAAGTATGAGTTCTGCCTGTAGGTGGTCGTAAATGTCTTTAATGGGTAGTAGGATGTCCTTCTGTACACCTCTCTTTCCCATATCCAGAATGAGTTGGTCATGGAGAAGTGAGTCGTAGGCACGGCAAACGTCATGTAGGTCTATAACAATGGACTCCTTTAATTCATCAACGTCAATCAAGACTGAAGCCAAAGCAGAAATGGCGTGGCCGCAACCAAGACCCCTCTGGAATCCAAACTGGGAAGGAGGAGTCAAGCATTTTCCCTGGATTTCATCAATGACCAAAAGTTCGAAGACTTTGCAAAGCGTTGGTGCCAGTGTGATTGGTCTGAACGAAGCACATTCCGAAGTACTTTTTCCTTTCTTCGGGACTGGCCTAAGCAACCCAGTGCTGAATGCCGATGGTACGAGTCCAGTAGTGAAGATCATCTGAAAGAAAAGAGTTTGGTTTCCCAAGAAAGTTGGGCTGCAGTGGCTAAGGTGAAGGGCGGATACACGGTCAATGCCAGCCGACTTCTTCTTTTTCAACCGTCGGACCGCGGACGCAACCTGTGATTTGGTAATTATGAAATCTGTATCTGGAATTGATGAGAGGAGGGATGAAAGCCTTTCTTGAACAGAAATGTTAAGATCCTGTTTTGGGGCTGAAAACTCATCAAGGTAATAGTTTATCCATGTTAAAGATGGGATATCTGATTCGGGACCCTCTGACTCCTTGTTATCAAACATTTTCCATAACAGATTAGGATTTTTAATTACTTTCTCAGAAAGCTCAGATTTCAACTGCGCGCGGTGACGAGCAAGTTACTTCCCAAACCTACGCTTAGATGCAACTCTAATTTCTTTAACTACTCCTGAGCGTGGTCTTCCACATTCTTTCCATACCCCGTACCAGAAGGTAGCTCGGTCGCATGCTAATTGTAACAAAGGGTTAAGAAGACCATCCCTTTTCTTGAGTTTTTTTTCTGGCACGAGGGCAAACAGAAGAGCATGGGTCAGTTCGGCGTAATAAATATTAAGACGTAGCCGCGCATCTCTTTCATCAGGATGGGATAATTTCATAAGTAGGTCAAACGGTACGCGAATTTTTGACAGAACAAGATCACAGGAATCTTGAAACTTTTCTTTATCAATTTTACGCCAGACCGGAACCTCATGTCACCTCTGAGTGAAAATTGACGAATTATTCGCAGCGTAAAATGAGGTAGGTCTACTGATACTGCACTGAACTGGGAAATGATCTGAAGTGAACCTGTTTGGAAGGACAAAAACCTCACCTTCTGGCAAATAACTTGAGGTGACAATCTCGTCCATATTGGACGTACCAGATTGGTGGATACAAAAAAGGTTTTTATTCTTCTGGTGACTAGTAAAACGGTTCTCAATTATCCCTATTAGAATACAACAACGACTATTTTGGGCACTAATATCAACTTCTAAAGTACAGTTAAAGTCACCCACTATTATGCACTCAAGGGACTCGCGTTCGGCTTTTTTAAGGCAGCGGGATAGTTTGGCGGCACTTATAGCAAAAGCACTATCAGATTTGTCGTCACGGTAATCAGTTGGAAGACACACATTTATAACTAGCAGGTTATCTAGTCTAGTTGCAAGAAAATTGTCACTGTTCTCGTATGCTTCGCACGCGAGACGATTGCTAACCAACGTGGCAATACCGCCAGACGGACAGCCCCGCGGGGAGGAACGTTTTACAGGCACGGAGAACACAGAGTTGGACGGCCAGAGATTTAATAGCTTTAGGCCAGCTTATGTGATGAAATGTTCTTGCAAGCATATCACATTATATTTATTCACAAACTGGTCAACCACAAGACACCGCTCGGAAAAATTTCCGTTTATATTCCAAGAAATTAGTGAAATGTTAGAGATTTCGTTATTCATCATGTTAATGAGTTGCCTTTTACTGGTTTTTCGGACACTTTACGCTATAGCAGGTATGATCCGCTTTCTTGCAGGAAACGCAAAACATAGCACGAGTACACTTTCTGCATCGTTCTTTTTGGAGACGTGGTCAGACGCCCCACATCTGGAGCAGATAGGGCTATTGGAGCACTCGGCAGCTCAGTGACCTTGGTTGTGGCATGAGTAGCAATGACGGGGTAAGAAAAGGAATTCTTCAGTGGGCAGTTTTCCGTAATAGATCTTCACAGAGTCCTTAAGAAATTTATCCAAATCCGATCGACAGCTGAAAGATACTTTGAACGTGCGAGAACTGCCAAGCTGTTCAGACTTCGTAGCTCTGGGGATCAGTGCAGTTAGTTCATCCGTCGATAGGTCAGAGGGGACTCGTTTCACTACACCAATATAGTTAAAGCTCTTTATGGGAGCAAAAATCTGCGGCTGGTTGGTCTTGATTGACTCAGCAATGGTGTTAGCTGTGTTTTTCGAGCGAACTACTAGTTTCCAGTTTGATTTGACTCTCCTTAATTCGGACATCTCACTACTGTCCACAAACACCGAATCGGTTAATCTATGCTTAGCACTCGGGGTATCACGCGCCTCGGTCAGATTTTTCTGTACAATTACATATGAGGGCTTATCAGGCTGGTTTGAAGTGCTTGGCCATTCGATAGGTTTGTTGGCATATTTTGTATTTTGAAAATATTAAACGTGATTTTTTTTTTAAGTATATTTCATGTCATTTTGACTTGTAAAAAATATAAAAATAAAAGACAAAAGTTAAAAATAAATAAACTTCAAATAAAAATATAAAAAATGTGGGGGGGGGGGCTCCTTGGTGGTTAGGGTCTTTGGTGGTAGACGACCTAGATGGTTCAAATCCATAACCACCTCACTACTTGATTTCTACGGATTTCTAAGGATTGTTCTGAATTTCTACATTAAAATTCTTTTCTTGGCAACTACGACTTTATTAGTTTAAACTTTTTAGCATACTCCATTACTAAAGAATATTTTATATTACCTACACTCCTCATTATGTACTTGTGTATTATAGCGACCACAGCTAAGAAGATAAGCTAGGTCAAGTCACAGCATTCTGAATTTCTATATTACAATTCTTTTCTTGATGCCTACGACATTGTTAGTTTCAACTTTTTAGCATACTCTATTGCTAAAGAATATTTTATATTGCCCACACTCCTCATTGTGTACTTGTGTATTATAGCGACCACAGCTAAGAAGATAAGAAAGGTCAAGTCGCAAGATCGCCTTGTCAACACTAACCGTTTCCACAGATTGGTATCAATGACGTTATTCTAATCATTTTCTAACAAGTATGTCAAGTTGCGTAAGACTTACCAAACCCTCAGACTTACCTTAACCGATAAGCAATTTTAACCCTTTTACCAATTTTATACAATCGAATTAAAAATAAGAATATTATCGTCCTCTGGTTTCTTCTTATTATTCAAATCGTTAATTAAGACCATTCAGACTAGAATTATGCACCATTATTGAGTGATCCCAAATACTTGTCACTCAAAAACCTAGTTTTTTCTACTTTTAAAAATGATATCATTATAAGCCAGTATAACGTGTTTTCTCAAATTGCATTCAGGCCACCGTATATGATGTACCCTCAGTATCCCATACAAAAATTGGCCCAGAAACCTGTCTGGTGGGCCCAGAAACCGGTTTTGTTAGTTCTGATAGCTCTGAACCTTTGTCGTCTGAGTCTCAACTGATTTTTTAATCTATCCGTAATGATAATAGTGACAAGGGTCTGACTACTAGTATTCGACACCGCTCCGATTTGTTGGTGGCGTGTTGCCAATGAAAAACGCACTGGCGGGGAGAAAAATTTGCCGCAGCACCGCCGGTCTATTTCTATTTAGCCCAATATTAACTTGGTAAAAGCCTATCGATACTTATTTCTAGCCAGAAAATGGGGATACGAGCTTATGGACAGAGTAGCCAGTGGCATATTTAAAGGTGGGGAAGGATTTTTGAAAGCTTTTCTTAAAGAGTTTATTCACCCACTTAAAGCAGTACTTTTGATTTCTTGCCGCATAGTTTGATAATTTTTTGAAGTGTTTTACAGCAATTCAAATTTTCCCCTTTACAGATTTTATTTTGCTTTTAAACATCTACTAAGATTCACCACTTTCAAGTGGTGAATCTGTAAAACAAAATCTGTTTAAATAGTTACCAAAACTCTAAAAATCGGAATTTTCCTATCAATATCAAACAGTTCGTGGTAACGAACTGTAAGTAAGGAGCGACCCGGCTCAATGGTAACCGAAACTCTAGAAAACGGGTTTTTGATGCCAATAGATATATCAAAAGAATCAAATTTCAATGCTGATTTCAAATATATAATTTTCATCAAGTTTAGAGCTACCCATCTAAAGTTACGCGCCTGAGAAAATTTGGCTGATTTTCAAAAAAGGGGGAAAGACCCCCTAAAAGTTATAGAACCTTAATGAAAATCACACCATCATATTCAGCGTATCAGAGAACCCTACTGTAGAGGTTTCATGCTCCTATCTACATAAATGTGGATTTTTGCATTTTTTGCCAGAAGAAAGATCACGGATGCGTGTTTATTTGTTTGTTTGTTTGTTTTTTTTTTTGTTTTTTTTTACCCAGGGGTGATCTTATAGACCCAGTGGTCCTAGAAAATCGTAGGAGGGCTAATTGGAACGGAAATTAAAATTTATATTGCCCTTTTTAAGTGAACAAAAAAAATGGAGGGCAACTAGGCCCCCTCCCACGCTTATTTTTTTACCAAAGTCACCCGATCAAAATTTTGAGATAGCCATTTTGTTCAACATGGTCGAAAATATGATAAATATGTCTTTTAGGATGACTTAATCCCCCGAAGTACCCAGAGGGAGGGCTATAAGATATGAACTTTACCCACTGTTAACATATAGTATAGGTTATTCGGAAGTATACAGAAGTTTTCAGGAGGTTTTTTTTCTGCTAGTGGGAGGGAAGGGTGGGTCGGGGGTTATGTTGGAGGATCTGTTCATGAAGGACGTTTTCATGGGGGAAGGGAAATCGCCATGAAGGGGGCGCCGGACTTGCCAGCATTATTTATTGGTTATTGGGAAGTATACAACCATTTTCAGGAAGGATTTTTTCTGGAGGGGGGCTAGAGGAGGGAGTTACTCTGGAGAATATTTCCGTGGAGGATGTTTCTTTGGGGTAAGGGACATTTCTATGAAGGGGGCGCCGGATTTCCAAGCATTATTTAAAAAACGATCAGAAATTAAATAAAAAAAAACCAAGTTTTTTCAACTGAAATGTAAGAAGGAATATTAGAACTTAAAACGAACAGAAATTATAACGTATGTGAGGGGGTTCTCCTCCAAGTCAATACCTCGCTCTTTAAGCTACAGTTTTTTTTAGTGCTTTCAAAAGAGCTATCTATTCTAATTAAACGGCCTTTGTGATTCAGGGGTTTGTGAATAAAATTTTTTTTTAACTTTTAACGTAAAGAGCTTGGTATTGACTAAGGGCAGAACCCCCTCATATACGTAATAACATATACGTAATAAAAAAAACAATAAAAAAACAAGCGATACGGCTCAATAGTAATCGAAACTTTTAAACACGGAATTTTGATGTCAATAAATGTATCAAAAGAATGTGTTTATAATGCTGATTCTAAATATATAAATTTTATTAAGTTTAGTATTACTCATCAAAGGCAACAAGCCTGAGGAAATTTACTCGATTTTTTAAAGAGGGGGAAACATCCCCTACAAGTGGAAGAATTTTAATGAAAATCACAACGTCAGATTCAGCGTATCAGAAAACCCTATTACATAGGTTTCAAGCTCATATCTGCAAAAATCTGCAACTTTGAATTTTTGCAAGAAGAAAAATATACTAATATATAAGTTAGTTACTTAAGTTAATTTGTAAAGACATTCATTTAGCAAAAGAAAAGTAAAATTTTTATGCAAATAAAAGCTGCATTAACTAAAAAACGTTCAGAACTTTAATAAAAATAAAACAAGTTGTTTAAACTGAAAGTAAGGAGCGACAATAAAACTTAGAATGAACAGAAATTATTCCGTACATGAAAGGGGCTGTCCCTTCCTCAACGCCTCGCTCTTTATTCCGTATATGAAAGGGGCTGTCCCCTCCTCAACGCCTCGCTCTTTACGCTAAAGTTTTTTATTGTTTTAAAAAAAAATTGTGAGACAGTCAAACTTTAGCGTAAAGAGCGAGGCGTTGAGGAGGGGACAGCCCCTTTCATATACGGAATAAAGAGCGAGGCGTTGAGGAGGGGACAGTCCCTTTCATGTACGGAATAATTTCTGTTCGTTTTAAGTTTTAATGTCGCTCCTTACTTTTAGTTTAAAAAACTTGTTTTTTTTATTTAATATCAAAAGAATTGGCTTGTTATGCCGATTCCGAATATATGAAATTCATTAAGGTTAGTGTTACCAAACAAAGGCTACTTGCCTGAGGAAATTTGACTGACTTTCAAAAATAGCTGGAAAAACCCCTTAAAAGCCAAGGGATCTTAATGAAACTCACATCATCAAATTCAGCGTATCCAGAAACCCTATTACAAAAGTTTCAAGCTCCCATATGCATGTGGTATTTTGTATTCTTTGCCAGAAGAAGGATCTCGGATGTGTCTTTATTTGTTTTTTTTCCCAAGAGTGATCGCATCGTACCAATAGTCCTAGAATATCGGGAAAGGGGTCATTCGAATGAAAATTAGAAGTTGTAGTGCTCTTTTTAAGTTACCAAAAAATGGAGGGCAACTAGACCCCTTCCTTACCCCCTTTTTTCCTCCAAGTAGTCCGACCAAAATTTTGATATAGCGACTTGGTTCAGCATAGCTGAAAGGTCCAATAACTATGCCTTTGTAGATAACATGACCCCCCAAAGCTCTGAGTAAAGATCTTGGAAAATATGCATCCATTTTTCGGGCGGAGGGGGGATTTTCCAAGGTGAGAATTTTCCATGGGGAAGAAAGCTACGGGGGGTGTGTGTGGAATTTACAGGGAAAATATTACACCGGGGAATTTGCCAGAATTCCTATAAACGAATTTCTTTTTATTAGTCTTACTTTCTTTTTGCCGACTCAATTTTAAATGTGGAGATGCTAAGGAGAATCGTCAGGGGAAATTTTTACAAGGTTGGGTTGTCTAGAGTATCTTTCCGTGGGAGGGGGAATTTTTCACGGGAGAAGTTTGCCATGGGAGAGGTTTCCACGGAATAAATTCTCCAGAGGGAATTTCCTGCGGGAGCAACTTTTCACTAGAGGGTAAGGTATTTCCAGGAAAACTTTTCCACAGAGGAGGAGATTCTCGATATGATTTTAAAAACAATCTTTTCCAAATGAAAGGGCACTAAAAAAAATTTCACTTTGAACCGTCTGCAAGAAATTGGGGGAATTTTCAGCTAGAATTGAATTCTCTGGAAGGAATTTTCCCACCGGGAAGGATATTTTACATGGGAATAACTTTCCACGGAAGAACTGTGTGTGGGGAGAGGGAGTTTTCCTTGGAATGAGGGCCATATTTCCCAGCATTATTTACATTAAAAACGATCAGAAATTAGGTAAAAAATAAGTTTTTTCAACTGAAATTAAGGAGCAACATCAAAACTTAAAACGAACAGAAATTACTAATTATATGATGGGGCTGCCTTCTTCTCAATACCTCGCTCTTTACGCTGAAGTTTGATTTTTTTTTTTCGATTTTTAAGAATGACTCCTGAACCACAAGGGCCAATTATTTAGAACAATAAGTTTATTTTTAAGTTCAGGAAAACTTCAGCGTAAAAGGCAATGTACTGAGAAGAAGGTAGACCCCCATATAATTAATAATTCTGTTTGTTTTAAGTTTTGATGTTGCTCCTTACCTTCAGTTGAAAAAAACTTGTTTTTTTTATTTAATTTCTGATCTCATATCATTACTCCTGAAGAATTTCTATATACATACCAATAACAAATACTATATGCAAACAATGGGGAATTTTCATAGCTTACATTCCATCCCCCAGAGACTGGGGAGATCAGGCTATCCCCAAATGCATAGTTAATGGAAATCTCAACTATGCTGAACAAAATGACTATCTTAAAATTTCGATGAAATGACTTTTAGGAAAAAAGAGGCATGGAAGGGGGACTAGTTGCCCTCCCAATCTTTTTGGTCACTTGAAAAGGGCACACAAACCTTTAATCTTCGTTCAGCTGAGCCCTCTTTTGACCTCTTAGAACCATTGGTTCGATGTGATCACCACTGGGGAAAACCAAAAAAATTAAATATTCTTTGCTTTTTTTACGTCTTTGCACAAAATTTTCTTGGGCATGTAGCTTTTATCTAATGAACTTTATCTATTTGGCATCAGCGTAAAAAACCAAATATTTTTGGTGTGTCTATAGTTATCAAAATTTTGTTTTTAAAGTTTCAGTTGCTATTGTGCTGAATCTCAAGTTCTGTCCTAAATCTCTTGTAGAAGATAGAAAAAGTTATACTTGGATTCTGAATTTTTACCCAAGAAGAGAAAAAATTCCCACTCTAATTCTGAGTTTTCTCAAAGAAATAAACAAAAGTTCAAGTTTTCTTCTGAGTTTTTCCCAAGGAAGAGAAAAAGTTCTACTTAAATTTTGAGATTTCTTAAAGAAGTAAAGAAAAGTTCAATTTCTCTTCTAAACTTTCTCAAAGAAGAGAAAAAAGTTGAAGTTCAATTCTAATTTTTTACAATGAAAGTAGATAAAACTAAACTAAAAATAAACTAAAACTCTAACTAAAACTAGACTAGACTAAAACTCTAAACTAAAACGTTAAACTAAAACTGTAAATTGAAAACACTAAACTAGAACTAAAATTAACTAAAAATCTAAACTGAAGCTAAACTAAACTTAAACTCTAACTAAAAATCTAAACCCAAATGAAACTAAACTAAAACTAAACTAAAACTCTAAATTAAAACTCTAAACTAAAACTCTTAACTAAAACTCTAATTACAACTCTAACTAAAACTCTTAACTAAGAATAAAATGAAACTAAACTAAAACTCTAACTAAAACTCTTAACTAAAATTAAACTAAACCTCTAAATAAAACTTTAAGCTAAAACTCTAAGCTAATACTCTAAACTAAAACTCTAAACTAAACTAAAACTCTAACTAAAACTCTAAACTGAAACTAATCTAAACTAAATTAAAACTCTAAACTAAAACTAAATTAAAACTCTAAACTAAAACTAAACTAAAACTCTAAACTAAACTCTAAATTAATAGTTTAAAATAAAAATCTAAACTTAAACTCTAAACTACAACTTTAAACTAAAATTCTAAACTAAAACTCTAAATTAAAGCTCTAAGCTATAATTCTAAATTAAAACTATAAACTAAAACTCTAAACTAAAAGTCTGAACTAAAATTCTAAACTAAAACTCTAGACTAAAATTCCAAACTAAAACTCTAAACTTAAATTCGAAACTAAAACTCTAAACTAAAATTCTAAACGAAAACTCTAAACTAAAAATCTAAACTAAAACTCTAAACTAAAACTAAAATAAACTAAAAATAAACTAAACCAAAAATTTAAATTAAAGCCCCAAACTAAAATTAAACTAACACCCTAACTAAACTAAAACTCTAAACTAAAACTAAACTAAAACTCTAACTAAAACTCTAAACTAAAACTATAAACTAAAACTTTAAGCTAATACTCTAAACTAAAACTTTAAATTAAAGCTCTAACCAAAACTAAACTTAGCTAAGAAATTTAAACTGAAAATAAACTAAAGGTAAACTAAAACTCTAACTAAAAGTCTAAACTAAAACTAAACTAAAACTGTAAACTAAAACTAACTAAAACTCAAAACTAAAACTAAACTAAACTAAAACTAAACTAAAATTCTAAACTAAAACACTAAACAAAAAACCTAAATTAAAACTCTAAATTATAACTCTTAACTAAAACTAAACAAAAGCTCTAACAAAAACTTTAACTAAAACTAAACTAAAACTCTAAACTAAAACTTTAAGCTAAAGCTCTAAACTAAAGCTCTAAATTAAGGCTCTAAACTAAAATTAAACTAAGCTAAGAAATCTAAACTGAAAATAAACCAAAGGTAAACTAAAACTCCAACTAAAACTCTAAACTAAAACTAAACTAAAACTCTAAACTAAAACTAGCTAAAACTCAAAACTGAAACTAAACTAAACTAAAACTATAAACTAAAACTAAACTAAACTAAACTTCACTCTGATACTTAGACTTTGTCAATTTTATCCGAAGTATCTGACAAAAGATGTTTTTTAAGAATTCATTCACTCTGATACTTAGATTATGTCAATGTTATCCTATGTATCCGACAAAAGATGTTGATTTTGAATTTATTCACTCCAATACTTGTATTTTGTCAATTTCATCAAACTTATCTGACAAAAAATTTTGATAATTAATTTATTCACCCAGATACTTAGGTTTTGTCAATGTTTTTCAACGTATCCAACAAAAGATGTTGATAAAGAATTTATTCACTCTTATACTTGAATTTTGTCAATTTCCTCAAACATATCTGACAAGGGATGCTGATAAAGAATTTATTCAGATTTTACTCTGATTCTTAGATTTTGTCAATGTTAACCGACGTATCTGACAAAAGATGATGATTAAATATTTATTCTCTCTGATATTTAGATTTTGTCAATGTTATCCTATGCATCCGACAAAAGATTTTGACAAAGAATTTATTCACTCTGATACTTAGATTGTGTCAATGTTATCCAGCGTATCCAACAAAATATGCTGATAAAGAATTTATTTACTCTGATACTCAGATATTGCCAATGTTATCCAACGTATCCGACAAAGATGTTGATAAAGAATTTATTCAATCTGATACTTAGATTTTGTCAATCTATATTTTGTCTTATGTATTTGATAAAAGATGTTGATAAGGAATTTATTCACTCTGATAATTAGCTTGTGTCAACGTTAACCGACGTATTCAACAAATTATGTTGATAATAAATTTATTCACCCTGATACTTATATTTAGTGAATGTTATGCGACGTATCCGACAAAAGATGTTTATAAAGACTTTATTCACTCTGATACTTAAATTTTGTCAATGCTATCCTATGTATCCGACAAAAGATTTTGACAAAGAATTTTATCACTCTGATACTTAGATATTGTCAATATTATCAGACGTATCCGACTAAAGATGCTGATAAAGAATTTATTCAATCTGATACTTAAATTTTGTCAATTTATATTTTGTCCTATGTATAAGGATTTTGATAAAGAATGTGTCAATGTTAACCGACCTATCCAACAAAATAAGTTGATAATAAATTTATTCGATGTGATACTTAGATTTTGTGAATGTTATGCGACGTATCCGACAAAAGATGCTGATAAAGAATTTATTCACTCTGATACTTCGATTTTGTCAATTTTATCAAACGTACCTGACAAAAGACACTGAAAAAGAATTTATTCACTCTGTTACTTAGATTTTGTCAATTTTATCAAGTATATCAGACAAAGGACGATGACGAGGAATTTATTCACTCTGATACTTGTATTTTGTCAATGTTATCCGACGTATCCGACAAAAGATTTTGATAATGAATTTATTCACTCTTATACTTAGATTGTGTTAATATTATCCGACGTGTCTGACAAAAGATCGATGTTATCCGACCTTTCCGACAAAATATGTTGATACAGAATTTATTCGCTCTGATACTTAGATTGTTTCTATGTTATCAAACACATCTGACAATAGATGTTGATAAAGAATTTATTCAAGCTGATACTTAGATTTTGTCAATTTTATTCAACGTATCCGAAAAAAGATGTTGATAGAGAATTTATTCACTCTGCTACTTAGATTTTGTCAATGTTATCCAACGTACCCGATGTTGATAGTTGATAATGATGTTGATAATGAATTTATTCACTCTATACTTAGATCTTGTCAATATTATCGGACGTGTCCGACAAAAGATGTTGATAAAAGAATTTATTCACTCTGATATTTATATTTGTCAATTTTATCAAACATATCTGGCAAAAGACATTGATAAAGAATTTAATTACTCTGATACTTAGATTTGGTCAATTTTACCTGACGTATCTGACAAAATATGTTGATTAAGAATTTATTGACTGTGATATTTAGATTTTGTCAATTTTATCCTACGTATCTGACAAAAGATGTTGACAAAGAATTGATTCACTCTGATACTTAGATTGCGTCAATTTTATCCGACGTATTCGATAAAATACGGTGATAAAAAATTTATTTACTCTGATACTTAAATTTTGTCAATGTTATCCTATGTATCTGATAAACGGTGTTGATAAATAATTTATTCACTCTGATACTTAGATTGTGTCAATGTTAACCGACGTATCCAACAAAATATGTTGATAAAGAATTTATTTACCCTGATACTTAGATTCTGTCAATGGTTTGTCAATTTTATCAAACGTATCTGCCAAAGACGTTGATGAAGAATTTATTCACTCTGATGCTTAGATTTTGTCAATGTTATCTGACGTGTCTGACAGAAGATGATGATAAACAATTTATTCAATCTAATACTTAGATTTTGTCAATGTTATCCTATGTAACCGAGAAAAGATGTTGATAAAGAATTTATTCACTGTGATACTTAGATTGTGTCGATGTTTGCCAAAGTTTCCGACTAAATATATTGATACAGAATTAATTCGCACTGATACTTAGATTATGTCTATGTTATCAAACGCATCTGACAATAGATGTTGATAAAGAATCTATTCAATCTGATACTTGGATTTTGTCAATTTTATTCAACGTATCCGACAAAAGATGTTGATAAGGAATTAATTCACTCTGATACTTAGATTTTGTCAATGTTATCCAACATACCCGACAAAATATGTTGATGAAGAATTTATTCATTCTGATTCTTAGATTTTGTTAATGTTATCCGATGTAACTGACCAGATATGTTGACGAAGAATTTAAAACTCTGATACTTAGATTTTGATAATGCTGCCTCAAGTATCCGAAAAATGATATTGATAAATAATTTACTCACTCTGATTCTTAGATTTTGTCAATTTTATCAAAGGTATCTGACAAAAGACATCGAAAAAGATTTTATTCACTCTGATACTTAGATTTTGTGAACGTTATCCGACGTAAGATGTGTAAGATGATCCGACGAAAGATGTTAAAATTTAATACATAGAATAAACTAGGTAGAAAAAAAATGAAGATGGCATTCGTTTGTCCTTCCGATTTACAAAAATACTCTATATCATTGAATGATGTATATCTATATCATTCTCATTTTTTATTTTGAAAATATTAAACTTGAATTTTTTTTTATTTTAAGCATATTTCATGTTATTTTGACATGTAAAAAAAGTTGATAGAAATTTCTATCTTAAAAAAATCTAAAAAATAAAAGTTCAAAAAAATAAACTTCCAAAAAAAGTATATAAATGGGGGGGGGGCAAAAAAGATGGGGGAGAGGGCCCTTGGGGGTTCTGGCGTTCTTTGAGGTTGACGTCCTTGGTGGTTAGGGTCTTTGGTGGTTGAGGACCTAAATGGTTCGAATCCATAAACACCTCACTACTTGATTTCTACGGATTTCTAAGGATTGTTCTGAATTTCTATATTAAAATTCTTTTCTTGGCAACTACAACTTTATTAGTTTCAACTTTGTAGCGTACACCAATACTAAAGAAGTTTTTATATTACACACACTCCTCATTATGTACTTGTGTATTATAGCGACTATATTTAAGAAAATAAGCTAGGTCAGGTCGCAATATTCCAAATTTCTATATTAAAATTCATTTCTTGGTGCTTACGACTTTATTAGTTTCAATTTTTTAGCACACTCCCTTGCTAAAGAATATTTTATATTGCTCACATTTCTCATTATGTACTTGTGTATTAAAGTGACCATAGCTACGAAGATAAGCTAGGTCAAGTCGCAAGATCACCTTGTCAACACTAACAGTTTCCACAGATTGGTATCAATGATGTTATTCTAATCTAATCATTTTCTATTATTTATATCACGTTGCGTAAGACTTACTAGCAACTTAGACTTACCTTAACTGATAAGCAATTTTAACCCTTTTACCACTTTCATACAATCCAATTAAAAATAAGAATATTATCGTCCTCTGGTTTCATCATATTATTCAAATCATTAATTAAGACCATTCAGACCAGAATTATGCACCATTATTGAGTGATCCAAAATACTCGTTACTCAAAAAACTAGTCTTTTCTACTTTTAAAACTGATATCATTACAAGTCAGCATAACGTGTTTGCTCAAATTCCATTCAGGTCGCCGCATATGGTGTACCCTCAGTATCCCATACAACAATTGGTCCAGAAACTGTCTGGTTGGCCCAGAAACCTGTCTTGTTAGTTCTGAACCAATTGATAGGTTACTACTTTTATCGCTGCCAATAAGACACCTCAGCAATATAATGAGAATGACTGGGGGTTTTAAGTAGAAACTTTTGGAGACACTACTATTACTACTTCTGATCTTACAATTTAAATAAATAAAAAGATTGTAAGTGTGTCAAGGTGGTCAAGGAGCAAAGATAGAATCTTTTGGGAATGAAATGGAGTTTTTTTTTCAGGTCAACTTCAGAAGCTATAAAATTAAATTTAAAATTACTGTTCATGTCAGAGTTAAAAATTGTTGAAAAAGTTTTACCAACATAAAAATAGCAGCCCATACTATGGATTCTTATAGAAAAAACTGAAAATATATAATATATTATTTATATTATTTTTTCCATGAAAAAGACTATGTCAATAAAAAACGAAAAGAGATTAATTTAAAAAAATTTTCCACAAGACAAGTTTTTCAAGGAAAAGTAAAGAGTTCCAATTAGCCAAGAATGAACAAAAATTAAGTCAAATAATCTTCCAAGCGTAAAACTACCACAAATCACTATCTATAAATAAATGAAACTCAAAACGAGCAAATATTAACATAAGTACGGCTGATAACGTCCATGCCATCTCAAGACCAGAACACAATTTGTGCTTTACTGAAAACAAAACAAATGACCATGGATTGTCAGTTTAATTGACATAAACTGACATTTCTTTCTTGAGGTTTTGATAATTTTATTATTATGAAAGTAAGAAAGGTGAAAATATGTCAAACGTATTTGTTTTCAGTAAAGCGCACATTATGTTCTGGTCTTCATTGTTTTTGTTTTTTTTAATCTGTTTAAGCCACCTATATTTCTAATAATTATGAGTTATGGACGAATGGTGGGGTCTATAGTAGAAGAACTCAACGAAAAAAGTGGTGTAGTCCTAAGTCTGACAGGAAATTTCCAGAGTGAGGGAACACCCCTTCTTGACGGAGGTAGGGGGAGGCTGGGATCTTCTTCTGTGAAAGCAGGGGTAACGTTGATGCAGTATTAAGCTCCTTGAGTATAGTAGGCATCCTAGCCCTTAAACTTGGAGAAGGAGGAATGCGATGGGAAGGTGAAACAGCTAAATTTAGACAGTTTACCTTTAAGGATAAAGTCATTTTAGAGAAACAGTCAGAACACGACAAGCTGTCAGTCCAATTAGATGCATCAATTTTAGCACACTTCATATCCTGTATTAAGTAAAAAATTTCATCTTCCACATTTAACCAGTTTGAATACTCTAAATCTGCATTCTGGGCAGACTAGTCTTTTTGTTTTCATTTTTATACCAAAGTTTAACAGCCAGAAAGACAAATTTCAAGCTGTTCACAGTTGGGATTAGTATCGGGATGTTAAAATTTTTTTATTTGTACCAAACAAAGTTGTAATAGTGTACCAGACACTAAAACTTCTAGCGTTTGTTTCGAACAATACACTCTCTGGGTGCCAAGTGTGCTCCACTAGTCTCAGGATAATTTCAAAGATGGAACACACGAGTCTCCCTGTTTTGGCCTGCAAGTTCCAAAAGCTCCAAAACGAAAAATTAGACCGACTCTTTAGTAAGCAGGGATATTTAATAACTGCAGTTAACAATTTGTCTTCTGAAATACAGGAGTTAAAGAATGAGGCTTTAGAAAGAGATAGAAAAATAGCCGAATTAGAAAGGATACTTGAAGAGCAAACGCAGAAGAACTCGTTGCTCGATCGTCAAATGCTACTAATTGAAGTGAAAGAAAGAAGTTCGAACTTGATCATACACGGCTTACTGACGGATATTAATCCGAATCAATCCCTTGAAGCTCACGTGAAAGATCTACTTAAAAATACCTTAAAAATTGAGTCACCTGTGTCAACTGGCAAATGTAATTACTTAGGAGGAAAAACTGTCAATATAACGAACAGCCATCGTAATCAAAGTCAAACACGTAAACCGGCAGTTAATCCAGTGCTAATTAGGCTCCGTAATGAGGCTGAAGCTTATCTAATTATGCAAAACGTATCCAAGCTTAGGGGCTCTGGAATAAAAATTTGCACGGACCTTCCTCCAGCACTTAACGCTTTACGCATAGGATTCCTCACTAAAGCAAAAGAGATGAAGGAGTCTGGAATGATTATTGCTTCTCGGGTTAAAAATAAAGGAACCCATGTATGACTTGAAATAAAAAAAATGGTTCGGTGATATGGGAGAGAGCTGATCAATAACTGAATAGGATAGTAGTAATCTGAGTTTATATTTATGAGATTTTGTGGAGTATTTTGTTTATTTTGTGTTTAGCGCTCTGGTTGTTAAGTTAGTTGATAATTTATGATTGTTTGAGAAGTATGATTATCTTATTTTCGGAGGCCCGTTGGCAAAAGTATCATGATGAGTATTATGTGGTTTTTTCTTACTTTGTATTATTTTGTTATCAAAACTGTTATATTTAATTTCATTACTTTGTGCCACACTATTCCTGATTTTTCTTATATAAAGCTTTCATGTTATAAAGTTCTAGTTTTTTGTTTATGTTTGTCTCTTTCAGATGAAGTTCTGGTTACAATTGTGTCTCCTTTGCCTCTCCATATGGTTGGTAAGTCACTTTTTGTCAATGTATACCCAGCATCGAGATAATGGATGATAGACTTCGTAATTTCGAGGAGCTCCCCCTAGATTTAGGTAAAATACTATATTTGAGAATTTATGCAAAGATGACAATGTTTTTGATATGATGGTTCATTCTATCCCAAAAAATAAATATCTACTCCCCACCCCAGTTTTAAATAAAGGTGCTAATTTTAGAATGGCATTTTTGAACTGTCGCGGGTTACTAAATATTTTTGATCTAATATCCTTATTTATTTCTCATCATAATATAGATGTCTTCTTGTGAAACATTTTTAAATGATTCGACAAAGACTATTAATAAACAGGATTATACTTTTTTTCATAAGAATCGGATTAATAAAAAACAGGAAGGGGTAGGTTTTTTCATTAAATCAACAATTTAGTCAGATATGGTGAGTGAATTTGGTCACCTATATCTTGAAATGGCGTTTGAATTTTTGGCAGTTAAAATAGATGTAAACGGTATGAAAATTTGGTGTTGTGTTTTTTACCGGCCTCCATGTTCTCCTGCTTCAAAATCCATGGAACTTTTTGCGCTTATTTTGTGCTTATTGCTTCGAAAAAGTATCCAAAAATTGTTATCATGGGTGACTTTAATATTGATTTATATATTTATAATAATTCAAGTGGTAATTTCCACGGAATCTCTTCTGACGAGGGCAGACTTGTTGTCAGTTTGCCTGTCCGGTGGTCTCTTACCAGCTTATGGAGTCTAAACAAGAATAATGGAAGATTCTGCTTCCCTTCTCAATAATTTGTTTCCGAATCTGGAACTAAAGTCTAGTGGCGCGGTTATTGAAGACTTTTCAGACTCCTTGATGCTCGTGACCGACTTTCACTTGCTTACAGAGCTTAATAGGCCTACTAAAAAGAAAAATGAGAGTGACCAATAGAGACTCCGTAAGTAACCTTAAAGTATTGCTTTCTTCAAGATTTTTCTTCTTGTTTAAAGTCTTCGGACCCTGATTTTGCGGCTGAATTTCTTGTGAATCAGTTTAAACATCGTTTCAAAAATGCTTTCCCTCTCCTCCAAATATCAAGAAGAAATAGTATAAAGCCGATTAAGCCTTGGACATCTCCTGGATATCTGGTATCAATAAAAAATAATAATCTGTTATACAAGGCATACTTAATGCATCCATCTGAAGTTAAATTAGCTGAATTTCGCTGATACAAAAATTATTTAACACGAATTTTAAGATCAGCAAAAGTCACTTCGCGAAGCATCCGTTGAAGTAGATGGGTCCCCCAAGAAGACATAGGAAATAATTAATAGATGCTTAGGAAAGCACAAGACCCATGATCTTCCTGATGAATTAATAGCTGAGGATGGAACTAAACTTGCTACAGGGAAAGTAGAAGCTGTCAGCGCATTAAATATACACTTTGCAAAAATTGGCGAGGAAACCGCGTCAACTTCTGGAAACAACCTGGCCCGTCATCTGGATAATGAAACTGGAGAGGACTTTCAATCATATCTACCCCCATCTCACAATTGCTCCATTTTTCTTACTCCTGTAACCTTAGATGAACTTTTACTTACAACATACATTTAAAGAATGGATCTTCGGAAGGGATTGATGGGTCATCTGCTAATCTGATTAAGTGCATAGCACCAAATATTGTAATCCCGCTTTCCCATGTGTTCAACCTCTGTTTTAAAACCGGAAGATTTCCTTCTTGTTTTAAGTCTGCAAGAATTATCTCTTTGTATAAAGGAGGAGACCCGAAGAACCCAACAAACTATCGGCCGATTTTAATCCTGACTACATTTGGGAAGTTGCTCGAAAAGTGCCTATATAACCGTATAGTCAGCTTTTTAATGAAATCTAAATTTTTCAGTGCGATGCAATTTGGGTTCCGGAAGTCTCACTCTACTGAGCATGCTATTATTGGAATGACTCAGTTTGTTCATAACGCCCTCGACAAAGGTGGTATTCCTGCTACAATTTTTATTGACATTAAAAAGGCATTTGATGCGATTTCCCATAAAATATTGCATACTAAACCTGATAACTGCGGCATAAGAGGCCCAGTTAATGACTTAGTAATATCATACCTAAAAAACCGAAATCAGTATGCAGACGGAGGCGATACTGCTTCCTCATCAGTATCTTACTCTCAGTCAGTTGGAGTCCCACAAGGCTCTATTTTGGGTCCACTCCTATTTCTTATCCATGTTAATGATATCAGTAATAGGATCAAAGATATTTGCCTTAACACATTATTCGCCAATGACATGGCATGCAATGTCAGGAGCCCCGACTCTAGATCTTTGAAGCTCTGGTTGGAATCAGCACTGAAGAGGCTTATCTTATGGTTTTCGAGAAATAAATTGTCTATTAATTGTGCTGAGACAAAATTCATCGTCTTCTCTCGTACTGGGAGAACAGCACCGGAAATTATGATGATTGATATTCAAGGTCTACCTATTGAAATTGAAAGAGTTGATGATATTAAATATCTCGGGATAATACTGGATTCATGTTTATCATTTAAAAGCCATGCAATTTATCTTCGAATGAAACTGGCAAGAAATCATCTGAAATCATCTGAAATTTGTTCTGCCGTTTTTTGCCCTGAAATCTCTTTATCATTCTCTAGTGCATTTTTATATAAATTACTGTCCCGTTATTTTTTTGAATACTTTTAAAACTCATATTCTTCCCCTTCAGAGGCAACAAAATAAAGCTCTGCATATATTGAAAAATTGCGTGCCTAGCCTGTATTCTTACCCTTATAAATTATCAGCGGAAATTATGAACAAAATTTTAGACATCCTTTCACTAGATCTTTCCTCTTCATTCCATTCCTCTCTTTATATGATTAAACACATTCAAGGTCTTTTGTCTGAGTATTTTTATTTGCATAATAAATTTTTTCAGGATGATAATCAGGCTTTGCATGCATATCCGACCCGTGACATTTCTGTAGTTCATCAGAATTCTCTAAAGTCTGGACAGATTTGTTTCTCCCTACGGTTGAGCATTAAAAATATATGGAATACATTTTATAGTTTTGTACATTTTAACAATTGTTGGTCAATAATAAAATGGTATTAAAAAACCACTTAATCAGACATTATTAATTTGACTTATATTATGGTATGTATATACCTTGCTTCGCAGTATTTGTTATTTTGTTTCTATGTTATTCAGATTTTGTTTGTCGTTACCATAAGAAAAGTTGAAGAGCTATATTTTCATTGCAGTGTCAGGATATGGTATTATTTATTTATTGTTGAGTGTACATAAACCCACACACGAGTTATTCTCACTGTGGGACATTAATTTGATAGTTTTGTCAAAATATTTTTTATTGATTAATAAAGAACTTGAACGTTGCAGAAAGTTCTGGAAATTATGTCCTTGAGGATGACGCCCTCCCCTAGCTTTCAGGGCAAGGGTTGTAAGATATGCCCTGGGGGCATATAAGGTTTTTATTGAAAGCTTTGTCGTAGAAACTTCAAAAGGGCTCATTTGAATGGATATTGAAAGGGCTACTGCCCTTTTTAATAGTTGAAAGTGATGGGAAAGCGACTAACGCCCCTCTCACGCCCACCATTTTCCCAAACACATGCAATCAAAATTTTGAGATAGCCATTTTGTTTAACGTAGCTCAAAGTTCTGGAAATTATGTCTTATAGGATGACAACCACCCTCACATCCCTTAGGGCAAAGGTTGTAACTTATGACCTGGGGGCATATAAGGTGTTTATATAAAGCGTTGTCGTAGAAACTCAAAAAGGTCTCACTTGATTGGAAATTGAAAGGCCTTGTGCCCTTTTTAACACTTGAAAGTTATTGGATGGCTTGACATTTTTATACTAAAGATCGATTTGGCTATAATGTATTATTTTTTTGTTGTTGTTGTTGTTTAGACCAGGGCACTTCGTATCGAAGGAGTTGTCGTAGGAACTTCGAAAAGGGCTCATTCGATTGAAAATAGAATGGGGGCTGATGGCTTTTTTAATAGTCGAAAGTTATTGGAGGGAAAATAATCCCCCTCCCACGCCAGCCCTCCCATTTACCTTTATGTTTAAAAACTAAATGTTGCCTTAAGATTAAGTCAAAATACACTTTGTTAGTGCTAATTCCCAATAAGGCATCTCGGCAGTATCCCAAGAACGACTGAGGGTATTATGTTCAAACTTTCGGGGCTACTTATGCTCTTAAAATTTAACCAAATCAAAATAGCGTAAGTGCATCCAAGCTATCAAAGAAAGTGAACAGATTTTTTTGTGAATGGTATCAAGTTTTCTATTTTAGGTCAACTAGAGGAGGTATGAAACTAAATTAAACACTACTTTTTGTGTCCAGATTTTTAAAAGGGTGTATGTTGTTAAAAATTGCTGAAAATTTCTCTCCAGCACACAAATAGCAGGCCTAACCATAAATTCTTAAATAAAACGAAAAGATTTAAAGTGTTATTTTATTTTTCCCTGAAAAGACTGTGTCAATATAAAACGAACAGAAATTAATTAAAAAAACTTTTTCACAAAATAAGTTTTTCCAAGAAAAGTAAAGAACTTCATTAAATAAAAAATGCGCAAAAATAAAATCAAATGATCTAAAAAGCGTGAAACTACCACAAATCAGCATCGATGAATAAATGACACCCAACACGAACAGAAATTACGATAAATAACCGAGTCATACTCAAAACGAGTAGAATTTAACATAAGTTGGGCTAAAAACCCCTATGCCTTCCCAAGGCCAGAACATAATTTGCACTTTACTGAAAAAAATACAAATGAATGTGCATTGTCAGTTTAATATACATATACTGTTATTTAGTAATCAAAATGTTAATATTATTTGATTTATTAAAGCTACAAAAGTAAAAACATTTTAATTTTTTTCAGTAAAGTCCAAATTATGTTCTGGCCAATCTGGCCAATTATGTTCTAATGAATCTGGTTGCAGACCAGATTAAGTCTACAACCAATTTTGTAGAAAAACCTTTGATTACACCAATATAAAAAAAACTTATTATTTGAAGAACAGTAGCATTGTTAAGGTTATACCGATATCGATTTAAAGTATGAGATCACATATAAAAGTTATGAGATATTAAAAAAAATATTCTAAAGCCTTTTCATCATTTTAATATCAAAGCTAGGGAATAACTTTTTTAGTACTAAAATAATAATAAAATATGAATTGATACACTTCCGGTCTTTGTAAGTCAGACCACACAAATGTTTTTCGGTATTTCAGTTCCAAAATGAAACTTTTAGTGAACCATAGTTCACAAGGTTTAAAACGTGTTTTTAAGTTACTCGGTTAAATTCCAGGATTTTAGTTTTATTGCACGCGATTTGAATTTTTGATACAGATTGTTATTTTGTGTGTGTTAATCTCCTTTTACCTTTGTGTTGTCCCTGACATTGGTCCGGGAACTGGTTTTAAAATATTCAGCCTCAAGTTTTGTTGTACTGTCATAATTAAAACATCCCGTCGTTTTTACACGGCTACAACCTAGTTAAGAACGAACCACGGTCATTAGTAACCACTGATTTAAAAATATTTTTGAGAAAAACTGTCAAGTGAGGAAAGAGCGTCATTTCAAGCTGATTCAGGAATAGCAACTATGATTTTTGATTATTCTTAACAAGAAAAGCCAGATTAGACACACATTTTTTTTAAATCTTTTTAAATTGCTGGTTGCCAATGGTCGGGGTTTATTTTTCTTTTAGAAGAAGGCATTGGTTAATTTGTATATTTATGTCGAAGTCTTTTTCTTTGTTGATGACCCTTCTTCATCAGTACCGCTCGGTACTGACGAACATTTTGCTTCAGTTTTATTATTCATTTTTTTAGAATAATGTATATTGGTTATTTTTATATTTATGCGGAATGACTTTTCTTTGTTGATGACCCTTCTAATTAATCCACTCGTCACTGATGAACATTAAGAGGCTCAAATTGGATCTCAAGATTTATATCCTCAAAGCCTCTTTGTAAAAGTTCTTATTTATTGCAGCCATAAGTTCAGATATGTCATTGCGTCTTCGCTGGAAGAATTAACATCTAATTCCTGTAAATTTAATATTTATAAGGTCTGTATTTAGTTTAGAAATAGGCATTAAATTTTGACAGTATGAATTTTTTGTAATTTTTTTTTGAGGTGACAAATCCATCTTGGCTTAATACGTAAATTGTTAAAACCCAAAGATATTACTTCATTTCATACACCTGTGTCTACACACTTTTATAATGATAAAAATCATATTTTGATCTTTGTATGCAAGCTGATGCTTATAACATTTGCTCCTCCAGTGTTTTACAAAAATGCAGTTTTCTTAATAAATTGATTCCATTAAAAAATATTTGTTTTAATACAAAACGTTTTTAAAATACATCTATTTCCTTTAAAATAAGCCAATAGACAGCTCTATATGGTATCCCAGTGCCCTGATAGATACGGAAGAGAAAAAAATGGAAAGAAAAAAAAAGGATGCTGTCAATGCAGAATATTGTGCTGCAGCCACTTTTCTCGTTTTTCAAGCCAATGTTCCTTGTTGTCAAACAGTTCGTGGTAACGAACTGTAAGTAAGGAGCGACCCGGCTCAATGGTAACCGAAACTGTTGAAAACGGAATTTTCATACCAAGAGATACATCAAAAGAATCAGATTTTAATGCTGATTTCAAATATATAAGTTTTATCAATTTTAGTCCTACTCATTAAAAGTTACGCGCCGGAGAAAATTCGCTTGATTTTCGAAAAAAGGGAGAAAGACCCCCTAAAAGGTTTAGAAACTTAATTAAAATGACACCATCATATTCAGCGCATCCGAGAACCCTACTGTAGAAGTTTCAAGCTCCTATCTACAAAAATGTGGAATTTTCCATTTTTTGCCAGAAGAAAGATCACGGATGCGTGTTTATTTGTTTTTTTGTTGTTTTTTTCCCAAGTGTGATCATATCGACCCAATGGTCCTAGAATATCGTGAGAGGTCTCATTGGAACGGAAATTAAAAGTTCTAGTACCCTTTTTAAGTGACCAAAAAAAATGGAGGGCAACTAGGACCCTTTCCACACTCATTTTTTTCCCAAAGTCACCCGATCAAAATTTTGAGATAGCCATTTTGTTCAGCATGGTCGAAAATATTATAACTATGTCTTTTAGGATGACTTGATCCCTCGAAGCCCCCAGGAGGAGGGCTGAAAGTTATGAACGTTACACAATGTTAACATATAGTATTGGTTATTGGGACCCGGCTCAACGGTAATCGAAACTCTAGAAAACGGTATTTTGATACAAATAGATACATCAAAAGAATCGGATTTTAATGCAGATTTCAAATATATAAGTTTCATCAAGTTTAATTCTACCTATCAAAAGTTAAGCGCCTGAGAAAAATTGGCTGATTTTCGAAAAAAGGGGGAAAACCCCCTAAAAGTTATAGAACCTTAATGAAAATCATACCATCATATTTCGCGTATCAGAGAACCCTACTGTAGAGGTTTCAAGCTCCTATCTACAAAAATGTGAAATTTTGCATATTTTGCCAGAAGAAAGATCACGGGTGCGTGTTCATTTTTTTTTTTCCCAGGGGTGATCGTATCGACCCAGTGGTCCTAGAAAATCGTGGGAGGGCTCATTGGAATGGAAATTAAAAGTTCTAGTGCCCTTTTTAAGTGACCAAAAAAATGGAGGGCAACTAGGCCCCCTCCCACGCTCATTGTTTTCCCAAAGTCACCTGATCCAAATTTTGAGATAGCCATTTTGTTCAGCATGTTCGAAAATATTATAAGTATGTCTTTCAGGATGACTTAATCCCCTGAAGTTCCCGGGAGGAGGGCTGAAAGTTATGAACGTTACACAATGTTAACATATAGTATTGGTTATTGGGACCCGGCTCAACGGTAATCGAAACTCTAGAAAACGGTATTTTGATACAAATAGATACATCAAAAGAATCGGATTTTAATGCAGATTTCAAATATATAAGTTTCATCAAGTTTAATTCTACCCATCAAAAGTTAAGCGCCTGAGAAAAATTGGCTGATTTTCGAAAAAAGGGGAAAAAACCCCCTAAAAGTTATAGAACCTTAATGAAAATCATACCATCATATTTCGCGTATCAGAGAACCCTACTGTAGAGGTTTCAAGCTCCTATCTACAAAAATGTGGAATTTTGCATTTTTTGCCAGAAAAAAGATCACGGATGCGTGTTTATTTTTTTTTCCCAGGGGTGATCACATTAACCCGGTTGTCCTAAAGCATCGTAAGAGGGTTCATCGGTACTGAAATCAAAAGTGATTGCGTCCCTTTTAATCTATCAAAAAAATGGAGGACAAATAGACCCCTCCCGCCCTCATTGTTTTCCAAAAGTCACGCGATACAACTTTTTAGACAGCCATTTCATTCAACATGTTCGAAAATATAATAAGTATGTCTTTCAGGATGAGTTAATCCCCTGAAGTTCCCGGGAGGAGGGCTGAAAGTTATGAACGTTACACAATGTTAACATATACTATTGGTTATTGGGAAGTATACAGTACAGACGTTTTCAGGCGAGATTTTTCCTGGTAGGGGGGGGGGCCTCCGGGCCCGGCCCCCCCCCGAAATCTCACAATTTTTTTCATTTTCCCATCATTTTCTTATTTTTCTCACAGAATAATGGTTTTGAAGGATTTGCCCCCCCCCCCCCCGAAACAAATTGGCCCCCCCCCCCGAAACAAATTCCTGCGTACGTGCCTGGGGTTGGGGGTTATGTAGGAGGATCTTTCCATGAAGGAAGTTTTCATGGGGGAAGGGACACTGCTATGAAGGGGACGCCGGACTTCCCAGCATTATTTAAAAAAAGATCAGAAATTAAATATAAAAAAAACAAGTTTTTCAGCTGCAACAGCAGCAACATCAAAACTTTAAACGAACAGAAAATATTACATATATGATTGGGTTCACCCCCTAGTCAATACCTCACTCTTTAAGCCAGAGATTTTTTAGTATTTTCATAAGAGCTATTTATTATAATTAACGGCCTTTGTGATTAAGAGGTCATTTTTAAAGAATTTGAACAAAATTCAAACCTTCGCTTAAAGATCAAGGTATTGACTAGGGGGCGAACCCCCTAATATACGTATTAAAAATATATGAATATAGAAGTTCGTTACGTAAGTTAATTCGTAAGTTACGTATATTTATTACTAATAAAAACGTTAGTAAATAAAATGAAACAAGTTTCGAGAAAGCCATTTAACCAAATAAAAGTAAATTAATATGAAAATTTTGTTTTAATTATTCATGTATTGTGAGCCAAGATCAAAACCTGCATTTATTCAAAAACGTTCAAAAATTAAATAAAAAAACAAGTTTTTTTAACTGAAAGTAAGGAGCAACATTAAAACTTAAAATGAACAGAAATTATTCCGTATATGAAAGGGACTGTCCCCTATTCAACGCCTCGCTCCTTACGCTAGAGTTTGACTTTCTCACAACTATATTTTTTTTTTAACAATATAAAACTTCAGCCTAAAGAGCGAGGCGTTGAGTCTGATACAGCTCCTTCCATGTACGAAGAAAATTCTGGTTTTTTTAAGTTTTAACGTCGCTCCTTACTTTCAGTTAAAAAAAACTTTTTTTTTTTATTTAATTACTTTAAAGATTAACCAAAATAATAGCTACCATTCCTGAATCAGTGTTAGATAGAAAAATTTTATCACGCATCAATTTTGTTTCAAAGCGCGATTTTTACTTTTGGTTACTGTGGGCTCCAGTCTGACTTTTACTAGATTGCAGCTACAGCTGCAACCATGATACTACAACCACTCCACGCACCCTTACCTTTCTTTCAGTTTCTATTGGTTAGAGTGTACTCTTTATTTCAATTAAATAAAAAAAACAAGTTTTTTAAACTGAAAGTAAGGAGCGACATTAAAACTTAAAACGAACAGAAATTATTCCGTATATGAAAGGGGCTGTCCCCTCCTCAACGCCTCGCTCTTTACGCTAAAGTTTGACTCTGTCTCACAACTTTATTTTTTAAAACAATAAAAAACTTTAGCGTAAAGAGCGAGGCGTTGAGGAGGGGACAGCCCCTTTCATATACGGAATAATTTCTGTTCGTATAAAGTTTAAATGTCGCTCCTAACTTTCAGTTTAAAAAACTTGTTTTTTTTTATTTAATTTCTGATCGTTTTTTAGTTAATGCAGCTTTTATTTGCATAAAAATTTTACTTTTCTTTTGCTAAATGGATGTCTTTACAAATTAACTTACGTAACTAACTTCTATATTCGTATATTTTTCTTCTGGCAAAAAATACAAAGTTGCAGATTTTTGCAGATAATAGCTTGAAACCTATGTAATAGGGTTTTCTGATACGCTGAATTCTGACGGTGTGATTTTCATTAAAATTCTTTCACTTGTAGGGGATGTTTCCCCCTCTTTAAAAAATCGAGTAAATTTTCTCAGGCCTGTAGCCTTTGATGAGTAATACTAAACTTAATAAAATTTATATATTTAGGATCAGCATTATAAACACATTCTTTTGATACATTTATTGACATCAAAATTCCGTTTTTAAAAGTTTCGATTACTATTGAGCCGTATCGCTTGTTTTTCATTGTTTTTTTATTACGTATATGTTATTACGTATATGAAGAGGTTCTCCCCTTAGTCAATACCACGCTCTTTACATTAAAAGCTAAAAAAAAATTTTAATTCACAAAACCCTGAATCACAAAGTCCGTTTAATTAGAATAGATAGCTCTTTTGAAAACACTAAAAAAAACTGTAGCGTAGAGCGAGGTAATGACTTGGAGGAGAACCCCCTCACATACGTTATAATTTCTGTTTGTTTTAATTTCTAATATTCTTTTTTACATTTCAGTTGAAAAAACTTGTTTTTTTTATTTAATTTCTGATCGTCTAATGATCGATTTAATTTCTAATGCTTGGAAATCCGGCGCCCCCTTCATAGAAATGTCTCTTACCCCAAAGAAACATCCTCCACGGAAACATTCTCCAGAGTAACCCCCTCCTCTAGCCCCCCCCCCAGAAAAAATCCTTCCTGAAAATGGTTGTATACTTCCCAATAACCAATAAATAATGCTGGCAAGTCCGGCGCCCCCTTCATGGCAATTTCCCTTCCCCCATGAAAACTTCCATCATGAACAGATACTCCAACAAAACCACCGACCCACCCTTCCCTCCCACTACCAGAAAAAAAAACCTCCTGAAAACTGCTGTATACTAGTAGAGAGGGGTCAGAAGGCGCGGGACGACACCCCTGCTGCCACCTACAACTTTTTTTAACACCATATATTGGCACGAGAACCACGTGGTTTATGGTTTTTTGTCAATGAGAATTTGAAAAACATGAATTTTGTCACATTTATGTATGTTTTCAATGATGGTTATGTGTGTGGGTCGATTTATTTGATGTTTTTAATGGATGTTTAATGGTTTTTGTCAGTGAGAATTTGAAAAACAGGAACTTTGTCACATTTATGGATGTCATCAGCAATTCATGTCTGTTATATGGTTTTCTCAGTGAGAATGAAAAAACAGGAATTTTCTCACATTTATGGATGTCAACAGCAATTCATGTCTGTTTTATGGTTTTCTCAGTGAGAATGAAAAAACAGGAATTTTCTCACTTGGAAAAACAGGAATTTTCTCACATTTATGGTTGTTTTCTTGGATGGTTATGTGTGTTGTTCGATTTATTTGATGTTTTTCTCGGATGTCAACATCAAATTATGGATGTTTTATGGTTTTTGTCAGTGAGATTTTGAAAAACAGGGTGACAGGACCACGTGGTTTTTGGTTTTCTCACTGAGAATTTGAAAAACAGGAATTTTCTCACTTGGAAAAACAGGAAATTTCTCACTTGGAAAACCATAAACCACGTGGTCCTGTCACGAGTAGCGCCTGAGAACTTGATTTACATAATCGCTAGGGGAAATATTTGATTCACGAAGGGGAGAATTAAGAAACATTAAGGCTTCTTTAATCTTAGGTCTGAGGGATAAACGTTCTCTAGGTCAGAGAGAAAGATTAATATTCTATTTTTAAATAGGGCTTCATTGATCTTTAGTGTCAGGAATTATAATTGACATCACTTGTTATCTTGGAATTATGCGGGAGTCTAAAGAGATAGAAATTCTATTTTTAAATACGGCTTCACGGAGCTTTAAGTCGGAGAGATAAATTGATATTCTAACGAAACCCTAATAGTTTAGCTAGGAAAATTTATGAGATGAAGAGATTAACGTAGGAAAGGGTTTCCTAGAAATTTGAAATGCGTTAGCGCAGAGATGCCAAACAAAAGGAACACGCTGAAATTACGTTTAGGGATTATTTGGGCGAAACCGTTTTATCCATTTTATGGGATTATTTCGGTGAAACAGTTAGAGACATTTTGAAAGAAGATTTTAGGAAAGGTTTTAGAAGAGAATTTGAGGGTGAAACTCTGTGGTCGTTATAATACACAAGTTCCATTTGAACAGTGTTGTGAGGTCCTCTACCCCAACCCCAAAGGGTTCCGATCCCCCACCCCAACCCCGAAGGAAGCCCCCGGTACTCAAACGTCCCCCAAGCTCCCATAGAGCCCCAACCCCCCAAACGCCCTCCTCAGACCCTCAAAGGCCCTCCTCTGGTCCTCAAAGGGCCCCCGGACCCTCAAAGGGCACCCCGGACCCCAAAGGCCCTCCCCCCGGTCCTCAAAGGTCCCCCGGGCTCCCAAAGAGCCACCGGCGCCCCCACAGGCCCACCCAGACCTCCAAAGGCCATCCCCGGGCCCCCCAAAGGCCCATCGAGCTCCCAAAGGACCAACGGGGTTCCAAAGGCCCTCCACCGGTCCCCAAATGTCCCCCCGGGCCCCCACTGGCCCCCCCGCCCCCCACAGGCCCTCCCAGGGCTCCCAACGGCCACCCTGGGCCCCAAAAGCCCACCCCCCGCCCCACAGGGCCCCCCGCCCACAGAAGCGCCGCCGGGATGCGCCGTGGGCCAGGAAAGCGCCGCAGGATGTGCCGCAGGGATGCGCCGCGGGTCAGGAAAGCGCCGCAGGATGTGCCGCAGGGATGCGCCGCGGGTCAGGAAAGCGCCGCAGGGGATGCGCCGCAGGGAGGCACCGCAGGAAAGTGCCGCAGGATGTGCCGCAGGTATGCGCTGCAAAAAAAAAGTAAACTAAAAAGTAAAAATTTCGATCACAGAAGGGCACCCTCCCCCCAGGGCCCCCCAAACACCCTCCCGGGCCCCCCCCAAAGAGTCCCCCCTCCATTTTTTTTAATACTTTTTATGGCTTTATTATATCTTTTCAGAAAAAGTTCCAGAACCTATTTTCCAGATCCACTTTTCAGAACAACTTCAGAGCAAGTTACTTTCTTAATTTCCCTCCTACACCCATTGTCCAACTTGAAGTACTTATCTTTTTCACCCGAAACTATACTTTACACCTTTTTGGATACCTCAACACCAAGAAAAATTTTTCAAAAGTCATTTCAGAGCAAGTAACTTTCTTAATTTCCCTCCTAAACCCATTTTGCAACTTGAAGAACTTATCTTTTTCGATCACAACAATACTTTACAGATTTTTGGTTACCTCAACACAAAGAAATACATTTCAAAGACCATTTCAGAGCAAGTTACTTTCTTAATTTCACTCCTAAACCCATTTTCCAACTTGAAGTACTTATCTTTTTCACCGTCAACTATACTCTGCAGCTTTTTGGATACCTCAACATCAAGAAATTCTTTTCAAAGACCATTTCAGAGCAAGTTACTTTCTTAATGTTACTCCTAAACCCATTTTGCAACTTGAAGAACTTATCTTTTTCACCCACAACTATACTTTACAGCTTTTTGTATGCCTCAACACCAAGAAATACTTTTCAAAGACCATTTCAGAGCAAGTTACTTTCTTAATGTCACTCTTAAACCCTTTTTCTAACTTGAAGTACTTATTTTTTTCACATAAACTATACTTTACAGCTTTTTGGTTACCTCAACACAAAGAAATACTTTTCAAAGACCATTTCAGAGCAAATTACTTTCTTAATGTCACTCCTAAACCCATTTTGCAACTTCAAGTACTTATCTTTTTCAGCACTACTATACCATACTGCAGTTTTGTGACCTCAACACCCATAAATACTTTTCAAAGACCATTTCATAGCAAGTTAGTTTCTTAATGTCACTCCTAAACCCAGTTTCCAACTTGAAGTAATTATATTTTTAAACCACAACTATACTTGGAAGCTCTTAGTATAACTCCAACACAATATATACTTTTCATAGAACACGTCAGTGCAAGATCGAGACTAACTCTATAAGAGTAAACAATTTTCCACCTTTTTGGACCTATCTTTTTCACCTCCAAAAAAATATAACTTCATTTAGGAACCCTCACCGCCAAGAAATAATATTAAAATAACCTTTCAGAGCAAGTTACTTTCTAAATGCCCCTCATAAACCCAATTTCAAACTTGAAGTACTTATTTTTTTCACCCGAAACTATACCTTACAGCTTTTTGGTTACCTCAACACCAAGAAATACTTTTCAAAAGTCATTTCAGTGCAAGTTACTTTCTTAATGTCCATCCTAAACCCATTTTCCAACTTGAAGTACTTATATTTTTCACCCGAAACTATACTTTACAGGTTTTTGGATACCTCAACACCAAGAAATACATTTCAAAGACCATTTCAGAGCAAGTTACTTTCTTAATGTCACTCCTAAACCCATTTTGCAACTTGAAGTACTTATCTTTTTCACCCTCAACTATACTTTACAGCTTTTTGGATACCTCAACACCGAGAAATACTTTTCAAAGACCATTTCAGAGCAAGTTACTTTCTTAATGTCACTCCTAAACCAATTTTCCAACTTGAATTACTTATCTTTTTCACTCACAACTATACATTACAGCTTTTGGGATACCTCAAAACCAAGAAATACTTTTCAAAGACCATTTCAGAGCAAGTTACTTTCTTAATCTCCCTCCTAAACCAATTTTCTAACTTGAAGTAATTATCTTTTTCACCCACAACTATAATTTACAGCTTTTTGTATACCTCAACACCAAAAAAAAATTTTAAAATACAATTTAAGATCAATTTAATATATTAATTTACATAATAAACACATTTTCTAACTTGAAGTACTTATATTTTTCACCCTAAACTATACTTTACAGCTTTTTGGTTACCTCAACACCAAGAAATATTTTTCAAAAGTCATTTCAGAGCAAGTTACTTTCTTAATGTCCCTCATAAGCCCATTTCGCAACTTGAAGTACTTATCTTTTTCGATCACAACAATACTTTACAGCTTTTTGGTTACCTCAAAACCAAGAAATACATTTCAAAGACCATTTCAGAGCAAGTTACTTTCTTAATGTCCATCATAAACCCATTTTCCAACTTGAAGTACTTATCTTTTTCACCCTCAACTATACTTTACAGCTTTTTGGATACCTCAACATCAAGAAATTGTTTTCAAAGACCATTTCAGAGCAAGTTACTTTCTTAATGTCACTCCTAAATCCATTTTGCAACTTGAAGCACTTATCTTTTTCACTCACAACTATACTTTACAGCTTTTGGGATACCTCAACACCAAGAAATACTTTTCAAAGACCATTTCAGAGCAAGTTACTTTCTTAATGTCCCTCCTAAACCCATTTTGCAACTTGAAGTACTTATCTTTTTCACCCACTTTCTCAATGAAAAAGAAAACTTGTAAATATTTTCATGGAAGATGAAAAGTTCTTGTCCAATTTAAAATTTTCTCAACGAAGTGAAGAAAAGTTCAAGTTCTCTTCTGAACTTTACCAAAGAACACACTTCAAGGCTAATTTCTCCAGAGAAAACAAAAATCTTTCAATTAAGTTCTTAATTTCACAAAGACATAAAGAAATTTAAAGTTCAATTCTAAATTTTTCGCTGGAAGATGGAAAAAGTAATACCATACTTGTGAATATTTTCCCGGAAGATAAAAAGTTCTAGTTCAATTTACAATTTCCTCAACGAAGTGAAGAAAAGTTCAAGTTCTCTACTGAATTTTACTAAAGAATACAATACAATTCTAATTTCACCAGAGAAAATAAAAATCTTCCACTTAAGTTCTTTATTTCACAATGACATAAAGAAATTTAAAGTTCAATTCTAAATTTTTAGGCGGAAGATAGAAAAAGTAATACAATACTTGTGAATATTTTCATGGAAGATAAAAAGTTCTAGTTCAATTTACAATTTCCTCAACGAAGTGAAAAAAAGTTCTAGTTCTCTTCTGAATTTTACTAAAGAACACAATTCAATTCTAATTTCACCAAAGAAAATAAAAATCTTCCACTTAAGTTCTTTATTTCACAATGACATAAAGAAATTTAAAGTTCAATTCTAAATTTATCAGTGGAAGATAGAAAAAGTAAAACCATACTTGTGAATATTTTCATGGAAGATGAAAAGTTCTAGTTCAATTTAAAATTTTCTCTAGGAAGTGAAGAAAAGTTCAAGTTCTCTTCTGAACTTTACCAAAGAACACAATTCAATTCTAATTTCTACAGAGAAAATAAAAATCTTTCACTTAAGTTCTTAATTTCACAAAGACATAAAGAAATTCAAAGTTCAAGTCAAATTTTTGGTGGAAGATGGAAAAAGTAATACCATACTTGTGAATATTTTCCCGGAAGATAAAAAGTTCTAGTTCAATTTACAATTTCCTCAACGAAGTGAAGAAAAGTTCAAGTTCTCTTCTGAATTTTACTAAAGAACACAATTGAATTCTAATTTCTCCAGAGAAAACAAAAATCTTTCACTTAAGTTCTTTATTTCACAAAGACATAAAGAAATTTAAAGTTCAATTCTAAATTTTTCCGTGGAAGATAGAAAAAGTAATACTATACTTGTGAATATTTTCATGGAAGATAAAAAGTTCTAGTTCAATTTACAATTTCCTCAACGAAGTGAAGAAAAGTTCAAGTTCTCATCTGAATTTTACTAAAGAACACAATTCAATTCTAATTTCACCAGAGAAAATAAAAATCTTCCACTTCACCTCTTTATTTCACAAGGACATAAAGAAATTTGAAGTTCATTTCTAAATTTATCCGTGGAAGATAGAAAAAGTAATACCATACTTGTGAATATTTTCATGGAAGATGAAAAGTTCTAGTTCAATTTACAATTTTCTCGACATAGTGAAGAAAAGTTCAAGTTCTCTTCTGAATTTTACTAAAGATCACACTTCAATTCTAATTTCTCCAGAGAAAATAAAAATATTCCACTTCAGTTTCAAGTTCCCCAAAGAAATAAAGAAATTTAAAGTTCTATTCTAAATTTTTAGCTGAAAGATAGAAAAAGTAATACTATGATTGTGATTATTTTCCATGAAGATGAAAATTTTTACTTTATTTATATTTTTTCTTAAATTTGTTTCTGATTTTTATAAAAGAAATAAAAAATTTTAATCTCTGTTCAGAATTTTTCATAGAAGATAGAAAAAGTTATACATTGATTGTGAATATTCAACATAAAGATAAGGAACTCCACTTTAATTCAGAGTTTTCTCGAAGAAGTGCAAAATGTTCAAGTTCTCTTCTGAATTTTCTTAAAGAAGAGAAAAAAGTTAGCTCAATTCTGAATTTTACCCATGAAAATGAAAAAACCTTCCACTTCATTTCAAAATTTCTCAAAGACATAAAAATTTAAATTTCAGTTCTAAGCTTTTCTGTAGAAGATAGGAAAAGTTATACTATGATTGTGATTATTTTCCAGTGAAGATAAAAAGTTTCACTTTAATTCTAATTTCCTTAAATTCAGTTCCGATTTTTTGCAAAGAGATGAAAAATTTAAATTGTTTATGTTAGGTTAGGTTAACTTATCATGAGGGCTCATGATAAGTTAACATAAACTTTTCCGTCGAGTATGGTTAGGTTAGGGTAGATTTAGTTAGGTTAGGTTAAGTTAGGTTAGGCTAGCCCACGTACGCTTCACTTAGGTTAGCTTAGGTTAGGTGAGAGACAGGCAAAAAGTTAGGTGTATGATAAGGTTAGGTTAGGTTAGATTAAGTTAGGTTAGGTTAAGTTAGGTTAGGCTAGGTTAGCCTACGTACGCGCGCGTACGTAGGCTAGCCTAGCCTAACCTAACCTAACCTAACTTAATCTAACCTAACCTAACCTAATCATACACCTAACTTTTTGCCTGTCTCTCACCTAACCTAAGCTAACCTAAGTGAAGCGTACGTGGGCTAACCTAACCTAACTAACCTAACCTAACTTAATCTAGCCTAACCTAACCATACTCGCCGGAAAAGGTTAGGTTAGCTTATCATGCGCGCTCATGATAAGTTACCCTAACCTAACTTAAACAGTGAATTTCCACCATTCAGACTGGTAGACTGAGACCCCAATATTGAGCTAGTGGATTTCCATCATTCAGGCTGGTGGACTAAGACCCCAATTCTGAGCTAGTGAATTTCCACCGTTCAGGCTGGTGGACTGGGGACCCCAATACTGAGCTAGTGGATTTCCACCATTCGGGCTGGTGGACTAAGACCCCAATATTCCAACTCTTGCATTTCATGACAGAAATTCAAAATGAACTTCGAAAAATCAAGAGAATGTAACTGTGAGAAGGCAAAGCACCACAAGTCACTACTGAAATATTCCAACTCTTGCATTTCACGACAGAAATTCAAAATGAAATTTGAAAAATTAAGACAATGTAACTGTGATATGGTAAGTGTGTAAGTTTTTGTGTGTGTGTAAGTTTTTGAGTGTGTGTGTGTAAGTTTTAGTGTGTGTGAGTTAGTTTTAGTGTGTGTGTTTTTTAGTTTTTGTGTGTGTGTGTGTATTAGTGTTTGCGATTTTTATTGTTTTTGTGTGTGTGTATTTTTGTTGTTTCTTTTATTAGTGGTTGTTCTTTTTTTTTTGATCGTTTGTTTTTTAGTTTTTGTGTGTGTGTGTAAGTTTGTTTGTGTGTAAGCTTTTGTGTGTGTAAGTTTTGAAGTGTATGTGTGTTAGTTTTCGTGTGTGTGTGTAAGTTTTTGTGTGAATGTAAGTTTTAGTGTGATTGTGTAAGTGTGTTTGTGTGTGTGTGTGTGGTAGTTTTTGTGTGTGTTTAAGTTTTTGTGTGTGTGTGTAAGTTTATGTGCGTGTGTGTAAGTTTTTGTGTGTGTGTTATTTTTTGTGTGAATGTAAGTTTTTGTGTGCATGTAAGTTTTTGCTTGTGTGTGTAAGTTTTTGTGTGTGTGTGTTAGTTTTTGTGTGTCTAAGATTTTGTGTGTGGGTGTTTTAGTTTGTGTGTGTTTGTATTTTTGTTTGTGTGTGTTTTTGATTTTTAGTTTTTTGTGTGTGTGTGTGTATTTTTGTGTGTGTGTGTGTGTGTGTAATTTTGTTTGTTTGTTATTTTTTGCGTGTTTGTGTAAGTTTTCGTGTGTGTGTGTGTAAGTTTTGTGTGTTTTTGTGTGTTTGTGTATTTTTGTTTGCGTGTTTGTGTGAGTGTTTGTTGTGTTCTTTTTTTAGTTTTTGTGTTTTTTTTTATGTGTGTGTGTGTTTGTGTATTATTTTTTGTGTGTGTGTAAGTTTTCGTGTGCATTTGTATGTTTTTGTGTGTGTGAGTTTTTGTATGTGTGAGTTTTGTGTGTGTGTGTGTGTTTGTGTGTGTAAGTTTTTGTGTGCATGTAAGTTTTCGTGTGCATGTGTAAGTTTTTGTGTGTGTGTGTGTGTGTGTGTGTGTGTGTGTAAGTTTTGCGTGTGTGTGTAAGTTTTCGTGTGTGTGTGTGTGTGTGTGTGTGTGTTGTGTGTGTGTGTGTGTGTGTGTAAGTTTTTGTGTGCATGTAAGTTTTGTGTGCATGTAAGTTTTCGTGTGCATGTGTAAGTTTTTGTGTGTGTGTGTGTGTAAGTTTGTGTGTGTGTGTAGTTTTGGCGTGTGTGTAAGTTTTCGTGTGTGTGTGTTAGTTTTCATGTGTGTGTGTGTAAGTTTTTGTGTGTGTGTGTGTAAGTTTTAGTGTGTGTGTGTGTAAGTTTTCTTGTGTGTGTTTAATTTTGTTTGTGTGCGTGTTAGATTGTGTGCGATTGTTTAAGTGTTTTTGTGCTTTTTCGTTTTTATTTTATTTTTTTTTTTCGTTTTCTTTTTTATTTTTTTTGTGTGTTTGTGTGTGTGTGTGTGTGTGTGAGTAAGTTTTCGTGTGTGTGTGTAAGTTTTTGTGTGTGTGTGTGTAAGTTTGTGTGCGTGTGTGTAATTTTTAGTGTGTGTGTAAGTTTTTGTGTACATGTAAGTTTTTGTGTGCTTTTAAGTATTTGAGTGTGGGTGTAAGTTTTTGAATGCGGGTTTTAGTTTTTTTATGTGTTTGTGTGTTATTTTTTGTGTGTCTAAGATTTTTTGTGTGTTAGTTTTTTAGTGTGTGTGTATAAGTTTTAGTGTGTGTGTGTGTGTGTTATTTTTTGTGTGAATGTAAGTTTTCATGTGCTTGTGTATGTTTTGTGTGTGTGTGTGTGTGTGTGTAATTTTTTGTGTGTTTGTAATTTTTTGTGTGTGTGTGTAATTTTTTGTGTGTGTGTGTAAGTTTTGTGTGTGTGTGTGTGTGTAAGTTTTCGTGTCATTGTTATTTTTTGTGTGAATGTAATTTTTTGAGTGTGTGTGTTTGTGTTTGTGTGTGTGTGTAAGTTTTTGTGTGTCTAAGCTTTTGTGTGTGGGTGTAAGTTTTTGTGTGTGTTTGTAAGTTTGTGTGTGTTTGTGTGTGTGTGTGAGTTGAGTTTTTTTGTGTGTGTGTGTGTGTGTGTTTGTGTGTGCGTGTGTGCGTGTGTTTGTTTGTAGGTGTGTGTGATTGTTTGTGTGTGTTTGCGTGTATGTGTTTGTGTATTTGTGTATGTGTGTGTGTGTGTGTTTGTTTATGTGTGTGTGTGTTTTTATGTTTGTGCGTGTGTGTGTAAGTTTTCATTTGTGTGTGTAAGTTTTTGTGTGTGTGTGTAAGTTTTTGTGTGTGCGTGTAAGTTTTAGAGGGTGTGTGTAAGTTTTTGTGTGCATGTAAGTTTTTGTGTGCATGAAAGTTTTAGTGTGCATGTGTAAGTTTGTGTGTGTGTGTGTGTGTGTGTAAGTTTTTGTGTGTGTGTAAGTTTTGGCGTGTGTGTGTGTAAGTTTTCGTGTGTGTGACTTAGTTTTCGTGTGTGTGTGTGTGTGTGTAAGTTTTTGTATGTGTGGGTAAGTTTTTGTGAGTGTGTGTCAGTTTTTGTGTGTTAGTATGTTTTCGTGTGTGTGTGTAAGTTTTTGTGTGTGTGTGTGTAAGTTTTTGAGTGTGTGTGTAAGTTTTTGTGTGTGTGTGTGTGTGTAAGTTTTTGTGTGTGTAAGTTTTGTGTGTGTGTGTGTAAGTTGTAATTTTTTGTGTGTGTTTGTTAGTTTTCGTGAGTGCGTGTTTTTTTTTTTGTCTTATTATGTTTTCGTGTGTGTGTGTAAGTTTTTGTGTGTGTGTGTGTAAGTTTTTGGTTGTTGGTGTAAGTTTTTGTGTGTGTGTGTGTGTGTAAGTTTTTGTGTGCATGTAAGTTTTTGTGTGTGTGTGTGTAAGTTTTTGCGTGTGGGTGTAAGTTTTTGTGTGTGTGTTGTGTAAGTTTTTGTGTGTCTAAGCTCTTGTGTGTGTAAGTTTTGACGTGTGTGTGTAAGTTTTCGTGTGTGTGTGTATAAGTTTTTGTGTGCATGTAAGTTTTCGTGTGCATGTGTAAGTTTTGTGTGTGTGTGTGTGTGTGTGAGTTTTGTGTGTGTGTGTAAGTTTTGGCGTGTGTGTGTAAGTTTTCGTGTGTGTGTGTGTAAGTTTTTGTGTGTGTGTGTAAGTTTTTGTGCGTGTGTGTGTAAGTGTTTGTGTGTGCGTGTAAGTTTTTGTGTGTCTAAGCTATTGGGGGTTGATATTATTTTTTTGTGGGTTTGTGTTAGTTTGTGTGTGTGTGTGTGTGTGTAAGTTTTTGTGTGTGTATTTTTTTTGTGTGTGTGTGTGTGTAAGTTTGTGTGTGTGTGTGTGTGTTTTTGTGTGTGTTATTTTTTGGGTGTGTGTTTTTTTTTTCTTTTGTGTGTGTTTTATTTTTGTGTTTGTGTGTGCGTTTGTTAGTTTTTATGAGTGTGTGTTTGTGTTTTTTTTGTGTTCACTTTTTTTTTTTTGTGTATTTGTTTGTGCGTGTTTAAGTTTTTTTGTGTGTTTTATTTTTTTCGTGTGTGTGTGTTTGTCATGGTGTGTGTGTTTGTATTTGTTTTTTTTTTGTTTGTGTGTGTGTTTAAGTTTTTGTGTGAATGTAATTTTTTGTGTGCATGTAAGTTATCGTGTGCATGTGTAAGTTTGTGTGTGTGTGTGTGTGTGTGTTAGTTTGTGTGTGTGTGTGTGTGTGTGTGTATTTTTGTGCGTGTGTGTGTATGTTTTCGTGTGTGTGTTTTTAAGTTTTATTGTTAATGTGTAAGTTTTTTTGTGTGTAAGTTTTGGAGTTTGTGTTTAAGTTTTAATGTGTGTGTGTGTGAGTTTTGTGTGTGTTTGTGTTTGTTTTTTTGTTTGGGTGTTTTTGTTAGTTTTTTTGTGTTCATGTGTAAGTTTGTGTGTTTGTGTTTGTTTGTTTGTGATTTTTTGTGTGTGTGAATGTTTTGTGGTGTGTGTGTGAGTTTTCGTGTGTTTGTGTGTGTAAGTTTTGTGTTTTTGTGCGTGTGTGTAAGTTTTTGTGTGCATGTAAGTTTTTGTGTGCATGTAAGTTTTCGTGTGCATGTGTAAGTTTTGTGTGTGTGTGTGTGTGTGTGTAAGTTTTTTGTGTGTGTAAGTTTTCGGATGTGTGTGTTAGTTTTCGTGTTTGTGTGTGTAAGTTTTGTGTGGGTGTGTGTGTGTAATTTTTTGTGCGTGTGTGTGTGAGTTTTTTTTGTGTTCATTTTTAATTGTTTGTGTGTGTGTTTGTGTTTTTAAGTTTTTTTGTGTGTGTTATTTTTTTTGTGTGTGTTTGTGTGTTCGTGTGTATGTTTGTGTCAGTTTTTTTTTTGTGTGTGTGTGTTATTTTTTGTGTGTATGTAAGTTTTTGTGTGCATGTAAGTTTTAGTGTGAATGTGTAAGTTTTTGTGTGTGTGTGTGTGTGTAAGTTTTTGTGTGTGTGTGTGTAATTTTTTGATAGTGTTTTAATTTTTTTGAGTTTTTGTTTGATTTTTCATTTTTTATTGTTTGTGTAAGGTTTTTTGTGTGTGTGTAAGTTTTTGTGAGTGTGTGTAAGTTTTTGTGTGTGTGTAAGTTTTTGTGTGCGTGTAAGTTTTTTTGTGCATGTAAGTTTTTGCTTGTGGGTCTAATTTTTTGTGTGTGTGTGTAATTTTTTGTTTGTCTAAACTTTTGTGTGTGGATGTAAGTTTTTTGTGTGTGTGTTTAAGTCTGTGTGTGTGTGTGTGTTTTTGTTTAAGTTTGTTTTTGTGTAATTTTTTTTTTTTTGTGTGTGTATAAGTTTGTGTGTGTGTTTGTGTGTGTGTGTGTTTGTTTTTGTGTGTGTTAGTTTTTGCGTGTGTGTGTTAGTTTTTGTGTGTGTGTGTGTTTTTTTTGTGTGTGTGTGTGTGTGTGTGTGTATGTTTGTGTGTGTGTGTGTGTGTGAGTTTTTTTTGTGTTCATGTGTAAGTTTTTGTGTGTGTGTGTGTAAGTTTGTTTGTGTGTGTAAGTTTTTGCGTGTGTGTGTGTGTTTTTGTGTGTTTGTATGTGGGTTTGTTTTTTGTGTGTGTGTGTGTGTTTTTTTTTGTGTTCATGTAAGTTTTTGTGTGCTTGTAATTTTTCGTGTGCATATGTTATTTTTTGTGTTTGTGTGTGTGTGTATGTTTTTGTGTGTGTGTGTGTAATTTTTGTCGTGTGTTTGTCAGTTTTCGTGTGTGTGTGTGTAAGTTGTTGTGTGTGTGTGTAAGTTTTTGTGTGTGTGTAAGTTTTTGTGTGTGTGTAAATTTCTGTGTGCATGTATGGGGACCGGGGGAGGACCTTTGGGGCCCAGGGAGGGCGTTTGGGGATCCGGGGGCCCTTGAGGATTGAGTGGTCTTTTGGGAGCCCGGGGGACCTTTGGGGACCGGGGGAGGGCCTTTGGGAGCCCTGTGGACCTTTGGGGACCGGGGGAGGACCTTTGGGGGTCCGGGGGACCCTTGGGGGCCGGTTGGCCCTTTGGGAGCCCGGGGAACCTTTGAGGACCAGGGGAGGGCCTTTGGGGGTCTGAGGAGGGCGTTTGGGGGATCACATTTCGAAATTTTTACTTTTTAGTTTACTTTTTTTTGTGGCGCATCCCTGCGGCGCTTCCTGTAGTACTTTCATGTAGTGCCTCCCTGCGGTGCATCCCCCGTGGCACTTTCCTGACCCACGGCGCATCACTGCGGCACTTCCTGTGGTGCTTTCCTGGCCCACGGCGCATCCCGGTGGCACTTCTCTGGTCCGGCGGACCTGTGGGGGCCGGGGGAGGGCCTTTGGGGGCACAGGGAGGGCCTTTGGGGCACAGGGAGGGCCTTTGGGGGTCGGGGGGACAGTTGGGGGCCTAGGGGACATTTGGGGACCGGTGGAGGGCCTTTGGGACCCCGGTTGGTCCTTTGGGAGCTCGATGGGACCTTTGGGGGCCCGGGGATGGCCTTTGGGGGGCTGGGTGGGCCTTGGGGGGCGCCGGTGGCCCGTGGGGAGCGTGGGGGCCCTTTGCGGACCGGGGGCTTCCTTCGGGGGTGGGGTAGGAGGATTGGAACCCTTTGGGGTTGGGTTAGAGGACCTCACAACACTGTTCAAATGAAACTTGTGTATTATAACGACCACAGAGTTTCACCATTAAATTCTCTTCTAAAATCTCTTCAAAAATCATCTTTTAAAATGTCTCTAACTGTTTCGCCGAAATAGTTCCATAACCTGTCTAAAACAGTTTCGCCCAAATAATCCCTAAACGTAATTCAGCGTGTTCCTTTTGTTTTTGGCATCTCTGCGCTAATGCATTTCAAATTAATAAGAAACCTGATTCCCGCGCTAAAACAATTCATCGCTAAGATGTTTCTTGGAGAATTGTTTCCATGGCCTTTGGCTATTAATATCCTTTGGAGTTCGACCAAAAGAGTTGTTTCCGAGGCAAAGACATTAATGACTTGGATCTATTCCTGGAGAATCGTTTCTATGCGAAAATTTTTAAAGTCTGACAGATGATGTCATTGGTTGATTGATCTGTCAAGAAAGGGGAAATTAATTTGTTGTTTATAAGGGGAATTAATGATTCAGGATAGGTGAATTGAGGTCAACAGCACAGGTGTTTGACATTCGCTGAGAGCGTGCACTTACAACATCAACAAAATCGACCTTGGAAAAAGAGGTCATTGACTCCATAAACAACGTGTTCTCCCTAATGACTCTATGCCCATATATGGTGTGGGGTCACGACTGGTACCCCCATCTCTACTTACGTGACACTTGTTGCTATTACTCAAACCTCATAAAGCTCATTTCAAACTCCTCAATATTTTTGCATGAATTCCTTCAGTTCCAACTGGAGAAGGAGATAATGTTTCCGCCGGTCTCAAACTTTGTAAAGAAAGTATCTGGACTTAGCATTAAGAATGGGGGCTGAGGGGGCAGCCCCTGTTTTCTTGCTTACCTTAAATCACATCTTGGAGTGATGATAAATTTGTCATTCTCGAGACTCACTATACTATAACATAATAAGGGTAATGTGCTGTGGCAATCTAAAGGGCATCATAAGAGTTGCCTACCGGGGATTCAGTGACTTCTACTATACAGCACAGAAACTCGGCCAGAAACCGCCATGACTTCGAGGAAGCTGGTTATGACCCAAAGCAAATGACTCCGAAAGGAAGAAGGACTTAGTGGCATGACTTTGGCAGCAACAGCAACACCTGTCCCAATAAGTGCCAATTTCACTCTCCCTGCAAGCTGCACAACACACGCTGATACGGTACGGTCACCTCCTTCGGATATCAGAAGAAACTCTTGTCATGTCACATACGATTTCAAACCCCTGGTCGTCAGACAGAAACGAACACGCGGTCACACAAGAACAAGATGATCCGATAGTCTTCATCATTTCTTAAGCAAGGCAAGAATAAGGCCTGAAACCCACGGCGGCTCACAACTGGGTTTACTGAAAAAGGATAGTGTCAGTTCTCTCGACACTGGCAAATTAAGTCAGCAGGAGAATTAAGTCAAAATGTATGTTTCTCAAGATAACTAGAACTTCCTATATTTCAAAAATTTTGTTATATTACTTTCTCTTGAATGCAGATATTGTTATAATTTGGAACTTCTAGTTTCAGAATTGTGATGGTCATAACTCCAAGCAAGAATAAAAGCTTTCATTTCTGTAAAAAAAAAAAAAAAAAAAAAAAAAATAGCATAACGTCTTGTGAGATACCACAACCACTCTCCGTAATTCTTTAATTCCTCTTAGATTCGTTAATTACTTTTTCATGGTTATTTTGCTTTAGACAGTTTCAGCTGGTAAGCCAATCATTTTCTCAGAATGATTATTCCTTGGAGACAAATTTCCGTTTATGTAAATTTGCTCTTTAATCAGTTTTCTAAGCACTGGAATCCAATATAGGGGGTTCAATATCTAGTGACTTAATGAAATGCACTATTTCCTTTTGAAGAATAGCAGAGAACTACATTTAAGAAAAATGCTTCCTTGAAAAAATTGTTTCCTATTTGTGTCAAGTTAACAAAATCATTTGGTTGTACATAATGCCTGATTCCCATCTACAAGAACGTTTGACCGTATTCTACTTATAAGTTTGCTTTATTTGAGTGTCGAATTATTCCTCTATTTTCCCTTATCATGATTCACAGCTTCCTGACGCTTTACTGCTCAACACTGTTTATTGGCCATTGATCTCGGCTTATTTATGGCCAAACATAAGTCTTTAGTGTATATTAAAATATACACTGTCTTTCTGACAGCGAAACAACGTTCAACGCTGTTTCTCTGTCAGGCACAACCGAAACGTAAACGTTTCGTTTGGGGTTTCGCAACAAAATTAATGTTAATTAAAAGTGATCATTAATGATATTTGTTTATTGCCTTCGGCTTAAAATGGCAGATAACAACAAACTCAACCCCTAAGATGGTTATAATACATATTAGTAATGTGAACTGTCTATACTATTTATTGTTTTAGAATGAAAATTAGTAGCAGTAACAGTAGCAGTATTAGTAGCAATATTGCATTTTGGGTAGTACTGATTGCATTTTGATCAGTAGAACATTCCTCTCATCAAGTCATGGAGGTTTCAACTTAATACAATTAGCCGTTACTGTGACATTGCTGATATGTCCTTTTGATAACCTTTATGTTCATATACTTCTTGAAATTTTTATTTCAATTCTCTTAATACATAAATTACAACTCTTGTCTGAATGGTTGTGGGGGGGGGGGCTCAAATAGAAAGTTATTATAAGTTTCATGAGTGTAGAGTACTTGCGAAGTGGATATGGCATGGCGAAGCTGATGACTAAATTTCGGTTCTCTGGCACACATGAATCGACCAAGTGATAATCTAGGAAATGTTAGGATAGGTAGATAGAATTCTCTCAACAATCTGGACAGCACCACCTGCTATTTCGTCTGCTCCACGACCTGCAACTGTTTCAGGCCACACTACGCAGTACACTTCTTCTGTGAGTTCTCCAGAAGACCGTTGATATGAGAATACACTCGTCAAGTTATATGTTGTAATTTTTTCTTTGCAGAAAAATGATGAAGTATTACTAGAAGGAAGCGCAAGTAAATTTTCAAGGTTGAAGCATAGAACAGATGCGGAATTATTAGCCCTTTCCTTTTTGTCTCTCAAAGGAGCAACTTAATAGTTTTAGCACAGATTTTCGATTAGGTTTCACAATAATCTATTGTTTTAGATGGTAATATTTCGCCGTGGAGGGTCAAAACTTTTTGTTCTTGGTAAGGAAAAATATTCCCTTGAATTTTTATTCTTTTACGATCATTATGGGGCCATAAGAACGTCCTCCAAAATTTGGTGAAGGACTTCTATTTTTCTTCTAATAAATAGCTGATGTGCCCTACTCACGAAAATACCAAATGTCTGTTAAAACCTGTTTTCTGTGAAATTCTTAATGAGTTTTCAGAAAAGTGAAGGACATGAAAAGAATTGTATTTGTATTATAAGAAGACTATAAAGTAATGCTTGTTGTTATTATTGTTGTAAATATTCTACCACGAACCAGCACATTATGTAAAACTTGCTCACCAGAAAGATTTTTTTACTCATTAAGTTAACCCTGGCGATTTTTTTCATTTCGTTTCCAGCTTTGGGTTAGCCTATACGCAAATTTGGATTAAAGCTTGGCATGTTTCAGAATTGTTTTAACAGGACTCTAAACCGTGTAATCATTCTAGTTACAATGCTTATTATCAGTTCCCAAACAAACTTTTTTTTTTGTCTATGGCATGTTTGGAGCCAGAGGGAGGGGGTATGGCCCCTCACTAGATCCATCAATGGTCTTACTTGCATAATATCCTGTAGGTTAATTATCATGTGCATTTCTAGGATTTTCTTTTTTGGAAAAAGGGAGGGGTTGAGTTTTTTTTTATTTGATTCTTTACATTCAGTTCTCGTTTTTCCTCAAACATTACAGAAATTCTTGTTGGGAACCAGGACTAATCCATCGAATTTGGCTTGAGTGTCAAGACCTGAACTGGGAATCTGGCTGCGAGGGCTTCCTCGCTGAACAATTTATACGATATTTTGTGCGCACACTTGCATATTACGAAGTGAAATTTAAGAATCGTGAAGTGAACAGAAACCCCTATCAAGGAAAATAAACTTGCAAGTAATTATTTTAGTTTTAGTAGTTTAAATATTTGATTATCTTCTTTTTTGAACAGAGGCAAAAAATTTAAGAAACAGTATTTAATTATCTCCTTAATGAGCTCCTCAGTGCAACAGACAATAATAATCAAACCAATATAAATAAAAATATGTGAAAAAAGGAAGTAACTAAATTTAATATAGCTGCGAGTCTGCATTCATGCCAACCACATTATTTCCCTTTGAGAAAAATTGACAAAACTATGGAATTTAAATATCAATGCGAAGCGCCACATTTCCTAATCAAATTTCATCGCGTTATGGCATTGTTCAAATAAAACTTATTCTTACCTTGATTATCCTAATAAATTCATTCTTTGTTTTTCTTTCCATTCTTAAACCGATGTTGTCTTTACCTTTTGCATTATTAAAGTCATAACAAATATTTTCCTCTGCCAAACGCGTGCCTATCCATGAAAAATATAATGTCGCTTATGTTTATACTTGTTTGTATATTCTCCGGAGCAGTTGCATCTCGGTTTAGCTTTGTCTAATAGCTGAGATAGGGAATGATTCTACTGTTTATATCTATTTACAGTGTACTAGATATATGCGCAGGGAGTGGTTTCTATGGAAATTTGAGTGGTTATTAGCAGATCTTTTTTTTCGATTGAATATCCTTTTGTGGTAACCTGTCCAATTAAGCAGAAATAATTGAATATGAAATAAAATAATTATAACGCAAAATACAAATTGCTAAGTTTCAAAATACCCTTTTTACTGAGATAAAAGAAAATATCCTGTATGTGAGACTTTTGTCGGTGGATATCCTTTGTTCATCGAGATGAGACTTTCTGCGGTTGTTAAATGGATAGAGAAATTTAAATCCCTTGTTATAACTCAATTGATATGACCTTGACAAGAGCATAGTTTTTTGCATATGTTGGCTTACTTTGATCAATTGGAAATCCGTCATCGATTATTTTTTAACACAGATGATGTAGCAACAGCATTAGTTGCCATTTTTATTTATTACGATTGTAAGGAGATGATGAGAATTTTCTGTGTAGCAAACCCTTTGAAGCAAATAATACAACTTTCTAGCAGATGACCAGGAATGAATGGCCCCGTGGTTCTTGGCACTCCACAGCCTTTGGTACCTCCATGGCTCATGAATTTCCATGGCCCGTGACTTAGCCTAACCCGTGGTAATCGGTGGTGGGTTGAACTCCATATCCCATGACTCATCATGGCCCGTGGCACTCCGTGGCACTTGTCCTTTGGCCCCCCAAAAAAGGAAACAAGAAAATATAGATTCTCTATGACCCTCCTCGCCCTGAATGGCCCGGAACCACCCCCCTCCCCCCAAAAAAAAACTTTATAAAGATTGCCCCCTTGTCATCCGTAGCCCGTGAACAAAACCCATCCCCGTCCTACCTCTAAAAAAAGATAATTTTAAGAAACTTAAGCTTTGGTTTTGAGAAATAAGGTACTTTCATATCTCAATTGGCATCTTATGGCTAAAAAGTCTATCTCGGGTAACTTGTGGAACATGAGCATTTCAGACGTATACGCTTAAAATAGATCAGATTTTATATTGTTAAATCACTCTAAAAATCTTGGGTTTTTGTCTTGAGAAATAAGATTCCTTCATATCTCAAGTAGCATTTAATTACCAAAAAGCATATCTCGGGTAACTTGTGGAACATGACCATTTCAGACGCATACGCTTGAAGTGTATCTGATTTTATTACTATTGTTAGATTTTTTAAAATTAATAAAATAAAGAACTTAATTAAATCAATAGAATAAAATAAAATAAAGAACATAATTTGCACTTTACTGAACAAAAATTTAAATGTTTTAACATTTATGACGTTAATAAATCAAAAGTTGTTAAGATTTTGAAGAATAAACATGAGCAAATGTATATTAAACTGACAATACAAATTCACTGGTATTTTTTTCAATAAAGTGCAAATTATGTTTGTTCGTTTTGGGTTTCATTTATCTATTGATGCTGCTTTGTGGTAGTTTTACGTTTGGTAGATTATTTGATTCTATTTTTGCTCATTTTTGGTTTAATAGAGTTCTTTACTTTTCCTTGAAAAACTTATTTAGTGGAAAAAGTAATTTTTAATTAATTTCTGCTCGTTCTACATTGACAAAATCTTTTTCAAAGAAACAGGATTAGAAAGATGATTTACCCCCAATCACTTTTGACTCTTAAAAAGGGGACTAGAACTTTTAAATTCCAATCAAATTAACTCCTTTAAAATGTCAACGATACTACTAGTTATGATAGAGCAGCGCTGCCTATGATATTGCTTATACGCCCTTTTAAGACAGGCATGAATATAGTTATTTCGTTTAATTGAAACTCCCCCTAAACGTTCCCTAAAAGTTTCAACTTATTTCCCTAAGTGTCATTAGTTAAAGTAATCGTAGAAGTTCAGGTTCAGGTTCATTTATTTTCAAATCATGTATAGATAAGATACAAAGTATACACCTGGCAGAGAGACAAGCTCGTTTTGCACAGACAACAAATAATTACTCACCACACCACAGCACACATCCCACCTAACAATAAACAAACAAACAAACAAACAAAAATTAATTTCTTCAACCAGCAATGGGACAACAAGAGAAAAGCGAAGACCCGAGAAAAAGACCCAAAAACAAAACATCAAATAAATAATAATAAATACAAAACTAGAATAAATTATAACTGCCTAAAAAAAAGGACTTCAACTTACTTCCTGTGATTCTTAAGGGCAGATCAAAAGCAGGCTCGTATTGATTTCACGCAGCAGCCATACAATCTCTCATAGCAAAATAGAATCTTTCTGAAATTATTAATGGCTGGCGTAGTTTACATGTATTGTGAGTTAGGTACAAAGATGGCACAGCCATCCGGCAGCGGATCAAAAGAAAAGAAATAGCCAGGTAGTGTCAGGAGATTATGTTTAACTTTGAATAATAATGAGTGAAAAGTAACTGCCAGCTCAACAGGAAGAACATTCAATAAGGAATATAAACTCTTTGTAGAGGACCTGATTGGTAGAGACGCTGGGGAAGGAAGAAAGCCTTTGAAAATACGAAGCGCCTTATTTTGTTCTCTTTGGAGCGGAATAAAATTGGATCTGAAAGTATAAGCTAAAAAAGTGGACAATAATTTAAATAAGAAAAAATAAGTACAAAATAAATAGAACGCATAGGATCCAAAGACAAAATGAATTTCAAACGGTGCATAATATTTATATTCATTCCAAGTTCCAATCTTAGAGTATTAATATTTGGCTTCCAACTTAAATTTGAATCAACAAGTATACCTAGGGTTAATACAAAATATCAACACGTGAAGTCTCTGTACTTAATACAGAAGACTTAATCAGCTTAAGACCTGAAAAGGCTCGTGATGTACGTGAATATACTATAAATTTAGTTTTTGAAGTATTCAAAGCTAGCCTATTTGCCGTAAACCATGCTATTAGTTTATCAAGTACAAGAGTTAAAGGATGTTTTACACTATCCTCACCAACCCGAGAAACCGTGCAGGCTGTGTCGTCAGTGAATAGTGCGGTCAGCCCCAGGTCCTCAATTGAATTAATAATATCATTAACATAAATTAAAAACAACAGAGGGCCTAGAATTGAACCTTGAGGCACCCCAAAATTATTTGAGTGATTTGAAGCCAATGACTTGAAATTGCTTTCATCAATACACCGAACTCTATCTTTTAAATATGACATTATTAAAGCATTAGCTTGATTTCGTATGCCACATTTGACAATTTTTTATGTAAAATTATATGACTTATAGTACCAAACGCTTTCCGTATATCCACAAATATAATAATTGGAATTTTATCCTCATCCAAGGCTTCATGTATAAACTGGGTTACTGCCAAGATAGCATGTTCTGTGGAATGGCCTTTGCGAAACCTGAATTGGGACTAACTAAAAAAAACTGTTCTCTTCATGGAAATTAACAATTCTTACGAAAAAACAATATTCAATAATCTTACTAAAAGTAGAAAATATATATATAGGCCAATAGGTAGATGGGCCACTCACAACAACCTCCGTTCGAAGGACAATGGAACGGCTGGACTTCATGCTAAAAGAGATAACACCATCAGAGGCAACGCTATAGCGTTGCCTATAGTAAAGGCCATACGGCTCCAATGTTTTATTATTTTTTTTCCCATAGGCACTTGATATGGTAGGGGTCGTCGTAAAAACTTAAAAGGGGGCTTATTCGACTGGAAATCGAGAGTTCTAGTGCCCTTTTCAAGGGTCAAAAGCGATTGGAAGGCCACGAACACCCCTTCCATACCCACCATTTCTCCAAACACATCCAATCAAAATTTTAAGAACTTGATATCCAGATAGAAATTGTGTTTTTGAGGAGGACACTCCCCCCACAGCCCTCAGGGCAAGGGTTATAAGTTATGCCCTGGGGGCATATAAGCTTTGTATAGAAAGCTTTGTCGTAGAAACTTCAAAAATAGCTCATTCGATTAGAAATTGAAAGGGCCAGTGCCCTTTTAACAGTCAAAAGTGATTTGAGTGAAACTAACCCCCTCTCACGCCCACCTTGTCTCCAAACACGTCCAATCAAAATTTTGAGATAGCCCTTTTGTTCAACGTTGTTGAAAATTATGGAAATTAGGTCTTCGACGGTGACAACTCCCCACAGCCCTCAGGACAAAGGTTGTAAGTTATGCCCTGGGAGGGTATAAGGTTTTATAGAAAGCGTTGTCGTTGAAACTTCAAAAAGGGCTCATTCGATTGGAAATTTAAATGGCTAGGGCCCTTTTTAACAGTCGAAAGTGATTGGAAGGCAACTAACACCCCTTCCACGCCCACCATTTCCCCAAGCACATCTAATCAAAATTTTGAGATAGCCATTTTGTCTAACATAGTTGAAAGTTCTGGAAATTATATCTTTGAGCATGACATTCCCCCCTCAAGGTTCTCAGGGCGAGGGTTACAAGTTATGCCCTGGGGGCATATATGGTTGTTATGGCAGGGGTACTCGTATAAAATTAAAGGGGTACTCGTTATAGAGGGCTCATTTGATTGGAAATTGAAAGTTGTAATCCACTTTTTAAGTGTAAAAAGGGATTGGAGAGCAGCTAGCTTCCCCCCTAACTCCATTGTTTTTTCCCAGAGGCACTTCATATAGAAGGGGTTGTCGTATAAACTTCAAAGGGGGCAAAATTTGTTCACTTTGATATTGTTAGTTTGATACCAGTTTTGATACTATGATGAACATTTCTTTTTTTTTTAAGTTTGATTTTAAAATAAAGAATTTTTAAAAACTAGAAGCTTTTTGCAATCAAAAACGAACAAAAATTAATTAAAATAGAACTTTCCGAAAAATAAGTTTTTCAAAGAAAAGTAAATGCCATTTTAAACTTAAGCTCAGCAGATACAAATACCTGTTAAAATTCAAACTCAAAAAGACCAGAAATTACAATTAACGAATAAATGAAACCCAAAATGAACAGAAATTAAATAAACAATCATAGGAAAAAACATACAACAAGTAATAATATAAATGAATAAATGGATCCTAAAGCGAGTAATGCTTAGACCGAATATGAAAAACAAGCTTAAAACGAAGAAAAGTATTTTGCTGTTGAAGTATAAATGAAACTTAAAACGAACAGAAATTAAATAAACAATCAATCCAAACAAACATACAATAAATATTAATCTAAATGAATAAATAAGTCTTAAAACGAGTAAAAATTAAATTGAATATGCAAATCAAGCTTGAAACGAACAAAAATTACTACAAACAAGGGTTTGGGTATCGCCTCCTTCTTTCACTGCAAAAGCTAAAACCCACTGCGTCGCTGCGCTTTACTGAAAACCAATTTTATTACAAATACTTTCTTTTGTGCTTAATATTGAAAATAAAATTAAAACTATAGTAAAATTTGGAACTGATGAGCTTTCAGCGATTAAAGTCATTATGCATCAAATATTAAGCTTAATTTATTAGTTCTTTCTAAAGTTGTTCAGGGCAAAGATAGTCTCACAGCAAGCAAAAGTTTATATACTCCTCCGTTTCTTAACGATTAAAAAAAACCAAAAGCCTACTTCGTCATTGGTGCTTAACTGAAAACGAATTATATTACAAATATTTTCTTTTCCAGTTCTTACAGCATTGAAAATAAAAATATTTTTTTATTTTCATAAAAAATAAAAAAGATAAAGGACAAGCCAGATTGAGCGCTTTGATGAACTCTTGGACAAAATAATGTGAAGCTTGATTTGTATCCTCACAATTTAAGCATGGTGAGGCATCAGTTTCAACCAGCAGTTCAATCAATAGCCGAACAGATGCAGTGTCTAGTCTTCTAGTTGTCTTGATCGGAGTTGTCGATTGTCGACACATATAAATTTCCATCAGAAGCATAAAGTAGTCTGACGTTTGATCGACAATAGCATTACATGAGTCAAATTCAATATTAAGAAAAATGTTGTCGATAATCTTTGCTGCCAATCTTACAACTCGAGTTGGAATCCGGCAAACTGGGACAAGGCCCAGCCCAAAGACAAAGTGTCAAAAAATCAAAAGCCGAAGGTAAATAATATTTGGATGAAAGAGCATGACTAGCATCAGTTACAAAAATGTTAAAATCCCCAATATACATAATCTTTCGTCTCCGCTCAATTGCAACAGAAGAAAATATATCCAACTTACTTATAAAATGTTGCACCGAAGAACTAGGTGACCTATTGAACAAGCAACACAAAACTTTATCAGTCCCGAAATCAAGCTCAACAACCAGGAATTCAAACACCATTTTTTCATACATTGAATCAAAATATGAAACAATTCTATAAGAAATATTACTAGGAGTAAAAAAAAAACAAGGCATCCTCTCGATCTTTATTCCTAGTCTTGGAAATAAAATTATAACCACTAATATTTGCTAAATAGCTAGTTGACTCATCTAAAAAAGTTTCACAAACACCTAATATATCCACTCTATGGTAAGGAAGGAATGAAGATAAATGGTCCAAGCTACTCATCAGCCCACAACAGTTTAAACTTGCCAGCCTTATGCTACCAGGATAAACACGGCCAATAACCTCATTAGGGAGCAAATACTTGTTAACTAAGATGAACTTAATAGAAATATCATAATCATTATCCGAAAAACCACAATCAACCGAAATTTTTAATAAATCTAATGGGTCTCTTTTAAAATCTTCCAACCTACTTGATGTCCCATCACCAACAGAATTATCAGTAATCATTGAGACTTACCAAGCCGTCTAGTGGGATTCTCCAGTGAGGCGGGGATAAACCATTAACCAAACCTAGATATGGTAGAGAATGGCACGACTCGTGAAATATCTTATCTTCAACTGAAAAGAATAAACAATGCAAAAATAGAACCAGATTTTTGGGCATATTGAAAATAAAAAAGAAAGAGGGTGAAAGCAAAAAGAAACGCAAGAATACAAAGAAAAGAACACAGTAAAATAAACCTAAAGAAAACAAAGAGTAAACAAAAACAAAATAACGACGTAAACAGACAGGAAAGAATTACACCAACACTGACTCGTAGTCATTTTCATATTCATGACATAAACAAATGAAAATGAACTTATTTCATCCCTCAATCACGGAAAATTTATCTGTAAACAAATGTAATGAATAATTGTCCGCACATATAATAATAACAAACTATTCAATCTTTCCCCAAGCAGAAGAATCGACTTTCTTAACTTCTAGCCCCACGGTTATACCCTAGTGACGCACTCGAGATGAGACGATAAGATGTACCTTTTTCATTTCTCTTGCTTTCAAGAGTAGGGAGTTTCGAATCATACTAAAAGCAGGGGGTAGGTCCGTAGAAATTACTTTCACACTATCTTTTAGCTTATTAACATTGTTCATTATCACCTGGACATCACTCTCTGAGTTTAATGAAACAAATATGGGGGACTCCTTGTGCCGATTATTTTGCTTGCCACGCCTGTTTGCTATGTTATCCGCAAGGGATAGCTCCTTTATATTGACAATTCACTAGTTACACCCAACTTTTCTTTAACTAGCTTAATTACACTATCTCCAACTCTTTGATTGGGCCCTACTTTTGGTAGACCACGAACAACAAGGTTCAGGCGTCGATCTTTTACGTCGAGAAGTAGTGGTTGATTTTGTAGGGCCTGATTTTACGTCTCCGTGCTCATCGAGAGTTTTTTTTTAAATTTATTAAGCCTTATATCTTTGGCTGCAGCCTCTGCTCTCAATGATAAAATCTCAGAGGTAATTCCGTCAAGCTACGGAATTATTTAATTCAGTCTGCATAGCGATAATAGACTCCAGTTTTCCGATCAAAACTCTTATGAATTCGTCAAACGATTTTTGTGTAACATTAGCCATGACAAATTTTGATTATAAATCCATTTGAAGAGGATTGTGGAATAGCAATTCATTCGAAATAGCATCAAACGGGACTTAACAGTAAGGGGTGTGTGTAAGTAGTATTAGTATTAAAAGCATGCATAGCGTCTTTTGGCTAGTTCAAAATCCACCACAACTTACACTGAAAGGTCTAACTTAATAAATAATGTAAGCCGTTATTTTGATATTGCTTTGTCACCCTTTTGACAATCTACATGATCACAGTTCTTTTTGTTTTAGTTCAACAGCTGCCTAAATATTCCTTGAAAGCTTCAGCTTAGTACCCTTAGCTTGTCTAGTAGCAATGGTTGTAGAAGCAGTAGTAGCAGTATACACATATCATCTTTAGTTGTTTTTTTTTCAACATCCCCTTCAACACTAAATGTTCCAACTTTATACACAAATCAATTCTTAAGATACGCTCTTTTGACAGTCTAAATGCACATAGTGTCTTTTGTTAGTTCAAATCTGCCATCAATACTCTCTCAAATTTTGACCTTCATAGACTTAGCCTTAATAGTACTAGTATCACAGCAGTTGCGGTGACAGTAAGAGAAGTAATTGCAGTGTTAGTGTTGCATTAGTATTAGTAGTAGCAAAAGTAACAGTGGTATTAATAACAATAGCAATATATACCTGTTGCCTTTTGATCAGTTGAACATCCCTTTCATGATGCCCCAAAAGTTTCACCTAGGCACAGTAAGCCGTTCTAAAAATATTGCTAATCTACGCTTTTGACACCGTTATCATCTTAATACTCTAAGCCTTACAAGTTGTTGCAATTTATGTAGTAGTTGGAGTATTTTAAGAGCAGTTGCGGAAATATTAAAAGTAGCAGTGGTAGGGGTGTTAGTAGTGACATGCATATATTACCTTTTTGTCAATTGATATACCCCTTTAAGTATTCTCCGAAAGTTCCAACTTAATACCCAAATCCATTCTTGAGATAGGCTCTTTTGACAATCTGCATGCACATAGTGTGTTTTGATTTAGTTAAAACTCCCCCTCAATATTCTGTCAAATTTTCAACTTCATACGTTTAGCCTTAATTGTTCTAGTATCACAGCAGTTGCGGGTTGCCTCGAGGGGGGGTTGACATCCCAAAACACATAATTACTGAACTTTCAACAATGCTGAAAAAATAAATGTCTCAAAACTTTGTTTGTATATTTGTTTTTGGGAAATGATAGGTGGGGGGAGGGGGGCTGGTTTCTCTCAAATCATTTTTTTTATGGCGCTATAACTCCCAATTTCAAATCAAATGAGCCCCATCTGAAGTTTATATGACAACCCATTCCAGAAAAACCTTATATGCCCCAGGACATTAATTACAGCCCTTGCCCCAGGGTTCTGGGGGGGGGTTGTGTCAACCCTAGAGGCATTGTTATATGTTCTTTGGACAATTTTGTTTTAGAATGGATATCTCACAATTTCAATCAGACGCGTTTCATAAAAGAGGAGTAGTTAGGGGGGGTAGTTGAGTTCCCTCACTTTTGGCTCTTAAAGGGAACTAGAAATTCCAGTTTGCAAACAAATGTGCCACCTCTAAAGTTTATACAACCATTCCTCCCATAAAAACCTTAAATGCCCCTGTGCATAACTTACAACCCTTGCCCCCAAGCTCTGGTGGTTTGTAACAACCCCAAAAGCTTTGTTATATGATCTTAGGACTATTTTGAATAGATTGCCTATCTCAAAATTTCTTTTGTTAGTATTTTGGGAAAACACGACGTGCCTCTGATCACTTCAACTCTTGATTACCTTTCCAATGAGACCCCTCTAAAGTATATACGGCCACCTTTTCTATAAAAACCTTACATGCCCCCAGGGCATAACTTACAACAATTTCCCTGAGGGTTATGGGGTGGTTGTCATCCTCAAAGACATAATATCCGGACCCTTCAACTGTGCTGAACAGAATTGCTATCTCAAAATTGTGATTGGATTTGTTGGGGGAAATGATGGGCTTGGAGGGGGGAGGCTGGTTGCTCTCAAATAACTTTTGACTCTTAAAAAGCACTATAACTTCCGATTTCAAAATCAAATGAGCCCCAGCTGAAGTTCATATGACCAGCCATTCCATTAAACCCTTATATACCTCCAGGGCATAACTTAAAACTTTTGCCCCAGGGCTCTGGTGGATTGTGCCAAGCATAGAGACATTGTTGCATGTTCTTTGGACGATTTTGAACAAAATGGCTATGTCACAATATTAATCAGACACGTTTGGTGAAAAGAGGGGTAGTCAGAGGGGGGCTAGTTACCCTCCATCAGTCTTGACTCTTAAAAGCGAACTATAACTTCCAATTTTCAGCCAAATGAGACTTCTCTAAAGTTTATACAACCATCCCTTCCATAAAAACCTTAAATGCTCCAGGGGCATAACTTACAATACTTGCCCCCAGGCTCTGGGTGTTTGTTTCAGCCCCACAATCCTGTTTATATGAACTTTGGACTATTTTGAATAGAATTTATCTCTCGAAACTTCAATTAGATACATTTTGGGACATTACGACGTGTGTGTATGTGGGGAGGGGGTAGCTGCCCTACAACCACCGTTACTCTTAAAAAGAGTACTAGAAATTTTGATTACCAATCCAATGAGTCACCTCCGATGTTTATACGACCACTCTTTCTATAAGAACATCAGGGCATAACTTGAAACGCATGCCCTGAGGGCTGTGGGGGTGGTCATCCTTAAAAACAACTACGCTTTTTCAACTACGCTGGAAAAATGGCTATTTCAAATTTTAATTATGTGTGTTAGGGTAAATGACAGGCGTGGTGGGGGGCTTGTTACCCTCCAATCACTTTCGACTATTAGAAAGGGCACTAGCCCTTTTAATTTCCAATTAAATGAGTCATTTTTGAAGTTTCTACGACAACTCCTTCTATGCAAAGTGCCCTCATCTAAAAGAAACAAAAACCAAAAAAAAAAAATAATAATAATACAGTGTGCCAACATCCTTCTTTACTTAGGCAGCGCTATTACGCTGCCTATGACTAAGGTTTCAGCCTTTGGAAATAAAGTACCTTCATATCTCAACTGTCATTTTATAGTATATATCGATAGTATATCTCTATATTGGTATCTACGAGGTATGTTTTTGAAGTAAGTACCGTTTTGGAATTAAAAAAGACATGCAAAGACATCACAATAATTTTATTTTTACATGAAAGCCTGTACCTTAATCTACTTTTCTACCTAATTTCCGTGAATATTGAGGCACCTGTCATAACGTGGCACCAGTTTTTGAATACCCTCCTCATAAAATTCTGCCCCCTGACTTGTTAATCTCTGACTTGTTATATATACATATATATATATATATATATATATATATATATATATATATATATATATATATATATATATATATATATATATATATATATATATATATATATATATATATATATATATATATATATATATATATATATATATATATATATATATATATATATATATATATATATATATATATATATATATATATATATATATATATATATATATATATATATATATATATATATATATATATATATATATATATATATATATATATATATATATATATATATATATATATATATATATATATATATATATATATATATATATATATATATAATGTTACACTTCTACTTACTTTTAATTTCTCTCAGCAGGCTCCTTTTTGCTCAATAAAAATTTTCAAACTGAGGAGATTCACCTAATCACCTTGGGTGGTTGGCTTTTGTTTTGATTCCAATGGATTCCAAATCATAACAAATCTAAGTGTCATTATAGCTTCATTTTTAGTTGGTAAGATTTGATAAACAGAAAGCTGATTTTGTCGACCTTCAGCCGCCGGAAGTAAAGTTTCTGTTTATAAAAATAGGTGACTGCTTTTCTGTCTGAAAGTAAGGAGCGACATTAAAACTTAAAACGAACAGAAATTATTCCGTATATGAAAGGGGCTGTGCCCTCCTCAACGCCTCGCTCTTTACGCTAAAGTTTGACTTTCTCACAACTCTTTTTTTAAACAATAAAAACTTTAGCGTAAAGAGCAAGGCGTTGAGGAGGGCACAGCCCCTTTCATATACGGAATAATTTCTGTTCGTTTTAAGTTTTAATGTCGCTCCTTACTTTCAGTTTAAAGAACTTTTTTTTATTTAAAGGCTGCGAAAGCGGGGGTTTGGGGGCGGCAGCCCCCAACTTTGCCTCCTAATCCCTGTACGTTTTAAGGTTTGACCTTGTAACTCAGCCTCTTTAACTCTTTAGAAAACGTAGTTTTTTTCAAATAATTTCTGCACGTTTTTGTACAGTTTATTACTTATTATTGCTTGACTAACTGTTAGCTGATCGTGTCAGGAGTTGAAGTTGGGGAGCTGCCGCCCCCCAAACCCCTCGCTCTTGAACATTCTTGTGTTAAGGCTTTTAATTCCTGAATACTCAAATCACGTCGTACAGGGTGCCTCCTAATCCCTGTACGTTTTAAGGTTCGAACTTGTGACTCAGCCTCTTTAACAGCCCCCCAACTGTGCCTCCTAATCCCTGTACGTTTTAAGGGTCGACCTTGTAACTCAGCCTCTTTAACTCTTTAGAAAACATAATTTTTTTCAAATAATTTAAAGAAGAAACTGAGTTTCTTTTTTAAAGTTTAAATTCAGTATATAAAAAATTTGCTCTGACGGTGAATCGAACCCGGGTTTTCCGCCTGACAGTCTGGAGTATCAAACGCTGGACTAAACAGACACAATTGTAATTGTTTTTTAGTAAATGGAATCTATTTTCGACGCAACAAAATTCCCACAAAACTTGATATTTGGTTTTTGGAAAACAGAGAAGGAGTAATCGGATTGAGCTGAAATTCTGAGGAAGAATTTCCGGGTTCCAGAAAAGCTTATCCTCTAAATTACAGACCGATCAGACAACGTTAAAGGGGGGTTGTGGTGGGAAAAATTAACATGGGCTATTATAGGAAAACGAGGTTTTTCGTAAATGTAAATTCGGGGGATAAATTTTTCGGTCTGAAAATATCAAAAGGCCCTAACAGGTCAAATTCTGCTTCGAATGAGTCCTCATTCACCCGGATCAATTGCAAACTGTGGCCTGTAGGCGTGGATAAAAAAAAAAGAAATGATGAATTTTAAGTGCCTATATTTGGTTTTTTGAAAACAGAACAGGAAGTAGTAATGGGATAGAGCTGAAATTTTGAGGATAAACTCCCAAGCTATATGAAAGCTTAACATTCAATTTTAAGCCCAATCGGAAAACTTTAAAGGGGGGATCTGTTGGGAGGGTCGAAACTTCCGGCCCAGTTTACCCCGTAAACATAAAGTCAGAAGAAGATGAAATTTTGTACGTTTCTTAGTTTGAGCTGCAGCTACAAAATGCGATTACCACCGTCTCTCTGCGACCTCTAGGACCTGAAATCGCTTAACATTGTGGTGGGTCGCCTCTTTATAGAGGCACAAGTGTGCCTCCTTGATAAAACTTTGGTATTAAAAACGAGCAGGAACTATTTATAAAAACTTTGCATAAAAAATAAGTTTGTCAAAGAAAAGTAAAGTACTACATTAAACTTAAGAATAGCAAAAATAAATTCCTATTATAATAAAACAGTTCAAGGTTCCAACAGTTAACTAATAAGTTATAATCATGTAATTTAATTTTTTTTAAGATTAAATAAAAAAACAGGTTTTTTTAACTGAAAGTAAGGAGCGACATTAAAACTTAAAACGAACAGAACGTATTCCGCATATGAAAGGGGCTGTCCCCTCCTCAACGCCTCTGTCAAACATTAGCGAAAAGAGCAAGGCGTTGAGGAGGTGACAGCCCCTTTCATATACGGAATAATTTCTGTTCGTTTTAAGTTTTAATGTCGCTTACTTTCAGTTAAAAAAAACTTGTTTTTTATTTAATTTTTGAACATTTTTGAATTAATACAGGTTTTGATTTTGGCTCATCGTACATCAATAGTTAAAAAAAAAATTGCATATTAATTTTACTTTTATTTGGTTAAATGGCTTTCTCGAAAGTTGTTTAATTTTATTTACTAACGTTTTTATTAGTAATAAATATACGTAACTTACAAATTAACTTACGTAACGAACTTGTATATTCATTTATTTTTAATATGTATATTAGGGGTTTCACCCCCTTGTCACTGCATCGCTCTTTACGCTACAGTTTGAATTGTGTTCCAATTCAGTAAAAGTGACCCCTTAATCATAAAGGCCGTTAATTAGAATAAATAGTTCTTATGCAAGTACTAAAAAATCTTTGGCTTAAAGAGCGAGGTATTGACTAGGGGTGAACCCAATCATATACGTAATAATTTCTGTTCGTTTTGAGTTTTGATGTTGCTCCTTATTTCCAGTTGAAAAACTTGTTTTTTTTACTTAATTTTTGATCGTTTTTTTAAATAATGCTACAAAATCCGGCGCCCCCTACATAGCAATGTCCCTTCCCCCATGACAACTTCTTCCATGGAAAGATCCTCCAACATAGCCCCCCGAACCATCCCCCCACTGCCAGAAAAAATTCCCCCTGAAAACGTCTGTATACTTCCCAAAACATTGGGTAAAGTTCATGACTTTCAGCCCTCCCCCCGGGGACTTTGGGGGATTAAGTCATCTTAAAAGACATATTTATTATATTTTCGACCATGCTGAACAAAATCTCAAAATTTTGATCGGGTGACTTTGGGAAAAATGGGCGTGGGAGGGGGACCTTGTTGCCCTCCATTTTTTTGGTTATTTAAAAGGACACTAGAACTTTTAATTTTTGTTCGAATGAGCCCTCCCACAGTATTCTAAAAGCACTGGGTCGATACGATCACCCCTAAGAAAAAAAAAAAAAAAAAAAACAAATAAACACGCATCCGTGATCTTTCTTCTGGCAAAAAAAATACAAAATTCCACATTTTTGCAGATAGGAGCTTGAAACCTCTACATTAGTGTTCTCTGATACGCTGAATCTGTTAGTGTGATTTTCATTAAGGTTTTTTTTTAGCTTTTAGGGGGTGTTTCCTCCTTTTTTCGAAAACCAGGCAAATTTTCTCAGGCGCGTAACTTGTGATGGGTAGAACTAAACTTGACGTAGAACTAAACTTATATATTTGAAATCAGCATAAAAATCTGATTCTTTTGATGTATTTATTGGTATCAAAATTCTGTTTTTTAGAGTTTCGGTTACTATTGAGTCAGTTTGCTCCTTACTTACAGTTCGTTACCACGAACCGTTTGACTAAGACGTGAAGAACTGTAGAAACATTCATTTTATAAGCCAATAAAAAACAAACAAAAATTAATTTTTTTCCTAAAGAAAATAAGTTTAAAAAAATAAGAAAATAAGTTATTATTAAGTAATATTTATTAAATAATATTTATATAAGTAATATTTTAAGAAAATAAGTTTAAAAAGAAAATAAGAATAAGTTTGCTAAAGAAAAGCAAAGAACCATATTAAACTTAAGGTTTGAAGAAATAAGTTCCTATAGTAATACAATTCAATAATTCACCAGGTAACTAATAAGTTATAATCGTATATTTTGAGTCTGAAGTCTAAGGCGTGAAAAACTGTAGAAATACTCATTTTATAAACCAATAAAAACTTTGGTAAAAAAAAAATTTGGAAAATAATTTTAAAAAGGTTTAAAGAACATAAGAAAGAAGCTTGCCAAAAAAGCAAAGTACCGTATTAAACTTACGATTTGCAGAAATAAGTTCCGATGATAATACAAGCCAAACCCTTGTTTGTAGTGGTTTTGTTCGTTTTAAGCTTTACTTGCATATTCAATATAAGTTTTAATCGGTTTCAGATTTATTTATTCATTTAAATGAGTGGCCGTCCTAGCTGAGTGGCCGTCCTAGCTGGGTGGATTGGTGCGCTGGATTTGGGATCTTTTCTCTGAGAGGGCGAGGGTTCGAACCCTAGTGTGCCCGATTATTTGGTTCATGACGGGGGTCAGTGGCGTGACTCTGTAAGCTCAGCCAGAGTCGACGAGTTTGAATTATTATAGGAATTAATTTTTGCTAATCTCAATTTCAATTTGGTCTTTACTTTTCTTTGGAAAACTTTTTTTCAGGAAATCATTTTTAATTAATTTCTGTTCGTTTTTTATTGACAAAGTTTCAAGTTTTTTAACATTCCCCATTTCAAAATTTTGATCGAATCCATTTCATGGAATTAATTAAAAAAAAAATTCCGAAAAATAAGTTTTCAAAGAAAAGTAAAGGCCATTTTAAACTTAAGCTCAGCAGATACCAATAACTGTTAAAATTCAAAGTCAAAACACCAAGAAATTACTATTAAAGAATAAATAAAACCCAAAACGAACAGAAATTAAATAAACAATCATAGGAAAAAAGATACAACAAGTAATAATATAAATAAATAAATAGAACTTAAAGCGAGTAATGCTTAGATTGAATATGAAAATCAAGCTTAAAACGAAAAAAATATTTTGATATTGAAGCATAAATGAAACTTAAAACGAACAGAAATTAAACCAACAATCAATGCAACCAAACATAAAATAGATATTAACGTAAATGAATAAATAAATCTTAAAGCGAGTGAAACTTAAATTGAATATGCAAATCAAGCTTGAAACGAACAAAAATCACTACAAACAAGAGTTTGGGTATCGCCTCCTTCTCTCACAGTAAAAGTCTAAGCCCTACTGCGTCATTGGTGCTTTATTGAAAGCCAATTTTATTACAAATATTTTCTTTTGTACTTAATATTTAAAATAAATATTAAAAGTATAGTAAAATTTTGAACTGATAAGCTTTCAGCAATTAATACCATTATGCATCATATGGTCAGTTTAATTTTTTAGCTTTTTCAAAGATTATTCAAGGCGAATATAGTTTCACTACAAACAAGAGTTTTGATACCGCCCCCTTTCTTAACTGTATAAACCTAAAGCCTACTGCGTCATTTGCGCTTCACTGAAAACGAATTATACTACAAATATTTTCTTTTCCAGTTCTTACAGCATTGAAAAAGAAAACAAAATTATAGTGAAATAAATTCTTGAACTGATAGATCTTTCAACAACTAATATCATTATATATCAAATATTCAATTTGACATTGTGTATACTTTCCAAGACTGTTCAAGACGCATATCAAACAGTTCGTGGTAACGAACTGTAAGTAAGGAGCGACCCGGCTCAATGGTAACCGAAACTCTAAAAAACGAAATTTTGATACCAATAGATACACCAAAAGAATCATATTTTAATTTTGATTTGAAATATATAAGTCTCATCAAGTGTAATCTTACCCATCAAAAGTTACGCGTCTGAGAAAATTTGGCTTATTTTCGAAAAAAGGGGAAAAGACCCCCTAAAGGTTATAGAACCTTAATGAAAATCACACCATCATATTCAGCGTATCAGAGAAACCCTATTGTAGAGGTATCAAGCTCCTATCTACAAAAATGTGGAATTTTTCATTTTTTGCCAGAAGAAAGATCACGGATGCGTGTTTGTTTTTTTTTTTTTGTTTTTTTTTTTTTTTCTTTTTCCCAGGGGTAGTCGTATTGACCCAGTGGTCCTAGAATATCGTGAGAGGGCTCATTCGAACGAAAATTAAAAGTTCTAGTTCCCTTTTTAAGTGACCAAAAAAATTAGAGGGCAACTTGGCCCCCTCCCACGCTCATTTTTTTCCCGAAGTCACCCAATCGAAAGTTTGAGATAGCCATTTTGTTCAGCATAGTCGAAAATTGATATGTCTTTGAGGATGACTTAATCCCCCACTGTTCCCGGGGGAAGGGCTGCAAGTTATAAACTTTGCCCATTATTTACATATAGTGTTGGTTAATGGCAAGTATACAGGCGTTTTAAGGAGGATTTTTTTCTAGTGGGGGGTCGGGGTTAGAGTAGGAGATACGTGGGGGGATCTTTCCATGGAGGATATTTCCTTGGGGAAAGGGAAATTTCTATGAAGGGGACGCCATATTTCCCAGCATTATTTTAAAACGATCAGAAATTAAATAAAAAAAACAAGTTTTTTTCAACTGAAAGTAAGAAGCAACATTAAAACTTAAAACGAAGATAAGTTATCACGTATATGAGGGGAGCTGCCCTGTAGTCAATACCTCACTCGTTACGATACAGTTTTTTTTAGTACTCTCTAAAGAGCCATCTATTCCAATAACACAACTTTTGTGTTTCAGGAGTTTGTGATCCGGACAAAATTCGAACTTTAGCATAAAGAGCGAGGCATTTCCTAGGTTTTAAACTCTTTAATATATGTTATAAAAACATACGAATATATAAATTCGTTACGTAAGTTAATTCGTAAGTTACGTTAGAACAAAATTTCGAGAAAGCCAATTAGCCAAAAAAAAAGGAAAATTAATATGCGAGTTTCGATTTAATTGTTCATGTAGGCTACAGTGAGCCAAAATCAAAGCTGCACAAATTCAAAAACGTTCAGGAATTAACTAAAAAAAAACAAGTTTTTTTTTAAACTGAAAGTAAAAAGCGACTTTAAAACTTAAAACAAACAGAAATTAATCCGTATATGAAAGGGGCTTTCCCCTCCTCAACACCTCGCTCTTTACGCTAAAGTTTTTATTGTTTTAAAAAATAAAGTTCTGAGACAGAGTCAAACTTTAGCGTAAAGAGCGAGGTGTTGAGGAGGGGAAAGCCCCTTTCATATACGGAATAATTTCTGTTTGTTTTAAGTTTTAATGTCGCTCCTTACTTTCAGTTAAAAAAACTTGTTTTTTTTTTAGTTAATTATGTAAAGCGCCAATGACGCATTAGGTTTTAGACTTTTACAGTGAGAGAAGGAGGCGATACGCAAACACTTGTTTGTAGGGATTTTTGTTCGTTTCAAGCTTGATTTGCATATTCAATTTAAGTTTCACTCGTTTTAAGATTTATTTATACATTTACGTTAATATCTATTGTATGATTGTTTGCATTGATTGTTGATTTAATTTCTGTTCGTTTTAAGTTTCATTTATGCTTCAATATCAAAATATTTTTTTCGTTTTAAGCTTGATTTTCATATTAAATCTAAGCATTATTCGCTTTAAGTTCTATTTATTTATTTATATTATTACTTGTTGTGTGTTTTTTCCTATGATTCTTTATTTAATTTCTGTTCGTTTTGGGTTTCATTCATTCTTTAACAGTAATTTCTGGTCGTTTTGAGTTTGAATTTTAACAGGTATTTGTATCTGCTGAGCTTAAGTTTAAAATGGCCTTTACTTTTCTTTGAAAAACTTATTTGTCCGAAAGTTATTTTTAATTAATTCTTGTTCGTTTTTTATTGCAAAAAGTTTCAAGTTTTTAAAAATTCCTTATTTTTTTAGTTTTTCGTTATATGGTCCTTGAACTATTTTTAAAAAAATTGCTATTTCAAAGTTCTTATCAGATGGGTTTGAGAAAAAAAGGGTGTGGAGGGGGGGGGGGGGGGCTATATGCCCTCCAATCTCTTTTGACTCATGAAAAGTGAACTAGAACTTTCAATTTCCAATAAAATGAACCCTCTTTGAAGTTCATACGAGTATCCCTTCCATTAGAACCATATTTGCCCCCAGGGCATAACTTACAACACCTGCCCCCGGGCCCAAGGGGTTGTGTCGACACCGGAGTTTTTTTTATATGATCTTTCAACTATTTTTAACAAAATAGCTATCTCAAAGTTTTTATCTGATCCATTTGGGAAAAAGGGCGAGAAGGGGCTGGTTACCCTCCAATATCTTTTTACACTTAAAAAGGGAACTAGAACTTTCAATTTCCAATCAAATGAGCCCTCTCTAAAGTTTATACGAGCATTCCTTCCATAAGAACCATATATGCCCCCAGGGCATAACTTATAACCATTGCCCTAAAGACCATGGGGGGAGTGTCCTGCTCAAATATATAATTTCCAGACCTTTCAACAACGTTGAACAAAATGGCTATCTCAAAATTTTGATTGGATATGGTTGGGGAAATGGTGGGTGTTGGAATATTTCCAACATTTCAGTAGTGTTTGGTTGTAGTTTACCTTGTCACAGTTACATTTTCTTGATTTTTCAAAGTTCATTTTGAATTTCTTTCGTTGAAATGCAAGAGTTGGAATATTTCAGTAGTGTTTGGTTGTGGTTTACCTTGTCACAGTTACATTTTCTTGATTTTTTCAAAGTTCATTTTGAATTTCTTTCGCTGAAATGCAAGAGTTGGAATAGTTCAGTAGTGTTTTGTCGTGGTTTACATAGTAAAACTTACATTTACATTTTTCTTCATAGATAATTTATAATTTCATTATTTTAAATTAAATTGTTTTAATATAAATTTTTATTGTTGTTGTTTAGTAAAGTTTAAAACATACATTTTATTAATATTTCAAAGTTAATTTTGTATTTCTTTCGTTGAAATGCAAGAGTTGGAATATTTCATTAGTGTTTGCTTGTGGTTTACCTTCTCACAGTTACATTTTCTTGATTTTTCAAAGTTCATTTTGAATCATTCAAGAAACGTGATTAAACACGTTTTTAAACTACATGCTATTTGCATGCCTTTCCTTGGTACCTTTCCAAACGAGCGGGGATTCTCCCGCTGGTTCCTACACATTGCAAAAAAGTTAGCAGTAGTTGGAAAGGTGCCAAGGAAAGGCATGCAAATAGCATGTAGTTTAAAAACGTGTTTAATCACGTTTCTTGAATGATTCAAAATGAACTTTGAAAAATCAAGAAAATGTAACTGTGACAAGGTAAACCACAAGCAAACACTAGTAAAATATTCCAACTCGTGCATTTCAACGAAAGAAATTCAAAATGAACTTTGAAAAATCAAGAAAATGTATCTGTGACAAGGTAAACCACAAACAAACACAACTGAAATACTCCAACTCTTGCATTTCAACGAAAGGAATTCAAAATGAACTTTTTGAAAAATCAAGAAAATGTAACTGTGACCAGGTAAACCACAACCAAACACTACTGAAATATTCCAAATCTTGCATTTCAACGAAAGAAATTCAAAATGAACTTTGAAAAATCAAGAAAACGTAACTGTGACAAGGTAAATCACAACCAAACACTACTGAAATATTCCAACTCTTGCATTTCAACGAAAGAAATTCAAAATGAACTTTGAAAAATCAAGGAAATGTAACTGTGTCATGGTAAACCACAATCAAACACTACTGAAATATTCCAACTCTTGCATTTCAACGAAAGAAATTCAAAATGAATTTTGAAAAATAAAGAAAATGTAGCTGTGACAAGGTAAACTACAATCAAACACTACTGAAATATTCCAACTCCTGCATTTAAACGAAAGAAATTAAAAATGAACTTTGGAAGAATCAAGAAAATGTAACTGTGACAAGGTAAACCACAACAAAACACTACTGAAATATTCCAACTCTTTAATTTCAAATAAAGAAATAAAAAAATTAGAAAGAAAATTAAATAAAATTTTTATTATGAAATTTAAAAAAACAAAAAAAACATCTGAAATATACAAAGTCATTCATTTCATCTAAAGAAATTCAAATGAACTTTTAAAAATCAAGAAAATGTAAGTGTGAGAAGGTAAACCACAACCAAACATTACTGAAATATTCCAACTCTTGGATTTCAAGGAAAGTAATTCAAAATGATCATTGAACAATAATGAAAATGTAACTGTGACACGGTAGACCACAACCAAACACAACTGAAATATTCCAACTCTTGCATTTCAACGAAAGAAATTCAAATGTACTTTGATATTTCATGAAATTGTCTCTGAGTCACGGTAATCCATAACCAAACACCATTGAAATATTCCATATCTTGCATTTCAATGAAAGAAATTCAAAATGAACTTTGAAAAATCAGGAAAATATAACTGTGACAAGGTAAACCACAACCAAACACTACTGAAATATTCTAAATCTTGCATTTCAACGAAAGAAATTCAAAATGAACTTTGAAAAATCAAGAAAATGTAAGTGTGACACTGAAATATTCCAACTCTTGCATTTCAGCGAAAGAAATTCAAAATTAAATTTGAAAAATCAAGAAAATGTAACTGTGACAAGGTAAATCACAACCAAACACTAGTGAGATATTCCAACTCTTGTATTTCAACGAAAGAAATTCAAAATGAACTTTGAAAAATCAAGAAAATGTAACTGTGACAAGGTAAACCAAAACCAAACACTACTGAAATATTCCAGCTCTTGCATTTCAGCGAAAGAAATTCAAAATGAACTTTGAAAAATCAAGAAAATGTAACTGTGACAAGGTAAACCACATTCAAACACTAGTGAAATATTCCAACTCTTACATTTCAACGAAAGAAATTAAAAATAAACTTTTAAAAAACAAGAAAATGTAACTGCGACAAGGTAAACTGAAACCAAACACTACTGAAATATTCCAACTCTTGCATTTCAGCGAAAGAAATTCAAAATGAACTTTGAAAAATCAAGAAAATGTAACTGTGACAAGGTAAACCACAACCAAACACTACTGAAATATTCCAACTCTTGCATTTCAACGAAAGAAATTCAAAATGAACTTTGAAAAATCAAGAAAATGTAACTGTGACAAGGTAAACCACAACCAAACACTACTGAAATATTCCAACTCTTGCATTTCAGCGAAAGAAATTCAAAATGAACTTTGAAAAATCAAGAAAATGTAACTGTGACAAGGTAAACCACAACCAAACACTACTGAAATATTCCAACTCTTGCATTTCAACGAAAGAAATTCAAAATGAACTTTGAAAAATCAAGAAAATGTAACTGTGACAAGGTAAAATTGAGTCTCTCAATCCCCGTAAAGCTCTTTTAAAAGACACAAAAACTACTTATTTAACACAAAAATTTCGTTTTTAATGACCACCAAGTAAAGAAAAACCACACGGAATCCGGCAACTGAGTCTCTCAATCCCCTTAAAGCTCTTTTAAAAGATACAAAAACTACTTATTTTAACACAAAATACATGCAAGCAAATAACCTGGGAATTCCTATACACGCAAGCAAATAACTGAGTTATTTTTACGTCACAATTTTTCAACTTAAAATCATTCTAATTATAGCATCCCATTCCTCATACTTTAATTACCTGTTACGCTTTCTTAACCATCGGAAGTTTAACCAACGTAAATTAAGTTATAGACAATACTGGTTTTTAGAAAAACTGGAATAAAGAAAAACCACACGGAATCCGGCAACTGAGTCTCTCAATCCCCGTAAAGCTCTTTTAAAACTGTGACAAGCTAAACATTTAACACAAAAATTTCGTTTTTAATGACTATCAAGTAGAGAAAAATCACACGGAATTAGGCAACTGAGTCTCTCAAACCCCCTTAAAGCTCTTTTAAAAGATACAAAAAAATTCGTTTTTAATGACCATCAAGTAAAGAAAAATCACACGGAATTAGGCAACTGAGTCTCTCAAACCCCTTAAAGCTCTTTTAAAAGATACAAAAACTACTTATTTTAACACAAAATACAAGCACGCAAATAACATTGGAATTCCTATACACGCAAGCAAATAACTGAGTTATTTTTACGTGACAATTTTTCAACTTAAAATCATTCTAATTATAGCATCCCATTCCTCATACTTTAATTACCTGTTACGCTTTCTTAACCATCGGAAGTTTAACCAACGTAAATTAAGTTATAGACAATACTGGTTTTTAGAAAAACTGGAATAAAGAAAAACCACACGGAATCCGGCAACTGAGTCTCTCAATCCCCGTAAAGCTCTTTTAAAACTGTGACCAGCTCAACCACGACAAAGCACTACTCTCGTGGAACTCAATCCCCATTTAACTCAACTCCCCGTGCAACTGACCCCCCTTGTAACTGAACCCTTGTATAACAGAAACCCCTGTGTAACTGTACCCCCTTTAACTGAACTCTCATGCAACTCAACCCTCCATGCAACCCATCCCCCTCAAAACACTTTTCAGTCATTTCTCGTTAAATTGACAATACGCTCCAAAACATCACTTGTGTATTATACAATACATCTCTCAAACCCCTTAAAGCTCTTTTAAAAGATACAAAAACTACTGATTTAACTCAAAAATTTCGTTTTTAATGACTATCAAGTAGAGAAAAATCACACGGAATTAGGCAACTGAGTCTCTCAATCCCCCTTAAAGCTCTTTTAAAAGATACAAAAAATTTCATTTTTAATGACCATCAAGTAAAGAAAAATCACACGGAATTAGGCAACTGAGTCTCTCAAACCCCTTAAAGCTCTTTTAAAAGATACAAAAACTACTTATTTTAACACAAAATACAAGCAAGCAAATAACATGGGAATTCCTATACACGCAAGCAAATAACTGAGTTATTTTTACGTCACAATTTTTCAACTTAAAACATTCTAATTATAGCATCCCATTCCTCATACTTTAATTACCTGTTACGCTTTCTTAACCATCGGAAGTTTAACCAACGTAAATTAAGTTATAGACAATACTGGTTTTTAGAAAAACTGGAATAAAGAAAAACCACACGGAATCCGGCAACTGAGTCTCTCAATCCCCGTAAAGCTCTTTTAAAACTGTGACAAGCTAAATCACGACAAAAGCACTACTCTCGTGGAACTCAATCCCCATTTAACTCAACCCCCGTGCAACTGAACCCCCTTGTAATTGAACCCCTGTATAACCGAAACCCCCGTGTAACTGTACCCCCTTTAACTGAACTCTCATGCAACTCAACCCTCCATGCAACCCATCTCCCTCAAAACATTTTTCAGTCATTTCTCGTTAAATTGACAATACGCTCCAAAACATCACTTGTGTATTATACAGTTCATCTCTCAAACCCCTTAAAGCTCTTTTAAAAGATACAAAAACTACTTATTTAACACAAAAATTTCGTTTTTAATGACCATCAAGTAAATAAAAATCACACTGAATTAGGCAACTTAGTCTCTCAAACACCTTAAAGCTCTTTTAAAAGATACAAAAAATTTCGTTTTTAATGACCATCAAGTAAAGAAAAATCACACGGAATTAGGCAACTGAGTCTCTCAAACCCCTTAAAGCTCTTTTAAAAGATACAAAAACTACTTATTTTAACACAAAATACAAGCAAGCAAATAACATGGGAATTCCTATACACGCAAGCAAATAACTGAGTTATTTTTACGTCACAATTTTTCAACTTAAAATCATTCTAATTATAACACCCCATTCCTCATACTTTAATTACCTATTACGCTTTCTTAACCATCGGAAGTTTAACCAACGTAAATTAAGTTATAGACAATACTGGTTCTTAGAAAAACTGGAATAAAGAAAAACCACACAGAATCCGGCAACTGAGTCTCTCAATCCCCGTAAAGCTCTTTTAAAACTGTGACAAGCTAAACCACGACAAAGCACTACTCTCGTGGAACTCAATCCCCATTTAACTCAACCCCCGTGCAACTGAACCCCCTTGTAACTGAACCCCTGTATAATCGAAACCCCCGTGTAACTGTACCCCCTTTAACTGAACTCTCATGCAACTCAACCCTCCATGCAACCCATCCCCCTCAAAACACTTTTCGGTCATTTCTCGTTAAATTGACAATACGCTCCAAAACATCACTTGTGTATTATACAGTACATCTCTCAAACCCCTTAAAGCTCTTTTAAAAGATACAAAAACTAATGATTTAACACAAAAATTTCGTTTTTAATGACCATCAAGTAAAGGAAAATCACACGGAATTAGGCAACTGAGTCTCTCAAACCCCTTAAAGCTCTTTTAAAAGATACAAAAACTACTTATTTTAACACAAAATACAAGCAAGCAAATAACATGGGAATTCCTATACACGCAAGCAAATAACTGAGTTATTTTTACGTCACAATTTTTCAACTTAAAATCATTCTAATTATAGCATCCCATTCCTCATACTTTAATTACCTGTTACACTTTCTTAACCATCGCAAGTTTAACCAACGTAAATTAAGTTATAGACAATACTGGTTTTTAGAAAAACTGGAATAAAGAAAAACCACACGGAATCTGGCACCTGAGTCTCTCAAACCCCGTAAAGCTCTTTTAAAACTGTGACAAGCTAAACCACGACAAAGCACTACTCTCGTGGAGCTCAATCCCCATTTAACTCAACCCCCGTGCAACTGAACCCCCCATGTAACTGAATCCCTGTATAACCGAAACCCTGTACAACTGAACCTCCGTGCTACTGAATCAAAACAGATTATACCCAACCTGTTTGGTACGGGAGCGTCTTAGAGGCCCAGAATAGCATAGGAAGGAACGTAAAGGCCCAGAATATCATAGGAAGGAACGTAAAGGCCCAGAATATCATAGGAAGGACCGTAAAGGCGCAGAATATCATAGGTAGGAACATAAAGGCCCATAATATCATAGGAAGGAAAGTAAAGGAACAGAATAGCATAGGAAGGAACGTAAAGGCCCAGAATATCATAGGAAGGAACGTAAAGGCCCAGAATATCATAGGAAGGAACGTAAAGTCCCAGAATATCATAGGATGGAACGTAAAGGCCCAGAATATGATAGGAAGGAACGTAAAGGCCCAGAATATCATAGGAAGGAACGTAAAGGCTCAGAATATCATAGGAAGGAACGTAAAGGCCCAGAATATCATAGGAAGGAACGTAAAGGCTCAGAATATCATAGGAAGGAACGTAAAGTCCCAGAATATAATAGGAAGGAACGTATAGTCACAGAATATCAAAGGAAGGAACGTAAAGGCCCAGAATATCATAGGAAGGAACGTAAAGGCCCAGAATATCATAGGAAGGAACGTAAAGGCCCAGAATATCATAGGAAGGAACGTAAAGGCCCAGAAGTATAAGGTAACATACTACTTAAGTAAGGAGCGACCCGGCTCAATAGTAACCGAAACTCTAGATACATCAGAAGAATCAGATTTTTATGCTGATTTCAAATATATAAGTTTCATCAAGTTTAGTCTTACCCATCAAAAGTTACCTGAGAAAATTTGTCTTATTTTCCCAAAAAAGTAAGAAACAACCCCTAAAAGTCATAGAACTCTAATGAAAATCACACCATCAGATTCAGCGTATCAGAGAACCCTACTATAGGGGTTTCAAGTTCCTATGTGCAAAAATGTGGAATTTTGTATTTTATATTTAGATACGTCAGAAGAATGATCACGGATGCGTGTTTATTTTATTTTATTTTTTTTTTTTTTGTTTGTTTTTTTTTCCCAGGGGTGATCGTATCGATCCAGTAGTCCTAGAATATCTTAAGAGGGCTCATTTGAACGGAAATTAAAAGTTCGTGTGCCCTTTTTAAGTGACCAAAAAATTGGAGGGCAACTTGGCCCCCTCCACGCTCATTTTTTCCCAAAGTCATCCAATCAAACTTTTAGAATAACCATTCTGTTCAGCACATTTGAAAACCTAATAATTGCATTTTTTAGGATGACTTAATCCCACGAAATCTTCAAGGTAAAGATTGCAAGCTCTGAACTTTACCCAGTGCATACATATAGTGTTGGTCTATGAGGTGCATAAAGACGTTTCAGGAGGGATATTTTCCTGATGGAGGGGGTGTCGGAGGAGAGGGTTACGGGGGAGGATCCTTCCATGGAGGATGTTTACTTGGGGGAAGGAACCTTTCTATGAAGGGGGTGCCGGATTTCCCAGCATTATTTAAGAAACGATCAGAAATTAAGTAAAAAAACTAGTTTTTTCAACTGAAAGTTAGGAGCAACATTGAAACTTAAAACGAACAGAAATTATTATGTATATGAGTGGGGTTCCCGCCTAGTCAATACTTCGCTCTTTACACTAAAGTTTTTTTTAGTACTTTCAAAAGAGCTGTCTATTCTAATAAACTAACCTTTATGATTCAGGGGTTTGTGATTCGATCAAAATTCGAACTTTAGCGTGAAGAGCGAGGTATCGACTAGGGGGCAAACTCCCTAATATACGTAATAAAACATACGAATATAGAAATTCGTTACATAAGTTAATTCGTAAGTTACGTCAGAACAAAATTTCTAGAAAGCCATTTAGTCAAAGAAAGGAAAATTAATATGCGAATTTCGTTTTAATTATTCATGTACGGTCAGCCAAAATCAAAACTTGCATTAATTCAAAAACGTTCAAAAATTATGTAAAAAAGACAAGTTTTTTTTACCTGAAAGTATGGAGCGACATTATAACTTAAAACGAACAGAAATTATTCCGTACATGAAAGGGACTGTCCCCTCCTCAGTACCTCGCTCTTTACGCTAAAGTTTGAATGTGTCACACTACTTTATTTTGTAAAATAATTAAAAAACTTTAGCGTAAAGAGCGAGGTATTGAGGAGGGGACAATCCCTTTCCTTTACGGAATAATTTCTGTTCGTTTTAAGTTTTAATGTCTCTCCTAATTTCAGTTAAAAAAAACTTTTTTTTTATTTAATAATACACAAGTACCAAAACTCCATCCCCCTACGGAAATTAAAAAGATAGAACTGAAATAAAATTCTCAAATTTGGAGAACTGATTTTCCATGGGGGGGGGGGCATTTACCAGGGGTAGGGGTATTTTCCGGGGGGCATTTTCCGTGGAGGGTATTTTCCTCGGCGGGTGGGGGGGGTATTTTCCGCGGGGGGTATTTTTGGAGGGGATAATCGCAAGGGGGTAAACGCCGGCCACCATAACTCACAGCCCTTGCTCCGAGGCTCCAGCTGTTTGTGTCAACCCTAGAGATTTTGTTATATAATCTTTAGACTATTTTGAAAAAAATTGTTATCTCAAAGTTTTGATCGGACCCATTTGGGTAAAAGAGGACGTGGGGGGATGGTTGCCTTGTGATCACTTTTGACTCTTAAAAAACTAATTAGAACTTTCAATTTCCAATCAAATGTGTTTCCACCAAAGTTTACACGACCACTCCTTCCATAAAAACCTTACATGCTCTTGAGGTATAACTTACAACCCTTGCTCCCGGGCTCTAGGGGAATGTATCAGTTCTGGAGGCATTGTTATATGATCTTTAGACTATTTTGAACAAGATGGCTAATTCAAAATTTCGATTTGAGACAATTGGGGAAAAGAGGGCGTGGTTGGAGCTAGTTAGTTCAGTTTTGTCTGGTCAGTTTTGACTCTTAAATACTGCACTAGAACTTTCAATTTCCAATCAATTGAACCTCCTTCAAAGTTTACACGGCCATCCCTTCCATAAAAAAACCTTATATGCCCCCGAGCTATAACTGACAACCCATGCTTTCGGGCTCTGTAGGTCTGTATTAATCCCGGGGGCATTGTTAAATAATCTTTGGACAATTTTGAAGAAAATGGCTGTCTTAAAATTCCGAACCAATGCATTTGTGGAAAAAGAGCACTGGAGGGGACTAGTTGCCTTTTGATAACTGTTGAATCTTAAAGAGGGAACTAGAACTTTCAATTTTCAATCAAATGAGCCTTCTTCAAAGTTTATACGACCACCCTTTCCAAAAAAACTGCATATATCCCGGGGCCATAACTGTTAATCCTTGTCCATTGGGCTCTGGGGGTCGTGTCCAATCCTGAAGGTATTCTTATATGATCTTTGAACTATTTTGAAGAAAATGGCTATCTTAGAATTACGATCGGATTCATTTGGGGAAAAGAGGGCGAGGAGAGGAGGGATAGTTGCCCTTCGATCACTTTTAACTAAAAGGTAACCAGAACTTTTAATTTCAAATGAGCTAATCAAATTAGCCTCCACCAAACTTCATAAGACCACCTCTTCAATAAAAACCTTGTATAACCCCGAGGTGTAATTTACAACTCTTGTCTCCAGGTCCTGGAGGGATGTGTCAACCCCGAAGGCCTTGTTATATGAGTTATCAACTATTTTGAACAAAATAGCTATCTTAAATTTCGATACCTTTTTGGAAAAGAGGGTGCGGGGGGATAATAGTTGGCCTCCGATCACTTTTGATTCTTAAAAAGGGAACTAGAACGTTCAATTTCTTTGATCAAAAGGACATATCAGCAATGTCATAGCAATGGCTAATTGTATTAAATTTAAACTTTCAGGAATTGATGAGAGGGATGTTGAACTGGCCAAAAGGCAATGCGTTAATACTACTGCTGCTACTAGTACTACCGCTGTCAGGGGCGAATCTCCAGCGTTTTTAATGGAGAGCAAGAGGGGTCCATATCCGGATAGTCAAGGGGCATGGTCTTTATAGTATTTTTTTCCAAGTTATTGGGGGTAACTACCCCCCTTGCCCCCCCAAACGACGCTCCTGACCGCTGTTACTATTAATACCACTACTAGTAATACCAATACTAATACAGTGACTACTATTACAACTATACATAAGGGTATGGAGCTGAAATTTTCAGGGAATTTAGACAGGAGCGTAATTTGCTATGAGCAGGGGAGCAACTGCCTCTCCCAGAACACAGTTTGCCTCCGGACTCCAGTTCCCCCTCCCAAGCTGAAATTTAGCTTTTCCAAAAATCTTGTCAAAACTAAGATAAGCCTGCATAATTTAAGCATCCACAGAAACGGGTAATTTTTTTTTTAGTATATCATTAAATTTTTTGTTACTACAGTATGGCTCGTTTTTCAGTTTTCATTGTCATTTTCAGTTGAGTTGGGAAAATTGGCTCTAACCTTGCCCCCACACACCCCTCAGATTTTGACGAAATTACGTCACTGAATTTTGAGGGGAAAGGTGAACTGAATCACAACACGACGGCTGTATTCAGGTTGTCAAAAGGGCGTAACAGCAATATCTTAGCCAAAAGAAAATTTTTGCATCCTAATGATACTGCTTCTACTTATACTACTACTACCGCTACTGTTATTAGTACTTCTACTACTACTGCTGCCACTAAAGCTAAGGCTACCAGTATTAATTCTACTGCTACTACTATTACTGCTGCTACTAAAACTAAGGGCATTAAGGCGAAAATTTTAGGAAATACTGAAACTGTATAGAACTAAATCGGATCACACTGTGTCCACACATGTTGCAAAGAGGACGTATCAGAAATGCTTCATGAATGGTTGGTGGCAATAAGTTGATACTTTCAGCGTGTGTTGAAAGGGATGTTAAAAAAAACCAAAGGTGCTATGCGCATACTGCTGCTAATGTTGCTACAACTATGGCTACTACGCAAGCAAAGAGTATTAAGGTGAAGATTTCAAGGAATGTTTAGGCGGATATTGAGCTAAATCAAAAGGAACTATGAGCATGTGGATTTTCAAAAAAGGTGACAAAGCAATATCCCAAGAATGGCTTTCATTATTAAGTTAGACCTTTAAGGGTAAGTTGCGGCGGATTTTGAACTAGCCAGAAAGCATTGTGTGTTTACGATTAATACTACCAATACAGTTCCAATTAAACGAAAAAATTATGTCCTAGCAGGTCTTCAAAAGGGAATATAAGCAATATCTTAGGCAGCGCCGCTCTGTAATAGCTAGAAATATCATTGAAACTTTTAAACGGGCTAATTCGATTGGAAATTAAAAGTTTTAGTTCCTTTTTTAAGAATCAAAAGAGATTGTAGGATAAGCAGCCCTACCCTCGAGCCCATTCACTTTCCAAAAACATCCAGTCAAGATTTTGAGACAGCCATTTTTGTTCAGCATAGTAGAACGGTCCAACAACTATGTCTTTTGTGACATTGGGCATGTCCACCCCACACAAATATGCAGTGTGTTTGTTATGTCTTAAAAATAAATTTTTCTTTAAAAACTATAAGAGAGCGATAGTGTGTATGGCTACAAATAAAAAATGTCGGAAATATATCAAGAACGACCCCAATAAATAAATGAAACCCAAAACGAACAGAAATTACAATAAATAGCCGGGTCAAACTCAAAACGAGGAGAAATTAGCATAAGCAGGGCTGACAACCCCCATGTCTTCTGAAAACTAGAACATAATTTACACTTTAATGAAAACGAAATGCATATTAAACATTTTTACTTTTTTAACTTTAATAAATACAAAATTATCAAGACTTCAAGGAATAAATACCAATATATGTATACTACGCTCTCTATCAACATTCATATCATGTTCTGGTCTTAAGAAGGCATGAGTGGTGTCAACCCTACTCATGCTAATTTCTACTCGTTTTGACTTTGACTCGGTTATTTATTATAATTTATGAGTAGAGAGGGAGGTGCTACTCCGATCGCTCACCCCTGCTGCCACCTACAACTTTTTTGCACACCAAATATGGGCATAGAGTCCCTAGGGGAAATAGATTTCTGAGAAATTGATTGTGTAATCGATTGGGAATTTGGAACACCTGTGCTGTCAGTCATTAATCAAATTGTTTCCAGGCAAAGTTTAATAATGTCTGACAGGTACTGTCAACATTTCTCCAGGAATAGAGCCAAGTCATTAATGTCTTTGCCTCGGAAACAACTCTTTTGGTCGAACTCCAAAAGATATTAATAACCAAACGCCATGGAAACGATTCTCCAAGAAACATCTTATCGATGAATTGTTTTAGCGTGGGAATCAGGTTTCTTATTAATTTGAAATGTGCCAGCGCAGGGATGCCAAACAAAAGGAACACGCTGAAATTACGCTTAGGGATTATTTGGGCCAAGCCGTTTTAGCCATTTTATGGAATTATTTCGGCGAAACAGTTAGAGTCATTTTAAAAGATGATTTAAAAGATGATTTTAGAAGAGAATTTAAGGGTGAAACTCTGTGGTCGTTATAATACACAAGTTGTATTTTAACAGCGTCGTGAGGTCCCCGACCCCAACCCCAAAGGGTTACGATGCCCCCACCCCCACCCCGAAGGAAGCCACCGGTCTTCAAAGGTTCTCCAGATTCCCAAAGGGCCCCCGGCGCCCCAAAGGCTCCTGAGCCACCATTTTAATACTTTTTTAAGGCTTTATTATATCTTTTCAGAACAAATTATTATTTTAGGGAATTATTTCAGCGAAACAGTTAGAGACATTTTAAAAGATGATTTTTGAAGAGATTTTAGAAGAGGATTTGAGGGTGAAACTCTGTGGTCGTTATAATACACAAGTTCCATTGAACAGTGTCGTGAGGTCCTCTACCCCAACTCCAAAGGGTTCCGATCCACACCACCCCAACCCCGAAGGAAGCGCCCGCTCCTCAAAGGACCCCCAAGCTCCCAAAGGACCACCCGGCCCTCAAGGGACCCACAGACCCTCAAAGGCTCTCCCCAAGCCCCGTCTTTCGTTGATGTGTGTTGTCTGAAACTTATGATTTGGGATATGTAAATTACTATTTCGGACTTTTCTGAGCTAGATTTCTTAGTCTTTTGTTGGTGTGTGTTGTCTGAAACCTATGATTTGGGATGGATGGATTGCAATTTTTTACTTTTCTGAGCTGGATTTCTGAGCCGTTCATAGGAGTGTGTTGTCTGAAACTTATGATTTGAGATGTGTAGTTTGCAAGTTGGACTTTTCAGAGATATGATTCTTAGTCTCTCATAGGCGTTCGTTGTCTGAAAATTCTAGTTTGGGATGAATAGTTTGCTATTTCAGGCTTTTCTGAGCTAAGGTTTCCTAGTATTCCGTAGGTGAATGTTGTCTGAAACTTATGATTTGGGATATGTAAATTACTATTTCGGGCTTTTCTAAGCTAGATTTCTTAGTCTTTCGTTGGTGTGTGTTGTCTGAAACCTATGATTTGGGATGGGTGGATTGCTATTTTTGACTTTTTTGAGCTGGATTTCTTAGCCGTTCATAGATGTGTGTTGTCTGAAATTTATGATTTGGGATGGTTAATATGCTATTTTTGACTTTTCTGAGCTAGGTTTCTTAGCCGTTAATAGGTGTGTGTTGTCTGAAACCTATTATTTGGGAGATGTAAATTTCTGTTTTAGGCTTTTCTGAGTTTGATTTCTTAGTCTTCCATAGGTATGTGTTGTGTGAAACGTATGATTTGGGATGTGTTGGCTGTTATTTTTTTACTTTTCATAGAAAGATATCGTAGTCTTAATTAGTTGTGTCTTGGCTGAAACATGTGATTTAGATTGTGTCGAGTGCTATTTTTGAGTTTTCTGAGCTAGTTTCCTTAGCCGTTCATAGGAGTGTGTTGTCTGAAAACTATGATTTGGGATATGTAAATTACTATTTCGGGCTTTTCTGAGTTGGATTTCTTAGTCTTTCATAGGTATGTGTTGTCTGAAACCTATGATTTGGGATGTGTGGGTTGCTATTTTTTGACTTTTGATAGCCAGATTTCTTAGTCTTTCGTAGGTGTGTGTTGTCTGAAACCTATGATTTGGATTGTGTGGATTGCTATTTTTGACTTTTCTGAGCTGGATTTCATAGCCTTTCGTAGGGATGTGTTGACTGAAACCTATGATTTGGGATGAGTGGTTTGCTTTTTGGACTTTTCAGATCTGGATTTCTTAGCCGTTCATAGGTGAGTGTTGTCTGAAACCTATGATTTGGGATGGTTAATTTGCTATTTTTGACTTTTCTGAGCTAGGTTTCTTAGCCTTTCATAGGTGTGTGTTGTCAGAAAATTATGATTTGGGATGTTTAGTTTGCTATTTCAGGCTTTTCTGAGCTAAGGTTTCCTAGTATTTCCTAGGTGAAGGTTGTCTGAAACCAATAGTTTGGGATGAGTAGTTTGCTATTTCAGGCTTTTATGAGCTAGGTTTCTTAGTCTTTCGTAGGTGTGTGGTGTCTGAAACCTATGATTTGGGATGTGTGGGTTGCTATTTTTTTACTTTTCTGAGCTGGATTTCTGAGCCTTTCGTAGGTGTGTGTTGTCTGAAACCTATGATTTGGGATGTGTGGGGTTCTATTTTTTGACTTTTCTCAGCTGGATTTCCTAGCATTTCGCAGGTTTGAGTTGACTGAAACCTATGAATTGAGACGGTTACTTTGCCATTTTTAACTTTTATGAGCTAGATTTCTTTTCATATCATAGGTATGTCCTGCTAGAAAATTATGAGTTGGGAGGTGTAGTTTGCTTTTTGGACTTTTCAGAGCTAGGATTCTTAGTCCAACATAGGTGTTTGTTGTCTGAAACCAATAGTTTGGGATGAGTAGTTTGCTATTTCAGGCTTTTCAGAGCTAGATTTCTTAGCCGTTCATAGGTGTGTGTTGTCTGAAACTTATGATTTGGGATATGTAAATTACTATTTCGGGCTTTTCTGAGTTGGACACTTCTAAATTTTTCAGTAGAAGATAGGAAAAGTTATACTATGATTGTGATTATTTTCCATGAAGATAAAAAGTTTCACTTTAATATTTTCTCAACGAAGTGAAGGAAAGTTCAAGTTCTCTTCTGAATTTTCTCAATGAAAAAGAAATTAGTCATTGATCATTTCTATTTTTCCAAATAATATAAAAATTTTCCACTTTAGTTCTAATCTGGCTCGAAGAGATGAAAAATTTAAAATACTGTTCCAAATTTTTCACTGAAGATAAAAAAGTTCAATTTTTCTTCGGAATTTTACCAAACCACAAAATTCAATTCTAATTTCTCCAGAGAAAATAAAATCTTCCACTTCAGTTTTTTATTTCACAAGGACATAAAGAAATTTAAAGTTCGATTCCAAATTTTTGCGTGGAAGATAGAAAAAGTAATACCATACATTTGAATATTTTCCCGGAAGATTAAAATTTCTAGTTCAATTTAAAATCTTCTCAACGGAGCGAAGAAAAGTTCAATTTCTCTTCTGAAATTTACCAAAGAACACACTTCAATTCTAAGTTCTCCATAGAAAATAAAAATCTTCCACTTAAGTTCTTTATTTCACAAAGACATAAAGAAATTTAAAGTTCAATTCTAATTTTTCGGTGTAAGATGGAAAATGTAATACCATACTTGTGAATATTTTCACGGAAGATAAAAAGTTCTAGTTCAATTTAAAATTTTCTCAACGAAGTAAAGGAAAGTTCAAGTTCTCTTCTGAACTTTACAAAAGAACACACTTCAATTCTAATTTCTCCACAGAAAACAAAAATCTTCCACTTCAATTCTTTATTTCACAAAGACATAAATAAATTTAAAGTTCAATTCTAAATTTTTCGGTGGAAGATAGAAAAAGTAATACCATACTTGTGAATATTTTCCCGGAAGATAAAAAGTTCTAGTTTAAACTAGAAGGTTAGACTAGATTAAGTTTGGTTAGATTAGGTTAGCTTAGGTTAGCCTACGTACGCTTCACTTAGGTTAACTTAGGTTAGGTGAGAGACATGCAAAAAGTTAGGTGTATGATTAGGTTACGTTAAGTTAGGTTAGGCTAGGTTAGCCTACGTACGCGTGCATACGTAGGCTAACCTAGCCTAACCTAACTTAACCTAACCTAACTTAATCTAACCTAACCTAATCATACACCTAACTTTTTGCATGTCTCTCACCTAACCTAAGTTAACCTAAGTGAAGCGTACGTAGGCTAACCTAAGCTAACCTAACCTAATCTAACCAAACTTAATCTAGTCTAACCTAACCTAACCATACTCACCGGAAAAGGTTAGGTTAACTTATCATGAGCACTCATGATAATTTAACCTAACCTAACCTAACTTAAACATGTAGAAATGTTTCTATTTATCTATTAATATTTATTTATATCTAACCTAACCTATTGTTTTGTAGGTTAGATGAACGAGTTTGAACGATTGTCTTTAATAATAGAACGAGTCACTCATTTTCTAATTTAAAAATTGGATGGGTAAATCCATATGACAAAAGGAGCTAAAATTTAATTTAAAATTTGAAAAGAACTTTAAATTTTTCATCTCTTTGAGAAAAAAGCCAGAACTGAAGTGGAGCCTTTTTATTTTCTTGGAAAAATTAGAAGAGAACTTTGAATTTTTTATGTCTTTGAGGAATTAAGAACTGAAGTGGAAGCTTTTTCATTTTCATTGGTAAAATTCAGAATTGAGCTAACTTTTTTCACTTCTTTAAGAAAATTCGAAAGAGAACTTGAACATTTTGCACTTCTTCGAGAAAACTCAGAATTAAAGTGATGCTCCTTATGTTCATGTCGAATATTCAAATCAATGTATAACTTTTTCTATCTTCTATGAAAAATTTGGAACAGAACTATAAATTTTTCATCTCTTTGCAAAAAATCGGTAGTGAACTTAAGAAAATTAGAATTAAAGAGAAACTTTTTATCTTCACTGGAAAATAATCACAATCATAGTATAACTTTTCCTATCTTCTACAGAAAAATTTAGAACTGAACTTTAAATTTTTTATGTCTTTAAGAAATTAAGAACTGAAGAGGAAGGTGTTTTCATTTTCATTGGTAAAATTCAGAATTGAGTTAACTTTTTTCTCTTCTTTAAGAAAATTCAGAAGAGAACTTGAACAATTTGCACTTCTTCGAGAAAACTCAGAATTAAAGTGGAGTTCCTTATCTTCTTGTTGAATATTCACAATCAATGTATAGCTTTTTCTATCTTCTATGAAAAATTTGGAACAGAACTTTAAATTTTTCATCTCTTTGAGAAAAATCAGAACTGAATTTAAGAAAAATTATAAATAAAGTGAAACTTTTGATCTTCATGGAAAACAATTGCAGTCATAGTATTACTTTTTCTATCTTCCATCTAAAAATTTAGAATAGAACTTTAAATTTCTTTATTTCTTTGTGGAACTTAAAACTGAAGTGGAAGATTTTTATTTTCTCTGGAGAAATTAGAATTGAAGTGTGTTCTTTGGTAAAGTTCAGAAGAGAACTTGAACTTTTCTTCACTCCGTTGAGAAAATTTTAAATTGAACTAGAACTTTTTATCTCCCGGGAAAATATTCACAAGTATGGTATTACTTTTTCTATCTTCCACCGAAAAATTTATAATTGAACTTTAAATTTCTTTATGTCTTTTGTGAAATAAAGAACTGAAGTGGAAGATTTTTGTTTTCTCTGGAGAAATTAGAATTAAATTGTGTTCTTTGGTAAAGTTCAGAAGAGAACATGAACTTTTCCTTCACTTCATTGAGAAAATTTTAAATTGAACTAGAACTTTTTATCTTCCGTGAAAATAATCACAAGTATGGTATTACTTTTTCCATCTTCCACCGAAAAATTTAGAATTGAACTTTAAATTTCTTTATGTCTTTGTGAAATAAAAAACTGAAGTGGAAGATTTTTGTTTTCTCTGGAGAAATTAGAATTGAAGTGTCTTCTTTGGAGAATTTCAGAAGAGAACTTGAATTTTTCTTCACTTCGTTGAGGAAATTGTAAATTGAACTAGAACTTTTTATCTTCCGTGAAAATATTCACAAGTATGGTATTACTTTTTCTATCTTCCACCGAAAAATTTAGAAATGAACTTTAAATTTCTTTATGTCTTTGTGAAATAAAGAACTGAAGTGAAAGATTTTATTTTCTCTGGAGAAATTAGAATTGAATTTTGTTCTTTGGTAAAATTCCGAAGAGAACTTGAACTTTTTTATCTTCAGTGAAAAATTTGGAACAGTATTTTAAATTTTTCATCTCTTCGAGCCAGATTAGAACTAAAGTGGAAAATTTTTATATTATTTGGAAAAATAGAAATGATCAATGACTAATTTCTTTTTCATTGAGAAAATTCAGAAGAAAACTTGAACTTTCCTTCACTTCGTTGAGAAAATATTAAAGTGAAACTTTTTATCTTCATGGAAAATAATCACAATCATAGTATAACTTTACCTATCTTCTACTGAAAAATTTAGAAGTGTCCAACTCAGAAAAGCATAAAATGGTAATTTACATGTCCCAAATCATAAGTTTCAGACAACACACACCTATGAAAGTCTAAGAAATCGAGCTCAGAAAAGCCTGAAATAGCAAACTACTCATCCCAAACAATTGGTTTCAGACAACAAACACCTATGTTGGACTAAGAATCCTAGCTCTGAAAAGTCCAAATAGCAAACTACACATCCCAAATTATAATTTTCTGACAACACACACCTATGAAAGGCTAAGAAACCTAGCTAATAAAAGCCGGAAATAGCAAATTAGCCATCCCAAATCATAAGTTTCAGACAGCACTCACCTATGAACGGCTAAGAAATCCAGCTCGGAAAAGTCAAAAAATAGCAACCCACACATCCCAAATCATAGGTTTCAGACAACACATACCTATGAAAGACTAAGAAATCCAACTCAGAAAAGCCGGAAATAGTAATTTACATATCCCAAATCATAGGTTTCAGATAACACTCACCTATGAACGCCTAAGAAACCTAGCTCAGAAAAGTCAAAAATAGCAAACTAGTCATCCCAAACTATAGGTTTCAGACAACAAACACCTATGAAAGGCTAAGAAATCCAGCTCAGAAAAGTCAAAAGTAGCAATCCACCCATCCCAAATCATAGGTTTCAGACAACACACACCAACGAAAGACTAAGAAATCCAACTCAGAAAAGCCCGAAATAGTAATTTACATATCCCAAATCATAGGTTTCAGACAACACTCACCTATGTACGGCAATGAAACCTAGCTCAGAAAAGTCAAAAAAAGCAAACTAGTCATCCCAAACTATAGGTTTCAGACAACAAACACCTATGAAAGGCTAAGAAATCCAGCTCAGAGAAGTCAACAGTAGCAATCCACCCATCCCAAATCATAGGTTTCAGACAACACACGCCAATGAAAGACTAAGAAATCTAGCTTAAAAAAGCCCGAAATAGTAATTTACATATCCCAAATAATAGGTTTCAGACAATATTCACCTATGAAAGACTAAGAAACCTTAGCTCAGAATAGCCTGAAATAGTGAAACTACTCATCCCAAACTAGAAGTTTCAGACAACAAACGCCTATGATGGAGTAAGAATCAGCTTTTAAAAGTTCAAATAGCAAACTACACATCCCAAATCTTAATTTTCTGACAACACATACCTTTGAAAGTCTAAGAAATCTAGCTCAGAAAAGACAAAAATAGCAAACCAATCATCCTAGTGATAGGTTTCACACAACACACACCTATGAAAGGCTAATAAATCCAGCTCAGAAAAGTCAAAAATAGCAAACTACATATCCCAAATCATAGTTTTAAGTCAACACACACCAACGAAAGACTAAGAAACCTAGCTCAGAAAAGTCAAAAATAGCAAACTACTCATCCCAAACTATTGGTTTCAGACAACATTCACCTACGAAATACTAGAAAACCTTAGCTCAGAAAAGCCTGAAATAGCAAACTACATATCCCAAATCATAATTTTCTGACAACACATAGCTATGAAAGGCTAAGAAACCAAGCTCAGAAAAGTCAAAAATAGCAAACTAAACATCCCAAATCATAGGTTTCAGTCAACACACACCTACGAAAGGATAAGAAATCCAGCTCAGAAAAGTCAAAAAGGCAAACCACTCATCCCAAATCATAGGTTTCAGACACCACACACCTATGAAAGACTAAGAAATCCAACTCAGAAAAGCCCGAAATAGTAATTTACATATCCCAAATCATAAGTTTCAGACAGCATTCACCTACGAGATACTAATAAACCTTAGCTCAGAAAAGTCTGAAATAGCCAACTACTCATCCCAAACTTGAAGTTTCAGACAACAAACACCTATGAGTGACTAAGAATCCTAGCTCTGAAAAGTCCAAAAAGCAAACTATACCTCCCAAATCATAATTTTCTGAAAGGACACACCTATGAAAGGCTAAGAAATCTATCTCAGAAAAGTCGAAAATAGCAAATTAACCATCCCAAATCATAGGTTTCAGTCAACACACACCTACCAAAGGCTAAGAAATCCTGCTCAGAAAATTAAAAAAATAGCAACCCACACATCCCAAATCATAAGTTTCAGACAAGACGCACCTATGAAAGGCTAAGAAATCCAGCTCAGAAAAGTAAAAAAATATCAAACCACACATTCCAAATCATTGGTTTCAGCCACCACACAACTATAAAGAGTAAGAAACATAGCTCATAAAAGCCTGAAATAGCAAACTACTCATCCCAAACTATTGGTTTCAGACAACCTTCACCTAGGAAATACTAGGAAACCTTAGCTCAGAAAAGCCTGAAATAGCAAACTATACGTCCCAAATCATAATTTTCTGACAACACACGCCTATGAAAGGCTAAGAAACCTAGCTCAGAAAAGTCAAAAATAGCAAATTAACCATCCCAAATCATAGGTTTCAGACAACACACACCTGTGAACAGCTAATAAATCCAGATCTTAAAGGTCCAAAAAGCAAACAACTCATCCCGAATCATATGTTTCAGTCAACACATCCCTACGAAAGGCTATGAAATCCAGCTCAGAAAAGTCAAAAATAGCAATCCACACAATCCAAATCATAGGTTTCAGACAACACACATCTACGAAAGACTACGAAATCTGGCTATGAAAAGTAAAAAAATAGCAACCCACACATCCCAAATCATAGGTTTCAGACAACACATACCTATGAAAGACTCAGAAATCCAACTCAGAAAAGCCTGAAATAGTAATTTACATATCCCAAATCATAGTTTTCAGACAACACACTCCTATGAATGTCTAAGGAACCCAGCTCAGAAAAGTCAAAAATAGCAATCCACACAATCCAAATCATAGGTTTCAGACAACACACACCTAAGAAGGACTAAGAAATCTGGCTATGAAAAGTCAAAAAATAGCAACCCACACATCCCAAATCATAGGTTTCAGACAAGACATACCTATGAAAGACTAAGAAATCCAAATCAGAAAAGCCCGAAATAGTAATTTACATATCCCAAATCATAGCTTTCAGACAACACACACCTATGAACGGCTAAGAAACCTAGCTCAGAAAAGTCAAAAATAGCAAATTAACCATCCCAAATCATAAGTTTCAGACAACACACACCTATGAACGGCTAAGAAATCCAGCTCAGAAAAGTCAAAAATAGCAATCCACCCATCCCAAATCATAGGTTTCAGACAACACACACCAACAAAAGACTAAGAAATCTAGCTAAGAAAAGCCGAAATAGTAATTTACATATGCCAAATCATAAGTTTCAGAAAACATTCACCTACGAAATACTAGGAAACCTTAGCTCAGAAAAGCCTGAAATAGCAAACTATTCATCCCAAACTAGAAGTTTCAGACAACAAACGCCTATGAGAGACTAAGAATCATATCTCTGAAAAGTCCAACTTGCAAACTACACATCTCAAATCATAAGTTTCAGACAACACACTCCTATGAACGGCTCAGAAATCCAGCTCAGAAAAGTCAAAAATTGCAATCCATCCATCCCAAATCATAGGTTTCAGACAACACACACCAACGAAAGACTATGAAATCTAGCTCAGAAAAGTCCGAAATAGTAATTTACATATCCCAAATCATAAGTTTCAGACAACACAAATCAACGAAAGACGGGGCTCGGGGAGAGCCTTTGAGGGTCTGTGGGTCCCTTGAGGGCCGGGTGGTCCTTTGGGAGCTTGGGGGGACCTTTGAGGAGCGGGCGCTTCCTTCGGGGTTGGGGTGGTGTGGATCGGAACCCTTTGGAGTTGGGGTAGAGGACCTCACGACACTGTTCAATGGAACTTGTGTATTATAACGACCACAGAGTTTCACCCTCAAATCCTCTTCTAAAATCTCTTCAAAAATCATCTTTTAAAATGTCTCTAACTGTTTCGCTGAAATAATTCCCTAAAAAAATAATTTGTTCTGAAAAGATATAATAAAGCCTTAAAAAAGTATTAAAACGGTGGCTCAGGAGCCTTTGGGGCGCCGGGGGGCCCTTTGGGAATCCGGAGAACCTTTGAGGACCGGGGGCTTCCTTCGGGGTTGGGGTAGGGGGATCGGAACCCTTTGGGGTTGGGGTAGAGGACCTCACGACGCTGTTAAAATACAACTTGTGTATTATAACGACCACAGAGTTTCACCCTTAAATTCTCTTCTAAAATCATCTTTTAAATCATCTTTTAAAATGACACTAACTGTTTCGCCGAAATAATTCCATAAAATGGCTAAAACGGCTTGACCCAAATAATCCCTAAACGTAATTTCAACGTGTTCCTTTTGTTTGGCATCTCTGCGCTGACACATTTCAAATTACTAAGAAACCTGATTCCCGCGCTAAAACAATTCATCGCTAAGATGTTTCTTGGAGAATTGTTTCCATGGCGTTTGGTTATTAATATCTTTTGGAGTTCGACCAAAAGAGTTGTTTCCGAGGCAAATACATTAATGACTTGGATCTATTCCTGGAGAAATGTTGACAGTACCTGTCAGACATTATTAAACTTTGCCTGGAAAGAATTTGATTAATGACTGACAGCACAGGTGTTCCAAATTCCCAATCGATTACGCAATCAATTTCTCAGAAATCCATTTCCCCTAGGGACTCTATGCCCATATTTGGTGTGCAAAAAAGTTTTAGGTGGCAGCAGGGGTGCGCGTTCGGAGTAGCACCTCCCTCTCTACTTTTATGTTCGTTTTGGGCTTCATTTATTTATTGATGGTGATTTGTGGTTGTTTTCCGTTGCTATGACAATACAATTAGCCGTTGCTATGATATTACTGATATGCCCTTTTGATAACTTCCTTATATACTTCCTGAAATTTTCATCTTAATACTCTTAATCTTACAAATAGTTCCAATAGATGCGGCAGTTGTATCAGTAGTAGTATTAATAGTAGTATGTACATGTTGCCTTTTCGACGGTTGATCACCCCCGTCATGATACTCCGGAAGTTCCACATTGATACAGTAAGCCGTTCCAAAAATATTGCTAATGTACCCTTTTAACGCCCTTTTCAGCTTAATACTCTTAGCCTTGCAAGTAGTTGCAATTTAAGCAGTAGTTTGAGTAGTTTAGTTGCAGTAGCAGTAGTAAAATTAGAAGTGGTAGCAGTTTCAGCAGTTGCATGTACATATTACCTTTTGGTAATTTGATCTTCCCCTTTAAGCATTCTCAGAAACTTCCAACTTGATACCCAAACCCATTCTTGATTTACGCCCATATTACAATCTGTTTGCACATAGTATGTTTTGATTTAGTTCAAGTTTTCCCTCAACATATTCTTAAATGTTATTCCAATATCCTCAGCCTCGACAATATTCGCCACAGAAGCAGCAGTTTTAGAGGTGGTAGCAGTAGTAGTTGCGGTTAACATATACTATACTCAAACAATGGACGAATTGCCTAACTTACAGACCTTGCCCTGAGGGCTATGGGAGATAGTAGGTTTTTTATGTTAAGATTTGCATCATGTTGCAGTAAGAAATATAGTGACATGGGCTAGGATTACCGATTGTGAAGCGAGCGTTGGCTGCATGGTAATTAAGCAATGACAGGCTCTATTTTTGTGTGCCCGGAGTAGAACTTTTTGCAGCGGCATATAGCGAAAGATAAGGATTCAATCATTCAAATTGATGCAAAGTTTTTTTTTTGGAAAAGATACAATTAACTATGCGATCGAAACGTGCAAAAATACTTTGTAAGTGGATATTTTTGAAAAGCAAAGAGGTTCGCACCCTGCTACGTCTTTCCTCCACCGCGTTTTTTCATCGTAGATCCTTCAGATATGCCATCGTTTCCAAACGATGCGCCTACGATTGCGGCCTCACGCTTAAAGGAGTGTGTCCTTTTGCTAAATTTCTTAGTGAAAAAGCAAGAAACTTGTTCAAAGGCAGTCCCAACTGTCTAACCGTCAGCGCCACCCTGTCAGCCACCCACCGTCCCTGCCGTGCTAACAAACATTCCTGCAAATATTAACGTGCATAACCCAAAGAACCAGCGAGAATTTGTGCAGAAAATTGGCTGCACAGATAAAGTAAAGCACATTGTTAGTCGAAAAAATGGAATGCTCATTCACTTGATCGATGAAGAGTTGGCCGATGCAGCTGTTGCAGCCCCCCCCCCCCCACATTAAATATTCGCGCCAGAGTTATCAAAACTGAACATGCCGGTATTATGAAGATGAATCCCGATTATGATGTCTCCCAGATTTCAGGGCTTGATAGCAGCATTGTAAGTGCGAAAAGGTACCGTATGGAAGTTCTAGAATAGTGCAACTGAACTTTAAAACTGAAGAAGAGCTTGATATCGCAGTCAAGTTTGACATCAAGATTGAATACTGCCTTTTCCAAGTGACTCTGTCAATTGAAAAGCATAAGCAGTGCCTCAATTGCCAAGGATTCGGGTATTTCGAAAGGAATTGTATGAATCCTGTTAAATGTGAAGGTGATGACACTAACACGGACCAAGCATGTTTAGCTCAGATTGTTAAGTGCGCTAATTGCGGAAGAATCATCGTAGCAATATTTTGGTCTGTCCGGAGCTTATGAAGCACCTCCCCGTTCAATATCCTCAGGAAGGTTTAATTCATCTACCTTTGTGTAATTTCCAAGTTGTGATGGTTTCTAACTCAGTCGTGTCCTAATTATATCAAAATATTAACGATGCTCCTGGCAAGCTTGGAACTCTCGAAACGCTTTCTAGTAGTTATAAAATTGCGCGTATCACTGAACACTTTTTAAGTGCTTATAATGTCTCACAATTAGGTTTCTCGCGTGACCACACGTTCTTTTTTCGGCCCGCCAAACTGACATCTGGTCGTCCTTCCGGCTGCCTAGTAATTGCAGTGAATAAGAAGTTTTCTTGCGCTCTTTTTGAATCTTCCGATGTATATATTTCAGCTGATTTTGATTCCTTTTTTTATGTGTGTGTGTGTATGCCAACAATTTACTGAAATGAGTCCCCTTATCGTAAATTTGCCACAGCCTGTGCTTTGCTTTATAAATCCATTCATAGGGTTCGGGCAGCAAATTAGACAATACTTGTTTGTGATGCCTTAAACACGGATCTAAAAAGTGAGACTGCACCGCTTACTCAAATATTACTTTCATTCCCTTCCTAGTGGCGTTTTTCTGCTACCCAAATCGAAACCGTTTTCTTATGTGCACAACTCGGGCTCCACTTCCAATCTGGATTTGGTTCTAACGAACGGCCAACAGATACAGAGTACAATTGTTGACGCTTCAAGCAACATCCTAACAAGCGATCACTTAAGTTCGCAGTTTCGACTTACCTATTCTATGCCTCCATGTGCAAAAGCCTAAGTGGGTTTTAAGCCTTGCTGGAATCGTCTTGATCGCTCTCTATTATCAGGGAACATTAGATTCTACGTTATCAAGAATCCAGACTCGATTTCATCTTTTATGTACGTCTATAAAGAGGAACACTCTCGATTTGGATTTCTACTTGGCGGAATTAGTTCATTAAATCAAGGTCGCTGCTTCAGTCTCTCTTCTTTTAGCCAAAATTCGAGTTGGGATACGTAAAAAGGCTGGAGTAAAGACGTTGAACTTCAGAGTGCTAAACATCGACACAAGTTATGGTTTCGTATTTGGGCCAACTGCGGTTGTCCAAGGTAAGGTAGTTTATTTCAAACCGTCAAATATACGAAGGGTGTATAAAGAAAAACTGTGCAGCAATGAAAACGGCGTCCAATCTGCAATCTTTCACGGGACATTAAGAAATACCACCAGCTATTGTGGCGTCAGGTGTCAACTTACCTCGACTTCTTCATCTGAGGACAATCTGTTTGATTTAGGGTCTTGGGACAGTCATTTTCTAACGATCCATCTCCTCTTGACACAACAATCGATTTATGCTTTTGGGTCATTTTGCAAAGTTAGACAGTGCTGAAAACTTTGTCACCGTTCTGCCTGTATCTATTCAGGTACATATTCGCCATCTTAAACCAGGTAAAGCAATGGGTTCAGACGGCCTGCAACCCGAACATCTGATATACAGAACAGTAAAATTGTTCGGACATCTTACTATTTTATTCCAGGCTTGCATCGCCCGGCAGAATATTCCTGATGCGCTATGTGAAGGTCTAGTAACGTGCATTTTTAAGAAAAATAAAGACCCAAAATCCTGTGACGCATATAGACGGATTACTGCATATTCGACGACTGGCAAGATTCTTGAGAAGCTCATTTATAATGAAACTATCACGAAACATGATCATGGCAACAAATAGTTTGGGTTTTGGGAAAGAGTGGGTCTGTAGAAGGCCAATGCAACTTTTCTAGCGATTCCTAAAAGGCATAAAACGGCAAAAAATAAACTCTATATTTCTGCCATTGATATTTCTAAGGCTCTTGAGTCCATTCTTCACTCCCAAGTAATTCTGTCTCTCTTTAGAAGTGGAGTTAATCCATCTGTTTGTACCTACTTATGGCAGTGGTATCAGAAGTCCTCAATCCGGATACGTTTGCAAGATACTGTTAGTAATCGCATTCGTGTTCGCCGTGCTGTTAAGCAAGGTTCTGTTCTTAGTCCGGCAATATTTAATAGCTCTATTAGTTACAAGCGACGCATGTCACTTGTCATATGCCGAAGACATTCTTCTCTTGGCTGATAATCTTGAGGCACTCCAGGATGCCGTTGATGTTGCTTACTCCAGACTGAATGAAATCGGTCTTTTAGTTGCTATTTCCAAAACAGAGATTCTTGTCTTTGGACCGGAGATCGCCTCCAATGATACAATCCAAGTTGGTCCCGCTACAATCTCATCTTCCAGTTCACTTAGGTATTTAGGCCTTCTATTTGGAACTTCTGTTAGATCCAGTATATAGCTTATAATTGATGCTATGAAAGAAAAACTAAGAAAACCCTACGGTCTTCTTGCCAAGGTAAATGGTCAATTTGATAAGAGAACCCTTGGGCGGTTTTTTACTGACTTGCCTTCTATCAAGTGCCTAGCATCACTAGTTGTAAAATCTTATAGTGTTTGAGCAATGCTGAATAAGTGTTTAAAAGTTAAAGTTATCAATAATTGTGCAAAATTTTTGTCTGTCCTTTTCGTTTTTCATATACTCCTCTTCAGTGCATTTTCGTTGTGTACAGAGGGTAACAATAAATTATTATTATTACAAGGAGGGGTTGACATCCCCAAACTTAATTACTGGACTTTTCCACTATGCTGAACCAAAAAAATATCTGTCTCGAAATTTTATTGGGTTTGTTTTGGGAAATGACTAGCGTGGTGGGGGGCTGGTTGCCCTCCAATCACTATTGACTCATAAAAAGGGCACAAGAACTTTTCATTTCAATTAAAACCTTACATATACCCAGGCATAACTTAAAACCCTTGCCCCTGGGGGGCTGCGTCAGCCCTGGAGGAATTGTTATATGATCTTTGGACTATTTTTAACAAAATAGCTATATCAAAATTTCAATCGGATGCATTTGTGGAACACGGGGGAGTTAGTTGCTTTCCGATCACTTTTGGCTTAAAAGGTAACTAGAACTTTCAATTTCCAGTCAAATGAGCCTCCTTCGAAGTTTATACGACAACCCCTTTCATAAAAACCTTATATGCCCCTGGGACATAGCCTACAGCACTTGCCCCCAGGCTCTGGGGGGTTGTATCAACCCCTGGGGCATTGTTATATGATCTATAGGCTATTTTGAACAAAATGGCTATCTCAAAATTTCGATCGGATGCATTCGGAGAAAAGAGGGCATGGGTGGGGCTTATTGCCCTCCGATCACTTTTGACTCTAAAACGACCACTAGAACTCCCGATTCCAATCGAAGGAGACCCCTCCGAAGTTTATACGACAACATTCCATATAAACCTTATATGTTAACAATGGCCAAGTAGCATAACTTAGAATCCTTGCCGTAGGGTTGTGGGGGCGCCGTCACCAAAGACGTAATTACTGGACCTTTTAACTGTGCGGAGAAATGATGGGCGTGGGGGGCCTGGCTGACCTCCAATTACTTTTGACTCTTAAAAAGGGTACCAGAACTTTTAAGTTCCAATCGAATGAGCTCCTTTCGAAGTTTCTACCACAACTCCTTCTATACGAAGTTCCATGGTCAGGAAAAAATAAATAATACATTATGCCCACATCTATGATTTCTGGTCATTTTGAGTTTGAATCATTATGCAAATTTATTTCGGCTGTTCTAAGTTTAATATGGTTCTTTGCTTTCCTTTAAAAACTTTTATTTGGCAAAATATAATTAGTTTAAAGAAAGCGCACTTAATGTATTAACTAAGAAGTTTTAAATTAATTTCGGCTACATCGGCTCTCGAAATGGAAAGAATGGAAATGGACCAACAGTCGATTTTCTCCGATGGATAACTAACTTTCAGAGTGGGTAGACTGAACCTAGGGGACTATGACGAAGACAGCCCATTCAGGAAGAACATCGATTTTTGAGTTTTCAAATTTTCAAAAAATCAAATCGATTTTTGGTGCACAGGGCTTCATTTAAATAGGGTTCAGTTGAACGGGGATTCAGTTTCACAAGGGTCCAGCTGCACCAGGGTTCAGTTACACCCATTCCCTAAATAGTATCTACAACAATTCACACCTTGTTGTTTTACTACGTAGTAAATGTGAAACATAAGGTCCGAAGGACGATAGTATGTATTTTTAGTAATTCTTTCTTACTGTGGTAGATGAGCAGAGGGCTGTTACTTTGATACCACTATCATCGCTTTTTTCATAAAATCAAGCAAAACAGACAGTCCGGTAGTGCAGCCATTCAGACCTTGTCGCACATATTCTAGTAATTAGCAACATCCTAGCGTTACTACTTCGGAGAACCAAAAGTTCGGTCTTCATTGTCAGATTCTGGTACGAGATTCCGGAAACCACAACAAAGAAAACCGGTAGTTTGTTGACGGATCTGTCGAAAGTGTGATTCCAGAACCTGTTAATGAAAACTAGACTAAGAGTAAACTTGTAAGAAGGTGTGACCTCGCCCTGAAAGTTATCACAGGATTTAGACGAGCTTCACAGGTTTTTGGGCACTTTTTTTTAAGAGGCTTTGAAAATTCATGGTGACAACACTGGTTTACATATTTCTTTTGGGTTTAGAAAATAAATCTCAAAGGAGTTAAAAAAAAACAGGAGAACTGCTCAAACGTCAGCGTTAGGAGCGTAGGCTGAGATTGGCAACAGGCCCCTCAAAGATAACTTTCTGATGATGTCTGATCATTGAGAAAGACTTGTTTCTGTTTATTTAGTCAGTGACGTAACTGAGAAGGTTCCAAACATACTCATCACCTTTATTATTCTTTTTTCGAAACATACTGGTTAGTTTTAAACAACTAACAGTTTAATTATGACACGACACGCTGAGTTCTTTGGGAATAAATGCGAGTCCTTTGGGAGAAGGGAGTCCATCTGTTTACAAAAGGATCGATCATTTGGAATATACTTAACACTTAAGAGAAAAGATTTATGGATTCTGTAGAGCCGTTCAACTTTCCTCGTTGAGGACTCAGTTTCCTTAACAGCTTTAATCAAAAAAGTCCAATCCACATTCGTGTTTAGCTAGACATCAATGTCTAGGCATAATCATATATCTACCAATTCTACTTCTTTCCTCTTTTTTAAGCAAACCCCGATCGGTCTAAGGTGGCGATGGTTAGAAACTGATGTCTAGCTAGCCACACGTGTGAAAAGGGTTAAAACTTCATTCTTACAAGAAATATCAAGCAGTTCTTCTGGAGAATGTTTTGCATAGAATCTTCAACACTGTAGACATTAAGTATGGGCGTCGAGAACCACCCCTGAGACTCAGGAAAGATTTAATGATGGCCCCTTACCCCACTGTTTTTTTTAACAATAAAACAAATAATCTAATTTTTTGCATTATAACAAGAAATTAAAATAAAATTTTTGAGGCTTCGAAGGCAGAAGCTCTTGCTACAAATACATAAAAAAAAGCTTTTTTTTCTTTTTCTTTATTGCAAGAGAGCCAACGAGTATAAAAGAAGAACGGCTACAAAATAAAACGCTGAAATTTAGAAAGCACGCAATCGATAAAAGTATTGATAACAATTTAGAAGTTTAGAAGTATTCAATATTGGATTCTCTGTTGTGTCCAGTTTGAACATTGCTCAATTGAAGTTGTTGCTGAATGTTCTGATATATACGAAGATGAATATATTCATCATTTCCAACATGAACCTGAAAAAGAAATGGGGTTGAATGAAAAGTAAAGAGAATTATGTTTTTGGCAACCAAAAACCAGGAAAATGAAAGCTAATCTAAGACAAATATGATAAGTCAGTGGTTCCTTACACCACACTACTTTATTTAAAAAAATAATAATAAAGAGAATGCAGAAATATATATATATATATATATATATATATTATATATATATATATATATATATATATATATATATATATATATATATATATATTATATATATATATATATATATATATATATATATATATATATATATATATATATATAAATGTATATATATATATATATATATATATATATATATATATATATATATATATATATATATATATATATATATATATATATATATATATATATATATATATATATCAATGAGTAAAAATTTTCATCAAGAGGGATGAATCGAATTAGATATAATATAGCCCAAATGATTAGGTTTCACGTCCAAAGCCCTTTATCCATAAAAAAAGAACTAGAATGAAAAAAAAGACTACACACAGAAGGAGAACAACTAAATCTGAAGAAAATTTCAAAGTTGTTTTCCAAAATACTAAATCCCCCAATTAATAATACATCACTTGATAAATGCAGCTATAACTAATATGGTACTTAGCTGAACTCATTATGTGTTGACTGGGAAATTATTTGTTTTACTAGAGAAACACTTTAGTTGTGCGCTGTTTTTTTTTTTTTTTAAACCATCAATTTCAATAAATTATGAGAAATGATAAGAGTCTAACATCTAAGGATCTAACAAGGGTCTAACATCAAAGAACGTTGAGAGTTCTAGCCACATTTGACAAATTCGGAAGTATAATTTAGAAAGTTAAGCAAAATTCTTGCCCGGGGCCAGAAAAGGATAGTTTTCACCTGTTCTCGAGCAAAGCCTACACTGGAGTTTGATAATCATTATCAGAGAGGGCTATCAATTGAGCTTAAATTTAAAGCTGAAACAGCAAAAGGATACAACAATTCCTAGGCCTACTGTAAAAATAATTTCTTAGAATAGTAAACAAAAAAATAGAGATCCCAGCAGGAGCATTTCCCTTTGGGTCAAAAGTGCTGCTATCTACTTTCTACAAGTCATTTCTGTTTGTGATACCGGTTGATTTTGCTATTTAAATTCTGTGTTTGGGTCTAAAGCAGAAGAATGAAATCACACATGTATCCTAACTCCAATAGTTCTCTGGTTGCTAAAGATAATGAAGCCTTTGGGCCCTTTACCGTAATGATATTAGAAAGTTGGCACATGGCAAGAAAACCAACTATTGCACTAAGATATAAGTATTTTTCTTTTAATAGCCGATAACCTTTAAAAAGTCAACATCATTTTCTCTTTATGCAAAAATTCATTGACAAGGCATATTATTTTGCAAATTTTGAGGGGACGAGCAATAATCTGGATGGCTGGGCTAAATGAGATGAGCACTGACTGTTGGTGTCAATATAAAGAGGGAGCAGGAATGAGAAAACTCCCCCCAGATTTTGAAACATATCTTTTCTTTTACATTTTTATTGAAAAACCCTCTTTTTAGATATTTTCATTGGAAATCGAAACAAAATTGCCCACCCTCCCCCACATTCTCGTGAATTGCCACCAATGGCCATGATTCGTTGCCAAAACAAGGTAACTCGTGATTCGGTGCTAAAATTAGCTGAAGGCACAGAGTTGGCCTGTACCCCAAAGCCTCTCCCCATCAGCTTTTGCAGAAGGTAGGCATGTTACACCTTGTTTGTGGTGTAATCATGCAAGGGTTCATAAATTGTGTGACTGGAGGAACAAAACTAATACCATGATCTCTTCAACATCATTCCCACCACCACTTTTTCAGAAAAAAGGTAGAGAGGTTTTTTTCTAACAGGCTTGACATACATAGGGCAAATACACAGGGTTAAGGCGGTGGAGAGGATGGGTTTTCAGAGGATACGACACTTTTGAGCCCAAACTACCTTCCGCGCTAAAGTACATGGATTCACTTGGAATTAGGTGTGCAGGTGGATACAAAAAAAAAGACTTTAATGAAAACACTGCATACCATTTTTTTGTGCAGCACAGGCATAAATAGGATTCACAGTTATTTTTTTAAAGATGTCTCTCGTATTACGAAAAGACACTCTTAAGCAAGCAGGAATAAAGCCTGTTCATCTTCAGGGGCGTGGGGTTACATACTTTTTCTAACTAGTCAATCTTTTTTTTTTCGCTTCTAATACATTTGTCCAAGCACTTGAGGGCTAGATTCTAGCCCTTAGGCTACAGACGTACCAATTTCTTCCAGCATTTAAGAGCGTGCACGTGCAAGAGAGACAGCGAGATAGTAGTGTGGAAAACATGTTAAGTGAGATAGTGTGTAGCTCTACAAATCTTTCAAACTTAAAAGTCATTTGTTCTGCTTTCAATTTTCTGCTTTTTCAATTTGCAATTCAATTTTCTGCTTTTGTTCTGCATTCAATTTTCTTTTGTCTGCTACGTCAGTTTAGCTCTTTAGTTTGACTTCAAGTTCCGCCATATTGGCTAACAACTGATGCAAGTTTTTCCGGTGCTTTTTTCCTTTCCTTTTTTAACTCGTTTTCTCTTCTCTTAAGTCGATTTTTTAATATTTTTTTTATCCATCAGTAAAGATTTCCAGATGCAAAACTGAAGTACTGGGCTTTATTATTTTAATTATTTAATTAACTGTTTTAACTAAAAGTTTACACCTAACTGTGGAAATTGTAATTTTTTAGCAGGAAACTTCAGTTTTATATATTGAAACATTGGTATAAACAGGTTGAACTTCAGGGTAAAGATCAAGGATATGATAAGTCCCTTGATTTTTGAAGTAAAGTCAAGTTGCCATCACGCCATAACTAATTGGAGAAAAAGCCAAGACAAATAGTCTTAGAGAAAGGCAAAGCTGGCATAAGCCTTTTTCAGAATTGCATAAAAATGACAGCCTTCCCCTTACTCAGAACTTTAATCTCTTTGAAAAGCAATAAAACTAGATAAGCCTTTTTTGAAGCAATGCTAAACAAAATTTCCAGTTTAGTGTAAAGAGCAGGAGGTTGATAGGGGGGTGGGCGTCCACTCATACATAGGATAACTCCGATTATGACATTATGATTAGCTCTGTCATAATCTCCGATTATGACAGAGCTAATCAATTTTTTTTTTAATGAAACTGACGATCGACATTAAATTTAAAAAAAGGAAATTATCAGTATATAACACCTCCCTTTTATATACAGTAAAGAATCCCCATTGCTTCAAGTCGATTGCTGTAACAACTAGAACAATGTGATAAAAGCTGATTGTTTCATTACAATATGCATCACAAAAGGGATGTTTTTGTCTATTCACATTGGCTTCAAACAACAAAGTCTGTGGTTCGAATATATTGAAAAGCAATCGAAAAAAAAAAAAAAAAAAAAAAAAATGCAATTGCCCACTGACTATATATCTTGCACTTAGAAATGCTTTCAGCAAAGCACTAATCAAGCTTTGGCGTGAAGAGCGGAGGGGTTGAAAGGCATTCACGAGATAACATCTGTTTATTTAAATTCTTAAGGCTGATCTTTACTTTCCTTAGAAAAAGACTTGCATTTTCCATTTAACTATTTTAACAGCTAAAAAACTGGACATCATGTTTAAAGATGCTCAAACACAAAGTAAACAACAACTAAAAGAAAACAAATTATTTTGACGAATGCTCCAGCGAGGCAAAGCTGGGTATCTCAGGAGATCGATACTGCAATGAATTGTTAGCATCAGTAGTAAATTCTATTGTTGGTTTCTTAACTTTTTAGTACAGCTTATAATAATCTTTTTTTTTGCATTTGTACATTTCTTAAAGTTTGACAGCTGTAACTCTTGGGCATCAAGACCCCAGGCAGGAATAGAAGTGTTAATACTTATAAGGAAAGTAGTAATAAGAAGCATTATTGGAGTCATGATTTATTAGTTGAAATCTCACTGAAGACAAAAGCAGCGTGGCCCAAGGGTGCATACAGTACCCGATAACGTCAGCAGCCCCTCAGTAAAAAAGATTACAATACTATTGATAACGTGAAATTTATTGAAAAAAGTAAAAATTTTATGATCAATAACGTTGACCCATAATTGGTCCAGTTAATTGTTATTGGTTATTGTTGTTTAACCCATAATTGGTTATTTGTTGTTTTTTTTACCCAGGGGTGGTCGTATAAACCCAGCGGTCCTAGAATGCCGTGAGAGGGTTCGTTTGACCGGAAATTAAAAGTTATAATGTCCTTTTTAAGTGACCAAAAAGATTGGAGGGCAACTGGAGCCCCTCCCATGCCCATTTTCCCCCAAAATTATCTGATCAAAATTTCGAGATCGCCATTTTGTTCAGTATAGTTGAAAGATCAAATAACTATGTCTTTAGGTGTAAAATAATCTCCTACAGTCCGTTGGGAGAGGCCTGTAAGCTTTGAAATTTGCCCATTGTTTGCGTATAGAATTTGTTATTGGGAAGTATACAGACTTTTTTCTTAGGGGGGGGGGGGGGTTGTGCTTGGGATGGATTCCTATGGGGAGAATCTTCCTTGGAGAGGGACATTTCCTGGGGGTGAATATTACAGGCGAAATGTTACACTGGGAGGTTTTGACAGAATTACTATACGAAATTCGTTTTAACTTTCTTACATTCTCTTTGCCAAATTTTTCATGTGGAGATGCTCCGAGGGAATTATCCAGGTTTTCCCCCCCCCCAGTGTTTTGATTACCGGGAAGTAATTTCCACGGAAGGGGGCATTTCTAGAGTGATCGAGAAACCGATTAGAAAGTCTTATTCAAATGAAATAATGCTAAAGAGAATTTTCAGGCTGAATCGTCCGCAAGCAATCTTACAGGAAGGGGAGATTCTCAGCGAGGATGGAACTGTCGGGACGGAACAAGACGGGAGGGGGTACACTATACGTTGGATGAAATTTCCACTGAGAAGTTTCCCGTGAGGAACAGGGGTATATTTCATAGAGGGTGAACCAGACTTACCGGTATTATTTGAAAAACAAATGGAAATTATTCGATATATGAAAGGTTGCCTCCTCCTCGCTAAAGTTTTGAACTTAAAAAAGTCCCAATTTTTGAAGAGCGTCTACTGAAAAACAGGGGTCGTTTAATTATTATAGGAAAATTTTTTGTAAAGGTGCTAACAGTTTTAGCGTAAAGAGCAAAGTATTGAGGAGGGGGGAACCCTTCATATACGGAATAAATCTGCCAAAATTAATATGCAAATTTTGTCTTAATTTCGCATGTACGTTGAGCCAAATTCAAACCTGCATTAGTTCAAAAACATTCAGAAATTAAATAAAAAAAAGAAGTTTCTAAGTGAAAGTAAGGAGCGACATTAAAACTTTAAACAAACAGAAGTTGTTCCTTATATGAAAGGGGCGCTGTCCCCTCCTCAACACCTCTCTCTCTCTCTCTCTCTCTCTCTCTCTCTCTCTCTCTCTCTCTCTCTCTCTCTCTCTCTCTCTCTCTCTCTCTCTCTCTCTCTCTCTCTCTCTCTCTGGAAGTTTCTAGCTAATACCCTAGGCTATTCCTAAGATATTGCAGAGAAACTCTTTTGACTACATTGATACACATAGTGTCTTTTATTTTGTTAACACCCTCCTCAACATTGTTTCATCTTAATACCCTTAACCTTTTTGGAGACCCAGCATTAAACATGCCCCCTTTTCCCAATAATAAATCCTACATGTAAGCGATGGGCAACTTGCATAGCCTATAGCCCTAGCTCTACAGGCTATGGGGGGGGGGGGGTAAAGTCTTCCATGGAAGTATAGTTATTTGACCTTTAGACTATTTTTAACAAAATAACTATATCAAAATTTTGACTGATTGTCTATGAGGGATGGCAGCTATACAAGGTATGGAAGAAGGCAGATTATCCTCCAACCACTTGTGACTTTTAAAAAAGGTACGAGTACTTTCAATTTCTATTCGAATGAGCCTCCTGGGAAGTTTCTACGGCCACCACTACGATATGAACTGGTTTTGGGGGAAAAAAGAAAATATATTGAAGGCTTATGGCTCTCTACTACAAGAAATGTTAGAGTACTGTCTCTGAAGTAGAAAAAAAATTAAAGGGTTTATAATACTTGATATTCAAAATCAAATATTTCTTTCTTTATTGTGGTAAGTTATGTCATTCATATGTAAGTTTTAGATTTAATTCCAAACATTACCTGGACGTAACTGGCAAAATGGTTGACAGCGAAGTAGCATTTGACCAATGGAAAATACAGAAAAAGAAAATTATTTTATTCTATAAAGCTTGCTTTGTTCTACAATGTTTCTTCTTCTTTTCTTATATGTTGTGGGCTTTTCAGTTGTCCAACATAACCCTCTTCATTTTCGCCCTTAATCTGCTAGTTGCATATCTAGAGCAAAATCTTGGGGGGATGGGGGGCAATGTGACAAGGGCGCCAATTATTAACGAATTTGCCAAGTTTATTTTTTTTTTAAGTGTAAAAAACAAAAAATGATGGCGCCGGAAAAAATCTTGGGGGGAGGGCCGCTCCCGGGCCCCCTGGATCAGCCAGTTTACTCTCCTCTACACTGCTATTTTTCTACTTCTGTTGCAAGGACCAAAAGCTTGTTAATAAATTCAGTCCATATCACATCACACTAAATGAATTCCATAGTGGAGCTTGGGCTTAGGTGAGAAACACAATCTTGAAAAAACTTGGTACAAATTACAATGGTAAAACATAAAGAGCTAAAAAGAGAATAGAAATACCTTCACAAAGAAGTTTCTTCCGGCAACCACTTGGCTTTTGTAAGCAACAGGCTGAAAGACACTAAATCGTTTACCAAGACGCTCTTCCACAGCTGGCCTAACAGAAGCTGTAACCTGCATAACAGTTTCATCAGGCGCTTTGAGGTCTGAGGTTCCACCAACCATCTGCATTGATCCAAGAGTGACACACACTGACAAAACTGTGAGAAGACACAAAAAAGTTTTCATACTACAAATTTCTTACCAATGACAACCTAGAAAGGCATTAAAACTAAATATACAGATTTCTCAGATTTTGATTTTCCTTATAACAGAGAGATCTGCAAATCGAGATAGAGCATGTTAAACCAGGCATAAATGCAAAAAGCTAAGCCTTTAAGTGACAGGGCATAAAGAGTTTCAGGAAATATAAATCTTTATACTTATTTTTTCAGTTTATGAACTGTATAATCCAAAATTTATTTTTAAATTGCACAAACAAAAGTGACAAGGATAAAATAATTACTCGTCTCGTATTTTATCATCATAGTAGCTCACAAGCATAGGTGCAAACTTTAGGGACAAAGCTACCCCAAAGACAAGGATCAATGATCGTTCCTTGCATTTAAGACCACTAGATTGTTCAGAATTCAGATTCAAAATTCATAGGTTCATGTCTATTTGTGCAATTGCTGTGACTTTTGTGCTCCCCTTTGTTTCACTTGATAAATCTGTTTGAACATAAGTGAAAACTGCCTAAAAGTAAACTCCCATGCTTAGGTTAAACAGGAGGGACAGCCCCCTAGATTTGCCACTGTTAACAAAATTCTCTTAATACATAAGTGTATTGAGGCAAAACATAAATATGTAGTCACTGTTTACATAAATATACAGATGGCTGAAGAACATCAATATGTGTTGGCTAAAAAACTCATGTATAAGTTTGGACCATTTTTAGGGGGCTGGGGAAATAGGTATTCTCACAAGACTGATAGAAAGTAACCCACACCCCCACTCCAAGGAAATGCATGGCCTATGAATTAAGTTTTGTGTGTGTTATCAAGCCTCTAAGACTGTGACTTGTGTGCACTAAGATCTAACTGAGAGGAATGGGTTAATACAACAAAAAAACGAGTTTTAGATCACCTCTAATGGAGATAACACTATTCTAGCAGAGAAACCCTCTTAAAGATGGGGGATCTTCCTATTTTGCAAAAGGTAAATGCACACATTAATACTAACAGTGAGGAGGGAAAACAGTCAACAATTATGAACAGTCTTATCCCTTTAAAAAAGGCTACAGCTCCTATAGATTTTAGCTTGTAAGGCTTGAATCTAGCAGAATCTTCACTTGATTTTTGGATTGATAAAACATGCTGACAGAAAAACACTGAGTTTTACAATATCCTTTCTCAACAACTTCTTATTTTATTATATGTAACAGTTTTACAAAATATATAGAGAACAATCTAACAATTTGATACACATAGTGTCAAGGGAACTTAATGTTGTAATAAGCAGCTTCCAATGTGAACTTAATTGTTGTTAATATTGTCTTTTACAAGTATAATTTCATTGTTTGAAGTAAAAATACATATTTTCAATTCAGGGGTGAGTCTTCCCTCCAGTAGCACATTCATGAGCAAAATTCTAACTCATGTTTGCTGTTTATATCAGTCTCATAATATTACCTTACCATTTACCAAATGAGTTGTTTGCATTATCAGAAAACTTCAGTACATTGATGTTTAGTTCAATATTTATGTTTATTTATTAAGTGTTTATTTATTAAGTATTATTATGTTTATTTATTAAGTTTATTTATTAAGTTCAATATTTATGTTTAATTATTATGTTTATTTATTAACATATTAATTAATATGTTTATTTATTAAGCAGGGGGGCATAAAAACAAACTATGAGGAAAAGATCAGTGAGGCCAGTGATAGGCACATAAAATCCACAAAAATCAGACAGGTGCAAAGAAGCCTGCATGATTTGTCATATTCATAAACACCTATATTAGTCTGTTTTGAATATGATCATTTGATTTCTAAAATTAGATACCAGTTCCAATCTACAACATTAGTCAAACATGTCCAATCAGTTTAAAAAAACAAAAAACAAAAAAAAACTGTAATTTCTATATATTTTAGCTTGTATGATTCTTTCGATGAAAACCAACATTTTCACCAATTTCTAAGCAAACTGTAGCACATACAAGAGGAGTATAATACCAGGACTGCATATCTAAAATTCAGTACCTTGATTTTATCTTGCAAAAATTTGCTGAAAAATCAAAAAATTGAGAAAAATGAAAAAAAAAGCTGGAAAAAAAAATGATGAGCTAGAGTTTAGTGTCTTTAAATTTATTGGTTGTGCAGGGTTTGTCTAGAAAGTAATAGGACTGAGTTGATTTAAAAACATTTATTGAGCCAATCATTACAATTCTTTAAAACTTTCAAAATAGGCTCCTTCTTCGTCAATGCAGCACTGTCAGCACGATTTCCAAGCATTGAAGTGTCATACGGATTATCATTCCGCATTTGGCCTGTGAACATCTATTGATATTTAAGCCGGATTAAATTTTGGAATAAATTACAGTGGATTGCAGTGACCGTCAGTTTCGAAATAAGTGAAATAATAAATTGATATTTACGGACTATTTTACCATTTGGATATATTTACTCACTCATATAAGGTCATCTATTATTTTACAATCTTTTTAATTTGATTTGATAATGTGATTATAATTCAATGTTGCTCATAAGCGAGCAGAAGAGGGAGTTTCTTGTCGCAAGGGCCGTTGTACCTGCCGGGAGTGTTACTCCCTTAAACTGTGGGCATCTGGTAGTAGGAAACTACACTTTCTTCGCTTATTGGTATCTGGTTCTTCTGATATGTATAGTGAACAATGAATAGTGGACTTGTTTTTTCGCCAGTTTTAATTTTTTTGCAATTTAACCATGATAATAGAGTGAATGAAAACGGAATACTGAAATTTGGAAAGGAGTTTTTTCTGGACTTGCCGAGTGTAATCGAAGCTAAAAAACTCCTCTACGATGCGGCTGTACCTGGGACTGAACTTCCGAGAAGACAGGGACCAAAGACTTTGGAAAGCCATTTGAAGGATATGTTAAGTATATTCGAGAAATGTGACGATGGAGACATATACCTACCGATGTTTGTAATTCGTTCTCCAAATGATGTACCTGTCATCCCTGCTTTGGTTTATTCGAGTTTGAACGCGAAATTGAATAGAATGGAACACTTCCTAAAGACTGTTTCAAGTAAGTTCGATTTGTATGATAATCACTTTCCACCACTGCCTGCCCGTGTGACGCCGTCAACTGACTCTCACACCACTGTTGTTGTCTCTAAAGTGCCACAAACACTAAATGACCCGATAAAACGAAAAGAGGTACTTAATAAACTGATCTGTCATGACGCAGTTACCAACCTGAGTTTGCGAGATGACAAATGGCTAATCAATGTTAAAAAATCTGCTGCTGAAGAATTCAAAGACTCTATTTCAGTGATTTTAGCAGAATCTCCATCCAAGGTGAACACTAAGCGGTTTTTCAAGATAGTCAGAGAAATATCGAAGGACTTAGACTTCTCATTCTTTCAAGGATATCCAGGTGGGGTAAAAGCTATGCGGCTTGGTGACACTGGGACGGTTAAGCTTGAGTTTTGTGACTCCATGTCAAAAGCCAAGGCTCTGCAAAATGGTGTTAAACTTGGATATGAATACTTATCTGTGAAAGAATATCTGTTGGCACCTTGATGCTGTTTATAATGCCGTTTGCCAGACCATAGAGTAGCTGATTGTGCAAGTTTGGTTGCGAAGTGTGCATGCTGTGCGGGCCCTCATATTTCCACCAAGGATTCTCCCTGCCAGCTTGATGCAAGATGTGAAAATTGTGGTGAAAATCATGCCTCCTTTAGTCTTAGATGCAAAGTGCTGAGAGATATCATTGCCAAGAAGAAATGACTGTGCCTGTTTCGATTGTTTCGCTTAATATAAATGGTACACGTTTAAAGGAGCATTTAATTGATGAATTGTGTGACCAGTTTGACATAGTATGCCTTCAAGAACACCTCCTGACTTCTACTAGTAGTATCGTGTTAAAAAGAAGTCGTAATCATTTCGTTTTTACAACTAATGCTGAGGTCACTTTTGGTAGACCTTCTTGAGGCCTCGCGTGCATTGTTAAGAATAACCTGAGTTTGCTCTCTCCAGTGTTTTCACAGTGACAAATTCATCCTTGCGGTCCGGTTTGGTAATACTGTGCTGATAAATGTGTATCTCCCATGTAACAAAAAAAGTATTTCCGCTTTAAACGCGTATATGAAAGCCTCGGCAAATCTTAAGGCTATTCTTGCGTCTGTTGTATCGACTGGTTATGATTTCATAGTATTTGGTGACTTCAACACAGATATTACAAGTCAGTCAGTTCGATCCGATATAGTCCTTGATGCTTTTTCTGCCTACAAAATAGTCGAGAAAAGTGTTGATTATTCATATATTTACCAATCTGGAAGTTTGTCTAATATTGACCATGTAGTTTTCTCGCCAAATATTAATGTATCGACTGTTCTTGTTCATGAAGACGATTGTGACATTGACCACCTCCCGATTTCGTTCTCTGCTTCACTAGTCGCTTCCCGTTCTATTAGACCATTTACACAAAGTTCTAAGTGGTTTTACAGGATTAACTGGAGTAGAGCTAATTTTGCACTTTATATTACTACGTTGTCCGCGTTATTGGGTTCTATAAAAGTTCCTTACCATTTGCTTCAAGTTACTGACCGTTTCTCAAATGATAAGCAGTCTCTAAATGAATATTATGATAAAATAATTTAGTGCTTAAAACAAGCAGAGGCGACTTCTGTTCCTCTAGAAAAGGTTAAAGTTAAAACTAGAAAACCAGAATGGGTTTTGGACCCAGAATTAAAAGTTGTAAAGAATAAAGCTAAGTTTTTGCTACGAATATGGGTGTCTTACGGTTGGCCAAATCGAGGAGTTGTCTTCGATCTGAAGCAAAGTACCAAGCGTGCTTATAAAAAAAGTTTGCGGCAGTCTGGGGTATCTGGTTTTGATTTTCCTGTGTTGAGAGAGGATTGGTCTCATGTTATGAATTCGGTTAAGCTTAGTAGTGATTTTTCTGAAAGTCCTATAGCAGTTCATACTTGGGTATTTTATTATAATGATATTTTTGGCCAGGTGAACCGGGACGTTGAAAAGCTTTTTAGTAATCTTCTTGAGTTATGCTTGCCTAATCATATTTCTCAGAGTAATGTATTACCAGTTTCTACTGTTGATATTGGTCAAGCTACTAAGAACATGCAATCTAGCTCTGTTGATCAAGACAGAATTTCTTTGTATCATCTAAAAGTAGTTTGCCCAGCTTTGATAGATCACCTTCAGCTACTGTTTCAGATGTGTTTATCTACTTCAATGATTCCTGACAGTTTTCTCTGTAGCACAGTCACCTCGGTTTTGAAGCGTGGAAAAACTTCGTCAGAGTGTAGTTCTTATCGACCTATTACTGTTTCGTGCACTCTTAGCAAAATTTTTGAATATATTCTTCTCCTTTCATTTCAGCAAATGTTAATTTTGGTGAAAACCGATTTGGCTTTCAATCCAATCATTTGGATGTGTTTGGGGGAATGATGGGTGGGGGGGGGGGCTAGTTGCCCTCCAATCACTTTCGACTATTAAAAAGGGTACTAACCCTTTGAATTTACAATCGAATGAGCCTGTTTTGAAGTGTCTAGGACAACACCTTCTATAAGAACCTTATATGCCCCCAGGGCATATCTTAAAACCCTTGCCCTGAGGGTTGTGGGGGAGTGACCACCTCAAAAACAAATTTTCTATCTGGAAATCAACTACGCCGAACAAAATGGCTATCTCAAAATTTTTATTGGATGTGTTTGGGAGAATGGACGGCGTGGGGGAGGGGACTAGTTGCCCTCCAATCACTTTCGAATATCAAAAAGGGTACTAGAGCTTTAAATTTCCAATCGAATGAGCCTGTTTTGAAGTTTCTATGACAATGCCTTCTATAAAAACCTCATATGCCCCAAGGGCATAACACAAAACCCTTGCCCTGAGGGTTGTGGGGGAATGTCATCCTCAAAACATATTTTCCATCTGGAAATCAACTATGCTGAACGAAATGACTATCTAAAATTTTGATTGGACGTGTTTAGAGAATGACGGGCGTGTGGGAGGGGGGGGGGCTAGTTGCCCTCCAATCACTTTCGACTAGTAAAAAGGGTACTAGCCCTTTGAATTCCAATCGAATGAGCCTGTTTTGAAGTTTCTACGACAACGCCTTGCCCCAAGGGTTGTGGGGAAGTGTCCTCCTCAAAAACATATTTTCTATCTGGAAATCAACTATGCTGGACAAAATGGCAATCTCAAAATTTTTATTGGATGTGTTTGGGGGAATGATGGTCGTGGGGGGGGGGTAGTTGCCCTCCAATCACTTTCGACTATTAAAACGGGCACTAGCCCTTTGAATTTCCAATCAAATTAGCCTTTTTGAAGTTTCTACAACAACGCCTTCTATAAAAACCTTTTGTACCCCCAGGGCATAACTTAAAACCCTTGCCCCAAGGGTTGTGGGGGAGTGTCCTCCAGAAAAATATATTTTCTATATAGAAATCAACAACGCGGAACAAAATGGCTATCTCAAAATTTTGATTGGATGTGTTTGGAGAAATGATGGGCGTGGGAGGGGGGAGGGCTAGTGGCACACCAATCACTTTTGACTATTAAAAAGAGCAGTAGCCCTTTAATTTCCAATCGAATGAGCCTGTTTTGAAGTTTCTACGACAACGCCTTGCCCCAAGGGTCGTGGGGAAGTATTCTCCTCAAAAATATATGTTCTATCTGGAAATCAACTATGCTGGACAAAATGGCAATCTCAAAATTTTGATTGGATGTGTTTGGGGAAATGATGGGCGTGAGGGGGGGGGTAGTTGCCCTCCAATCACTTTCGACTATTAAAACGGGCACTAGCCCTTTGAATTTCCAATCGAATGAGCCTTTTTTGAAGTTTCTACGACAATGCCTTCTATAAAAACCTTATATGCCCCCAGGGCATAAATTAAAACCCTTGCTCCAAGGGTTTTGGGGGAGTGTCCTCCACAAAAAGATATTTTCTATTTGGAAATCAACTACGCTGAACAAAATTGCTATCTTAAAATTTTGATTGGATGTATTTTGGCGAAGGATGGGCTTGAGGGGGGCTTGTTGCCCTCCGATTACTTTCGACTATTAAAAAGGGCACTAGCCCTTTGAATTTCCAATCGAATGATCCTTTTTTGAAGTTCCTACGACAACACCTTCTATAAAAACCTTATATGCCCTCAGGGCATAATTTAAAACCCTTGCCATGAGGGTTGTGGGGGAGTGTCCCCCTCAAAAACATATTTTCTATCTGGAAATCAACTAAGCTGAACAAAATGCCCATCTCAAAATTTTGATTGGATGTGTTTGGGGGAATGATGGGCGTGGGGGCTAGTTGCCCTCCAATCACTTTCGACTATTAAAAAGGGCACTAGCCACTCCAATTTCCAATCGAATGAGCCCTTTTCGAACTTTCTACGACAACTCCTTCGATACGACGGGCCCAGGTACGAAAAAAAAAAAAAAAAAAAAAAAAAAAAAACAACACATTGTGCCCATATCGTTCTTTGCTTAGGCAGCGCTAGCGAGCTGCCTATGATATTAACCTTTCTATTGTTGTTTTGTTATGGTACTGGTATTCTAACTCTTTTATTCGGGTAAAATGTAATGGAGTAGTTTCTGATTAAAGGTGTTGCTTTGGCGTGGGGTCTGTCAAGGTGGTGTGCTTTCTCCTACTATTTTTAAGTTATATATTGGTCCTATCCTTTCATCTTTGCCTTCGACTTTCATTTCTGATGGAATTGATGTCTTGTATCTTGCTTATGGGGACGATATTCTGCTTGTCAGTCCTTCTAGGGCAGGGCTCTCACATTCTGTCAGCTGGATCTCAGACCAGTTCAGACAGATTGGGCTTATGTTAAAGGTTGATAAGTGCGAATATACTTCCTTTAATTCGAGTGCGATTTTCCCTCTTAACTGTGGTTTTTTCTCTATTCCCTGTGTCTCTTCTTTTCGGTGGCTTGGTCTTCACATTACTAATAATCTAAAAACACCTCGGGCTCTAAAAGTTTCTAATGCAAAAAAAAAAAAAAATAATTCAGATAGGATATTCAAAAATTGTTGCAAATAGAGGGAGGTAGAATAGAAAAGTGCTTGGGAAATATATTCTTCATTTTACGATCATTCTACTCTTTTTATATCTGGCTTTCTTCCAATTCTGAAGCCTAAAGATCTGAAATCTACCCAGACTTATTATTTTAAATTTTCTCGGTACCTTTTGTGCCTCCCTCCGTGGTTTCGGAACCGGCATCTAATATCGCGATTCGGCCTCCCTGATTTACGGGAAAAAATGACTGTGCTTGCGGGAAAACTGTCGTTGTCTGCAGGTCTTACTGCGCACCATAATTTACGTCGTTTTATGTAAATAATTGTTAACTGTGCGAGTTTGCTTCTTTTGTTTTTCTTGATGTACTCCGCTTCTTTTTTATAGTGGGTAATAAATAAATTATTATTATTATTATAGTATGCATTCTCTGGAATAGCCTTGAGAGCCGTTGTGCATGCTGCTTGGATCCCCTCTGTTGCCTCAAATGCTTACCTTTCATCAGCCATTCAGGCGAGAAAGCAAAAAAAGTCCAGGGAGGCCACATCTGGGCTGCAGGGCAGCTGCAGAAGCATTGGGATGCTTGGAGAAAGCAAAAAAAGTCCAGGGAGGCCACATCTGAGCTGCAGGGCAGCTGCAGAAGCATTGGGATGCTGGCCTTGGTCAGGTAGTTGTTGACAAGAAAGGCAGTGTGAGCTGGGGCATTGTCATGGTGCAACTTCCAGTCAGCTGCAATGTCTTGTTGGACCCCATTGACCATTTGTTTGAGTCTCTTGAGCACTTCCACATAAAACTTGGCATTGACAGTTTGTCCAGGAGGATTAAATTTATGGTGAACAATGCCTTTGATGTCAAAAAAGACATTGAGTATTGTTTTCACTTTGGATTTGCTCATTCTTGTCTTTTCTGGGCAAAGAGACGCTGACGTGTGCCACTCGGAAGATTGCCCCTTTGTCTTGGGATCATACTCAAAGATCCAGGACTCATCACCTGTGGTTACATTATTAAAAATTGGGGGTTACTTTCACACATGTTCAAATTTTCTTGGAATACTTCCATTTGCTGCAATTTCTGGTCATCAGTGAGCACTTTTGGGAACATCTTTACACACACCTTGCAAATGTTCAAATGCACCATCACAATGTCATGAACAACTGATTTTGGTAAATTTTAAATTTGGGTAAGTAAACAAATACTTAGTCAATGATCTGAGGTTCAAAACTTTGTGCACACAAGTCACATTGTAGTTGTTTGTTGAAGTCAAAGGCCTGGTGTTACTGAAACACACCACTTTTGCTAAAGCAACATCTGGGTAAGCCTGCTTCATCATAACAAACGACTGTGTCAGATGTACTGAGTTTTACACAGTATTTAATTATGTGCCTTTGCTCTAACGAATGCTGCATTTTTGGCTTGCAGCACTCACAGAAACACGTCACACAAAAATACCTGTCCAGACTCTCCAGGTGCTTGGAGACAACTGACCACCTGCTCGTTCATTAGCTAAGAGTGCCCTCTACCAAATCCAGTCTGCATGCACAAACTCCAAAGTACAGTTGCAGCAGAAGAAAATCCGTCCCATTACTTTCAGGACAAACCCTGTATCATACAACTACTAATGAACTTGGCTATAATCATGCTTCTTCTATCTCTTTCTTCCCCCAAACCACCAACCATAAGAAAGTCTTAATAAGAAAACTCCCGGATTTCTGCAGTTAAAATGTCTTGATTTTAATCTTAAGGGCCAATACCTACCTCCTTTTATTTTTGTCTTTCTGAATTAGTTTTATCTACCCTACATACTTCCAATTTATAACAAGACGTTTTTTGCATAGTGTGTAGACTTTTTCTGGTCTATTTTAATACTTAGCACTTATTTTAGAAACATCTTTAAGACACAAAAATATGGATAATGACATTTACAATGAAAAACATGTTTCAAGTGCAGCTTAATAGCAAAGGAAAACTGGCATGGAAATTAAGCCAAAACGAAAATTAGATGCAGGCTATAATGATAAAGCTAAGAGCAAAACATATGTGCAAACAATACCAATAAATTAAATTTACCAGAAAAAGTAAACTGATTTAAATTTCACCCATAATTAATACGTCATGAATATAGGTTATATTCAGGAGTGAATATAGCCTTTGTAAAAAAATTAAATGCTAGTATATTACATAACTGTTATAACTGTAAACTAACTGTCTCATAGAAAATTGTGATTATAAAAATAACATATATATATATATATATATATATATATATATATATATATATATATATATATATATATATATATATATATATATATATATATATCAAAATTATAGATACTTTATTAAAAAAAATTATGGAAAATCCAAGGTTCTAATTAGATGAAGAATATTAGTTAGGGGGTATATCATACAAGTACTATAGAAGTGGTTGTAGTAGTAGAAGCAGCAGTACTAATATCCATATATTGCCTTTTTTGGTTAATTGACCATCTCCCTTATCATTTCCTGCAAATTTGTTTTGTCAAAGAAAGGCTATGGTCTGTGAAAAAATTAAATTCCAGCTTAATATCCTAAGCCATTCCTGAGACAAATTCTTCAGACAACCTGCAGACTGTGTTTTGATTTAGTTCAATTTTCCTCTCAAAATTCCCTTGAATCTTTACCTTCATACTCTTTAGCCTTAGTAATAATAATAGAAGTAGCAACATTAGTGGCAGTAGTACTAGTAGCAGTATTGGTATGCACATATTGTCTTTTTGTCAGTTGAATATGCTGGAAGTTCCGACTTAGTACACTAAACTATTCCCAAGATATTGAGGATACATCCTTTTGACAACTGGTATGCACACAGTGTGTTTTGATTCAGTTCCATTTCCCCTCAGCATTATCTTAAATTTTCACCTTAATATCCTCAGCCTTAGTAATAGTTACAAAAAACTAGTAGTGGTGGTGGTAGTAGTAGTATGCAAATATTGTGTTTTGGTCAATTGATCATCCCCCTCATTCATTTTCTGAAACTTGTCACTTGATAACCTAAGTTGTTCCTGAAATACACCTTTTTGGCAGCCCACATGCACATAGTGTATTTTGATCTAGTTCAAAACTTCATTCAATATTCCCTGTAAGCTGCATCTAAATGCCCTTGGCCTTTTTGGACACCAAAGGTCAAACATGCCCCCTTTTCCCAATAAAAAATACTATATGTAGATGATTAGGGAATTGTATAACTTACAGCCCTGGCCCCAAGGGCTGTGGGGCAGGGGTATAATCCACAGGGCATAGTTGTTGGACTTTTCAACAATGCCAAACAAGATGGCTATCTCAAAATTTTAGGACTATGTCTCTGGGAAAAACATGCAAGGAAGGGTGGCTGGCTGCTTCTAATCACTTTTGACTCTTAGAAAGGGTACTACGACTTTAAATTTCCAATCAAATGAGCCCCTCCCAATAGAACAACTCCTTCCATAAGAAGAGTAAAATAGAATATAACCATTGTGCCCACTTTCCTCATTACTTAGTCAGTGCTATTGCACTGCCTATGATTTCCCACTTACTACCCTTGGCCTTAGGAGTTGTAGTCATACCATGCACATATTACCTCTTGGTGAATTGATCATCCCCCTCATCATTCCCCAAAGGTTCAAACTAAATACCTCAAGGTACTCCTGAGACATGCTCTTTTGACAACCTGCATACAGTGTTTTGATTTAGTTCAACTTTCCCCTTAATATTCGTTGAAATTTTCACTTTCATACCCTTTAGCTTTAGTAGTAGCAGTATTAGCAGAAGTAGTAGTATGCACATATTGTCTTTTGGTCTACTCTACATCCCCTTATCATCACCTCTAAGTTTTAGCTTCATACTCTAACTTTTTCCTAAGATATTGCTGATAAAGCCTTTAGGCAATTTGTATGCACATATTCTGTTTTTATTTAGTTAAACTTCTCCTTCAACATTTCCCAAAATTTTCAAGTTAATATCCTCAGCCTTAGTAATAGTGGCAGTAGTAGTAGTAGTATGGATAAACTGTCTTTTGGTTAATCAATAACCCCTCTTATCATCCCCTGAGAAGTTCCAACTTAATAAGTTCCAATTTGATCTCCCTTTCAACAAGAGACTAGAGTACCTACAGCTGCCAATACTCATTTTCTGATGCTGCTGTGGTGATGTGATGCTGGCCTACAAGTATAATGTATAACCAAATAAACCCTCTTTTACCAAACATTCAAGCCAGCAACATACAAGGCTTTGTATAAGCTGTCAAAACATCCTGTTAATGCCCAAACATGGCAACATTTCTTGCCCAAGTTTGCTGTCAATGATCAGAATAATCTTCAAGCTGAAAGGGTGATTGCACCCACAACTGTGTTCTTTAAGTCAAGACATGACAAGGAATGGAATCAAAAGTCTAGGAAAAATGAGCAGGGCTGTCCTTCCCTTTCAATAGCCCACTGATGCCAATGTCATCATATAAGTGTCTTTCTGGGAGGCTGATGCAGCTTGCCATACATATTAAACCATCTTGCATACACTATCCAAAGTTGATGTTGTGTGGTGGTTTCAGCTTTGGACCACTAAAGAATGGTCATCTCAGGCCACACCTACCTCGTGGTCATCATTACTGAGTTAACATGCACCTCTCCAGCAGACCCCTCCTACTGCATTTTACTGGGCCCTAACACAGTGACAAAATTCACCATCTTTGTCACACAGCACAATAGATCCAGTATGAACCTTCATTTTGCTCTGAAGTGCAAATTAAGTTTATACCTAAGTCTTTCCTGAGATATGCTCTTTTGACAACTTGCATGGACATAGTGTGTTTTGATTTAGTTCAACAGTCCCTGAAAGCTTCCCCTGAATGCATTTAGCCTTTTTGTACACCAAAGGCCAAACATGCCCCCTTTCCTGTTATCAAATACTATATGTAAATAATGGGTGAATTGCAAAACTTACAGCCCTTGTCTATAGGATTATGGTGAAGAGTTAACATCCCAGAGGCATAGTTACTTGACCTTTCAACTATGCTAAGAAAAATGGTTGTCTCAAAATTTTGATTGGATATCTTTGGGGAAAAAAGAAGCACTGGTGGGGGCTGGTTACCCTCCAATCCCTTTTAACTTGTAAGAATGACACTAGAAATTTCAATTTCCAATCAAATGAGCCCCTTCTGAAGTTTCTATGACAGCTCCTTCTGTACAAAGAGCCTTAGTGAAAAAAGGGCTATGTTTGCTATTTACTTGGGCAGTGCTATTGTACTGTCTATGATTAGCTTTAATATTTTAACTATATACACCACTAACAGTTTCAAATGCTCTTATAGTTAACAGTGGAGCCTAATCAAAGACAGACTTAGGGAAAATCATTGATATGGCTTAAAATTCAATACTGAAATAACAGGAGTTGCATTCTAAAACAAGCCTAAGAAGAAGAGATTGAAAATTCAAAATTAAGGTAAAACATTTTTTTTATCAAAATTCAGATGGGTTCAATCTTACTTAATAGGTGCATATCTTCTAAGCCCTAGAAATAAGAAAAAAAATAGACAGCATAGCTTGGGAACACTTACATAGGGTGTATCTCAGCCATGGAGGCTTTATTCCCCTAACTCAACTACATTCAAAGATAGCTAGAAGCCTCTAAACTAGAATGTTCCCTATTTTGGTTTTTGTATGATAAACCCTCTATCATTCAAGTTGTTCAGTCGTTAATGCATTATAGAACCAGTTGTTTTTTTTTTGTTAGTTTCTTTCAGCTTAGTGTGAGATAAGACAAAGAGAAATGACAGAATAGATAGAAAATACATAATTTGGGTTATATATTTGCAAAATAGGGGGGAATGGTCTAGAGTAGGGTTGTTCTTTTACTCATCTATGTGCTAAGATCTTACATCTTTTGACAAAGAAGACTTAAAAGTGAAATTTTAGCACTAAGATCTTACATCTTATGGTGTTTTTTTGCACACACCTTTCATCATTCTGCTCTGATCAGTGGTCTGAGAACAATTATGAGTATATCATCAAACTTCTCTCATCATTGTTCCATGTTGTAGAAAAATGGCGTTCTTCACACTTTTTGCTAACATCAGTGAGCTGAAAGATCTTAGAACAAGAATGAATGGAAACAACGGAAATCTTTGCTGAAAGATGTGAGATCTTAGATTAAGATCTTAGTGCAAAAGAATGGGCCTAGTGTTTGGACAGTATGAAGTTAGAAAACAATTCTAATGAGATAATATGCAGAATGATTATACCTAACACATTAGGCATGCAGACCCACTATACTTTACCCCCATCCCTAACATACAAATATACAGCCCAAATTTGTTTCTAAACTATTAAATTTTTATCTTACTGTGGTATATTTCCTTAGGATTGAGCATCAGAGAAACATATTAGAAGAATATTAGGTAGGGGGTATATCATACAAGTACCCCTATTTCCTTAGGGCTATATTTGTGTCCATCAGGGAGAGGGGGGGGGGTGCATTATAATGCTAATGACAATTATGCTATAAAGGAGCATAAAATAGGGAATCTGATGAAACCATATTTATTTTAGGTTAGTTTGTACATTAGCTAGGCCTATATATGGCACCATCATGAGAATGAGGGTGAATTGAAAAAATACTTTTTCAAAATCAAGAAGAAGGGCATTTATTGAATGAACGCAAGAATGAACTTAGAACATCTTTTCACCACTGCAAGGGGAAATTGGGTTAAAGAGCAGCAGTGTTAAATTTAGAATAAGGTAAGTAGCCAAGACTTCTATTTCTTCTTCTATTTAACAGCAGGCGGGCTTTTCAGTAATACTATTTAGCCCTTTTCCTTTTGCTTCACTCGGTGGGCTACAGAGCTACTGGCTTGATCGTCTCACAAATATTATATATTTTCAGATATCATTCAGTGGATTTTTCGACTCTAGGAGTTCAATTATGAGATGATAGTTGTCGCTTTCTATGCTCTGTGTGCAGGTATAGTTGGCTAGGCTCTTGGCTGATAGTGAGATTTTGTGGTGTTTGAAGCATTTTAACAGTTTACAAAGCAAGGTATGTTGTGCAGACGTCAGCATATTACATTTCAAATAGGCAATGGCCAATTATCTCATTATTCATATTACAATGCCTGCAAAGAGGGGACAGGAGGATTGAACCAATTGAGTTAGAAAACTTATACAAGAATGCAAAACAATTTAGTCCATTTGTTCCAGAACGGATTCTATGGTAGGTTTTAGAAAAATACTTATTGGGAAAGAGGGAAAGGATAGGATTATTTTTGTTAAAATTAATATCTGATAGTCTCCATCAGTAAACATCTCTAATTGGGATTGGTCTCCCACTTGGCTGGTCAATATTTATAGCATTTTTTGCTATTTCATCAACCTGATGATTACCACTTATGCCAGAGTGGCTAGGAATACACTGAAAATAAGTTCTTATGCCACTTGAAGCAAGATTATCTATAATTCAGAGACAATGATAAGTGTCAATGTCCAACTTATACTGAGGAGCTGAGGCCAGCAACTCAAGGCTTGATAAAGAGTCGGAATATATAATAATATTATTTGAATTTGCAATCAGAGGTTGGTTATCCTTAAGGTGTTCTAATACCATGATTATGGCATTTAACTCAGCAGACATTATAAATAAATTATTATATAATCTCTTGCCCATTACAATTTTTAGGTGAGGAAGGAAAGCACCACTTGCTACCTTCTCATTCATTTTTGACCCATCAACAAATATTTGGAAGTGATTTTTATAGGTAATTGTATTAAGTTCAGCAAATTTTTTCTGGACAAAAGCAATGGGGGTAGCCTACTTAGCCAAGACCAAGTAGGCTATTGGTGATTCTTCTTCTTCTTCTATTTCACAGCAGGCGGGCTTTTCAGCACATACTATTTAGGCTTTTTCCTTTTGCTTCACTCCGTGGGCTACAGAGCTACTGGCTTGGTTATCTCTTATTTATTAGATATTCACTGATATTTTTCAGTCGATCTTTTGACTCAAGGAGTTCAAATATAAGATGATAGATATTAATTTCTGTTCTCTGTGTGCAGGTATGGTTGGCTTGGCTCTTGGCTGATAGTGAGACTGTGTGGGGTTTGAAGCCCTTTCACAATTTACAATGCAGAGTATGCTGTGCAGACGTCAGCATATTACATTCAAATAGGCAGTGATCAAATGTTTAATTTTTCCTATTGCAAGACCTGCAAAGCGGGGACATGTGAACTGAAAAACTTGAAATAGAAAACTGATACGAGAATGCAAGAAAGTTTAGTCCATTTGTTCCATACAAATTCTATAATAAATTTTAGAAAAATACTTATTAGGAAAGGGGGAAAGAGTAGGATTTTTCTTATTAAACATAACATCTGATAGTCTCCATCAGTAAATATCTCTGGTAGGGATTGGTTTCCCACTTGGCTGGTCAATATTTATAGCATTTTTTGCAATTTCATCAACCTGATGGTTACCACTTATACCGGAGTGGCTAGGAATATACTGAAGATAAGTTCTTATGCCACTTGAAGCAAGATTATCTATAATACTAAGACAATGATAAGTTTCAATATCCAACTTATACTGAGGAGCTGAAGACAGCAGCTCAAGGCTTGATAAAGAGTCAGAATAAACTATAATATTATTTGAGTTAGCAATCGAAGGTTTATTTTCCATAAGGTGTTCTAATGCCATGATTATGGCATTTAACTCAGCAGACATTGTGGATAAACTATTATATAATCTCTCACCCATTGCAATTTTCAGGTGAGGAAGGAAAGCACCACTTGCTACCTACTCATTCATTTTGGACCCATCAACAAAGATTTGGAAATGGTTTTTATAAGTAATTGTATTAAGTTCAGCGAATTTCTTCTGGACAAAAGCAATGGGGGTTAAATCTTTAGCCCACTTTGAGAAATCAGTATTTATTATGGGGATTGACCAATTCCATGGAGGGGATTGGGGGAAAGTAGGTGCAATAGATTTTGCGGGTACAGGGAACTTCTTCTGAATATCGGCATACTCATCTGCAATGCCTCTATACATGGCTGGATTTCTTAACCAATTATGTAGGGTGTGTGAGCAATTTGATTCAATTTTTGTAAAATGTTTTATCAAGAGAATGCTACATCTCTTCCTTATTGTTGTTAATCCACTCTCCATAAGCAGAAACTTGGTGCTTTTGGGTTTCCTAAGACCAAATATGAGACATATTATATCATTTTGTATTGTTTCAATTTTTTGCATCTGGGTCTTTGCACATGCACCATAGACGCTGAGCCCATAGTCAATATGGGGCCTTATATGTGATTTATAAAACTGGAGTAAGGTTTTCTCCTTACAGCCCCAGGGTGTGGAAAGAATTCTTTTTAGTATACTTGTCTTTCTATAGCATTTTTTTTATTGTGTTTGAAATGTGGAGGTGGGAATTAAGTTTTTGGTCAAGCATGAGACCTAGATAATTAATATGATTATCTTCTGGAATAGTTGTTCCATTTAGAGTTAGTCTTGCATTAACATGAATTTGCTTTCAGTGAAATTGGATTATTTTTGACTTAGTAGGTGCAATGGGTAAATCTGAATGTTGAGAGTATTTTTCAAATTGGAAAAGTGACTTTTGCAGCTTTGACTGTGCAATCTCAAAGATGTTGCCAGATGACCAAGTACCAGATCATCAGCATGCTGTAGATTTGTGTGGAGGAGGTTCATGTCCCAGAGATATAGGGCAAAGAGGAGGCAGCTGAGGACTGTTCCCTGAGGAAGGCCTTTGGTTATTGTCTTTTGGGGTGAAGAGGCTGAACCTACTCAAACAATGAAACTTTGCAATTCTACAAAAGATTTTATAAAAGATACTAGCTTGGGGGGTAGTCCAAGGTTTGCAAGTTTATTTAAAAGGATTTGGTGGTTCACATTGTCATATGCCTCTTCAAAATGTATGAAAGCTGCAACTAGGACATTATTTTTCAAGAATGATTCATTTATTGCATTTGTTAACAATATAAAAGCATCTGTTGAGGAATGGTGTTTCCTGAAACCAGTTTGAGTGTGAGGGTTCATATTATTTTTTTCAACAAACCAAAGGAGTTGGTAATAGATAATAGATTATTTTCCTCATCACAGGAGTAATCATTATGGGCCTATAAGACTCAGGGTTATTTTTGGGTTTATTTTTCTTTAGGATTGGTAGGAGGGATGAACATTTCCAGATATTGGGGAACATACATGAAGCCCAAGCATGATTATAATTTATAAGTTCCTGTTTGTACGAAGGGGTGAGATTCTTTATCCATGTAGGGTGTATATTGTCATAGCTGCTGCTAGTCTTGGTCCTAATATGATGTATTGCATTATTCATTTCCTGGATTGAAAATGGGATGGTTATATACTTGGATCCTGGGCAAGGTTGGTAACTTGGGTTCATAGGAATTGGGGGCATTTTGCTGCAATTATTTGATGTTACCTTATTAACAAAAAGAGTGGCAAATAGCTTAACCTTTTCGTTATCATGTCATAACGGATAATATTATGCATAAGCTCATACAAGAGGGGATTGGGGGAAGTCGATTTCCCACAGATGTGGCGTATGACTTATGTATAATTGGATCATGTGTTTCTCTGGAGAGATTATTTGCAAAATTATTCCAGTAGTTATATTTAGCATTTATTATGGTCCTTTTTGGATTAGATTCTGCTTGTATTTTTTTTTAAATATGTAGTAGGTGATGTTTTTTTAAGAATGTTCTCCTAGCTACATTTTTTGTTCTTAATTTATTTTGGCACTCATTTGTCCACCATGCTTTGGGAATGTGTTTAGGGAAGGTTTTCCTGGGTGTTGTCCTGGGGATAGCATGATTAGCTGTATTTATTAGTAAAGATGCCAAAACTTCAGCACGTGTGTCAGCTGTTGCATTTGAAATGCATGAATTTAGGGTGAAACTTGTAATTTCATCATTTAGCTTATTTTGGAACATAGGCAAATTTGCTTTAGTGTTGATATATTTGGAGGTATGTGATAGGGTTTCAGCAGGTTTGTTTAGGGAGCAAAATATGGCAAAGTGGTCAGTACATAGACTACCAATTTTATTTATATAAATTTTATTCAAAATATTTAAAGACACAATTTGTAGGTCAATTGTAGAGAAACTGCCACTTTTGGGGTTGAAATATGTATTCAGGTTTGGAGGGGTAGCAACAGCTAACTCAGTATTATTTGAAGTCATATGCTCAATGAACTTACCAGCTTTATTTGCTGGTTTATTCCTCCACAAAAGGCTGTGGGCATTAAAGTCTCCACAAATAATAATATTTTTCAACATATTAGAATTATTTATATAGCTGAAGAAATCCATGGCATCTGTAGTTTGGCCATTAGGGTTATAAAAGCTTATTATATAAGTCTTTGTATTATTCAGCCAAACACTGATACCAATTGCATCAACATCATTTACAAAATCTGGAAAGTTGATGCCACAGAATTTTATATTATTTTTAACTATTAAAGCTACTCCACCTCCTTTTCTCTATGATGCTATCCTTTCTCAGGATAGTATATCCCAGAGACTTAATTTGTTGATTTTGGGTTAAATGAGTTTCCTGGAGGCAAGCAATACTGATGGAATTATTATTCATAAAAGATTTCATTTAACTTATTTTCTGTGAGTGATCTTACATTCCAGTGGAGTATTGATGTGTTGTGTTGTTGATTTATTTTTCATATGACTGTCTATCAATGTTCAGCTTTGTTAATAGTAAAACATAGATGAAGCCCAAGAATGATTATAACAATTTAGAATTTCCTGTTTTTATGAAGGGATGAGATTCTTTATCCATGAAGGGTGTATACTGTCATAGCTACCGCTAGTCTTGGTCCTAATATAATGTATAACTTTGTTCATTTCCTGGATTGAAAATGGGCTGGTTATATACTCGGATCCTGGGCAAGGTTGGTAACTTGGGTTCATAGGAATGGGGGACATTTTGCTACAATTATTTGATGTTAGCTTATTAACTAAAAGAGTGGCAAATAGCTTAGCTTTTTCATTATTATTGTCATAATGCGTATTATTATGTATAAGCTCATACAGGAGTGATTTTATAAAGTAATTTCAGAATTTTTATTGCTTCCTTCAAAGGTGCAAAGACAGAGGTGCCCACATGCTTTAAATTTACCCTTAACCACTTCCCCAGATGCCAAAAAGCCCATTATCTGGAATTTTTAGGCTTGTTCATATAGTTCAACCAGACTAGTCTACTTGCAAAGATAGGCTTAGTGAAAAGCTCATCATCAAGAGTTTTACATTAAAATTCTAGACAAGTTAATTTTTGCTATCTTAGAAAGGGGTTAAATTAGGGAAATAAAACCTTCTGGGATGGATCTTCAGAATAAAGTATGTCATGGGAAGGCATTTTGAAGTACCTACCTCTAGGGTAAAAGACCTCTTTTTGGGAAAGACCACTTTTCATTGGCATTCCAGAAAAATAGCAATGGGTTTTTGGACCACCCCAACAGCAGTAACAAAGACTCCAATTTCTTGGTCAAATTTTCAACAATAACTTGACAGCATAAATTTAAAATGTGGTTTCTGTTTTGAAAAGCAATTGAAAAGAAAAATTATATTTAATATTTGTGATTTATAGAACAAATATCAAGCAATATAAGTTATATTTCTAGAATCAGAAGAAAATCAGCTTTATGTTAGTATGTGAATAAAACTGAAACACTATTTTGATATACATCAAAATAGAATAGTTGGTATTTTCAAAAAGAGATCCCTGTGGGTAAGTCAATAAACTAATAATTCCAAGTGTTTGATTTTAAACCATAGGCCTATTGATGCATAGCTTAGATTTTTAGTTATTCATTAATATATCACAATTTGGTAAAAATTCTACTTTAGCTATCTTGGAAAGGGGTTAGATCTGAAAAATGAAACTTTCAGGGATGGTCTACAGGCTAAAGTATGTCTCAGGAAGGTATTTTGAAGTACCTACCTCCACTCATTCTCCCTCTAGAGGGTTCTGAACTTTGCCTACATGACAGGTCTATTACCTATTGAAATTTTAACAAAACAACATTTTACCTTAATTTTCAGTTAGGGCCTATGTTCCTTTTCTCTGGATTTAGTTTTGAAAATGTAATTCCTGTTATTTGAGTAGAATTTTAAGCCATATCATCAATGTTTGTTTTTTTTCAAATTTAGGAAATGTATTTGCATATCTTTAAAACCTTATAAATTAGAATTGAGCAATTTTGTGAAGCTGAAAACAATTTTGTTGTACTTCATATAAGCAGAAGATCTATTTTGCAAGGTTTTGCTTTTATAACACACAGATTTTTAAAGGTCATCAAAGGTCAGGACCCTTTAGAGGGAGAAGCAGTAGAGGTAGGTACTTCAAAATACCTTCCCGGGACATAGTCTATTTTAGCCTATAGACCCATCACTGAAAGTTTCATTGTAATAAAATCGAAAAAGTAAAATATAGAAACAATTTTATAAATCAGAATGTTAAAACTTAAACACTGACAAGGCTTAAAATTCTGCTGATTTGAACAGAATTGCATTTTCAAAACTAAAACAAGAGGAAAGGAAACTGAAAATTAAGGTAACATTTTTTGTCAAAATTCTTAGTCTTAGAAATTTGCCTACCTGTCAAGTAGACAGATTTATAAGATTTGTAAATCAGAAAAGGGTTAACCTAGCAGCTTGGCAATACCTTCCTCGAGTATGATTTGGCCTTAGATTCATTAGCCTAATGAAAGTTTCAATTTCTAACCTAACCCCTTTCCAAGATGGCGAAAAGTAGCTTGTCAAAAACTTTCCCAATTCGATCAAGAGACATTATATAAAATCCTAGAAAACTGTACCTTAAAATAGGATGTAAGTCAGATCTTGAATTTGATAAAAACAGAACAGCTAACAGTAAATTTACTATATTTGCTTCTTGTATAAATAGCTGACGGCGTAAAAGAATTCGAAATCGATTGATCACTCGAAAAAAGAGGTGGCAACCGAATCACAAGAGGCCATCCAAAGAACAGCCTTCTTAAAAACTGGTTTTTCCATTTGTTAATTTGCTCGTAATCCGGGTTTCTTGTGGCACCAGTAAACTAAATTAAAAATTACTTTCGTGCAATTTAACTGACCTACTACTTGAAAGGAAGATGTGTTTTCTTTAATTCGAATCATTTGAGATAGGAGAGATCCAACGGGACAGTTCCAATACTGATGAAACAATAAATTGTAATGAAAAAAGAACGAAGATAATCACAACTAGTAAACAAAAAAAGAAAATAATATATTTAAAAATATTTCAATCACGACCTCCGCTCAACCATCGTCAGTGGCGAATTAAGAAAAAAAAACACAGATAAAAGTCCACAGGAAACTTAACAAACAAACAACCTTAAAAACAAACACCAATATAGAACAGGCCTTTTTTAAGCAACGGTTAATGGGCAGCGGAATAAATAAAAATCGATATTGAATGTCTATTTAGACTTTCAATTGAGAATCTATTTTGTAAAGGGTTTTTTGAACGCAAATCGCACATCAGATATGATATTATCGAAGATTTTTATTAGGTTATGGCACATGATTTTGTGAAAAAGAAAATGCGAAATAGTGGAATTAACAAGTTCGTCATAAATGGGCTTAGATATGTTCCTCCAGCGTCTATGTTAACAGCGACTTTGTTTTAGATGGGACTCCTGATCTCAATTGCCTCCCTGCAAACTTGCACGAGACCTTTGGTGATCGAAAATAAAATCAGATCCACAAAAATTCGCTCTAGTCAGAATGCCACCAATAGAACTGTCCTGAAATCAGCTTCCAATGGCAATTTTTTCATGCTAAACAGTCTTAAAAAAGCTGCCGACAAATCCATCGCACCCGTGGAGAGAATTCTGTCTGTTGCCAAGAATCTTTAATGGATCATTAATCTTAAGGTAAGAAAATAATCATTTTTTTTAATGAATGTAAAGAACGAACTTTAAACTTAAAACAAAGAAAAATTAAGTTTAAATGACTGGGACTGACCCCTTAACCCCCTTTCTCTACGCTAGTTTTACTCAATGCTATTTTTGGTTTCCAAAAATACAGCCCATAAGTAGTTGCTAATGTTTTACTTACTGACTACCTTTTGAAGCATTTGAGCAGGATGTTTCATTGTCTGAGGAAGATACGCGTTAATAAGTCACCTTTGAATGATTTGAAAACACTTTTCATCCCATTTCCAATATCCTTGCGTTAGGTCATTCATTATTGAAGTATTGGGTAATTAAGTAAAATTTACCGTAAAGACTGAGATGTTAAGGGGGATGCCACTCCCTCAAAAGCAGGACAACTTCTGTTTATTTTAATTTACAATGACACTCTTTACCTTCTTTCAGAAAAAAACTTTTATATTTCATTGCTGTACATTTCAAGCCGATTCCGAAGAGGTGAAGATAACATGAGCTTAATTTAGTTTCGAGAAGAGGAAAATTTTCTAGTAGGGGGAAATTCAAAAAGCAAAAAATATAAATTGCAGGCCAATATAAAGTATTAAAATTTATAGAACAAATCTTGAAGTTCAAGAGCACTTCACTAGCTCGAGTTTAATCATACTTGCTACATAGACAACACACCTGCTGAGGGCTAATAAAATATTTAAGCGTGTACCCTATCATCCTTTTGGCTAGAATGGACAACCCAATTTAATGTCGGTAGGAATTGATGCAGCGAACGGGCTGGACTCAACATCCTTTGCTGCTATAATCTATTTTAGCTCGGGTTTGCATTGAAATAAAGTGATGTCATAGCACTAAAAGTAGGTCTTATCAAATATACTCACACATATACTATATTTAAACTTGTTTGGGCCATTAACGCAAAATATTTATTTTCTGTACTTTTTTTACAATTATAATCAATGGTCAAACTGACCCCTGTCTACACTAGCTTATTACTAAAGCAGTTGTTATTGACAATAATTTCCTAACGAAAGCTGAAGTTTTTATGCAATCCTGTTGACTAAGCCCTCATAATTACTGAATGTTATCAACATAGTGTTTAATATTTGGTTAGTATTGTCATCGATCTTTATTAATCTTATCATTGCATTTCCAGTCCAGTTCCAAAAATCTGTATCAGGGTATATGAACTACCAATTAACTTGTCTTTTTACCTGGTTATGAAAATTGAGTTGGTAAAATTACTGGATTTACTGACTGAAAACAAGATTTCGGCAGGTCGGATATTTCACTGGCCGTTATCTCACTATTTTCATTTTCTTTAACTCGTCTTATTGATTTTATTTTTGTCATTTATTTAATTCTAATAATGAGTCAGCAAAACAGCGGCACTATTCACCACTATTTTGCTTAACTTGTCTTTAGTAAAAAGCCAAAAATCACAGGGAATAAAATATCAATTTAAAAATAGGGGTTGGGGGAGAGGGGGAACTTCTGCCTCTATCCTACTTAAGCAAACCCAGGATCAAACAGTCAGTAATTAAAGAACGACCAATAGAAATTGAAACTCTAGAAATGGAGTTTGTATTGTAATACATTTTGATTACAATACATTAAAGGAAACTATTTAAGCTAATTGTAAATATGCAAAATAAGAAAGTCAAAGGGGCTCATCAAAGGCTATTAGCAATATAGGTACACGAATGCTGAGGGGTAGTTGTCCCATTGTATTTTATTTCTTGTGGTGAAAATCACCTAACTCAATCAACTTTTGGCCTGAGCCAATCGTAAAGAAGTCTTTGATCAATTTCCACGCAAAGCTAATTTTACTTTTCAATGTATTCAGTGCATAGGGTTGCTTTTGACCTTAGCACCTACGGTTGTATGTTACACGGTTTTAAGATGAAAATGGCTGGTCCTTGTTCGGGCAACGCACAATGCCCTCGCATTCACAACCCAAAACAAAGAATTAGAAGTCCCTTTGGTCTCTTCCTTCCCTAATACTTTCTGCAATTTTTTTTATTCACCTTACTACTTCACCGTGCTTAATCCAATAGTGACTGATAGCGCAAAAACTTATAGGCGAAAAGTAAACAAAACATCGTTAATCCTTTCTCAAAAGACAAAATGTCAAAACCAAAAATATGACCAAGAGAATTCTTTAAGAACCTTTTGTTTTCAGTTTTGGCTTTTGTGTCTCTCAAAATAGTTGAAAAGATTTACGTTCGGGTTTACAGCTCAAAAGTAATCCAAGTTGAGAAAACACAGTTTTTATAGTCCTCTCTTAAGAAGATTTTTTCTGAGATTAATAAAAACAAACTTTTTCCACAAAATAAGTTTTTCAAAGAAAAGTAAAGAACTCCATTTAAAAAAAATTAGCAAAAAAAAATCAAATAATCTACCAAGCGTGAAACTACCACAGATCAGCATTGATAAATAAATGAAACCCAATACGAACAGAAATTACAATAAATAACAGAATAAAACTCAAAATGAGCAGAAATTAACATAAGTTAGGCGCAAAACCCCTATGCCTTCCCAAGGCCAGAACAACTGAACAACTTTGCACTTTACTGAAAAAATATATATGTTTTTACTTTTATAACTTTAATAAATCAAATAATATTAACATTTTTACTACTAAATTTCAGTATATGTATATTAAACTGACAATGCACATTCATTTGTATTTTTTCAGTAGTGCAAATTTTGTTATGGCCTGGGGAAGGCATAGGGGTTTTGCACCCAACTTATGTTAATTTCTGCTCGTTTTGAGTTTTACTCGGTTAATTATTGTAATTTCTGTTCGTTTTGGGTTTCATTTATTTATCGATGCCGATTTGTTGTAGTTTCACGCTTGGTAGATTATTTTATTTTATTTTTGCTCATTTTTTTTTTAATGGAGTTCTTTACTTTTCTTTGAAAAAATTATTTTGTGGAAAAAGTTTTTTTAATTAATTTCTGTTCGTTTTATATTGACATAGTCTTTTCAGGGGAAAAAAAATAATACTTTAAATCTTTTCGTTTTTTAGGACTTTAGTTTATAGTTTGGCCTGCTATTTGTATGCTGGAAAAAAAAATTTCAGCAATTTTTAACAACATACACCCTTTAAAAAATCTGAACACAATTAGTGCTGTTTAATTTAGTTTCATACCTCCTCTAGTTGACCTGAAATGGAAAACTTGATACCATTCGCAAAAAAATCTGTTTACTTTCTTTGATAGCTTGGATACACTTACGCTATTTTGATTTGGTTAAATTTTAAGAGCAGTAGTAGCCCAAAAACTTTGAACATAATACCCCCAGTCGTTCTTGGGATACTGCTGAGATGCCTTATTGGGAATTAGCATTATCATAGTGCATTTTGATTTAATCTTAAGGCAACATTTACTTTTTAAAAATAATGGGCAAATGGGAGGGTGGGCGTGAGATATTGGGAGTGGAAGGGGGATTAATTGCCCTCAAATCACTTTCGACTATTAAAAAGGCATCAGCCCTTTCTATTTTCAATTGAATAAGCCCTTTTCGAAGTTCCCACGATAACTCTTTCGATACGAAGTGCCCTGGTGTAAACAACAACAACAACAACAACAAAAAATAATACATTATACCCATATCGATTTTTACAATAAAAATGTCAAGCCTTCCAATCACTTTCGACCATTAAAAAGGGCACTAGGCCTTTCGATTTCCAATCGAATGAGCCCTTTTGGAAACGACAACGTTTTCTATAAACACCTTATATGCCCCCAGGTTATAAATTACCTTTACCTTAAGGTCTGTTAGGGTAATTGTCATCCTCTGAGACCTAATTTTCAGAACTTTCAACTACGTTAAACAAAACGGCTATCTTAAAATTTTGATTGGACGTGTTTGGGGAAATGGTGGGCGTGAGAGGGGCGGTAGCCGCTCTCCTATCACTTTCAACTGTTAAAAATGGCCTTAGCCCTCTCAATTTCCAATCAAATGAGCCCCTTTGCAGGTTCTACGACAAAACTTTCAATAAAAATCTCATATGCCCCCAGGGCAGAACTTACAACTTTTGCCCTTGGGGCTCTGGGGGGTTTGTCATCCTTAAATACATAATTTCCAAAACTTTCAACTGCGTTGAACAAAATGGCTATTTCTAAACTTTGATTGAATGTTTTTGGGGAAATGGTGGGCGTAAGAGGGGGTTAATTACTCTCAACTCACTTTAGACTATTAAAAAGGGCAATTTTCAATCAAATGAGCCCTTTTTGAAATTTCTATAACAACTTTCTATATAAACTTTATATCCCCCAGGGCATAACTTACAACTCTTGCACTGGGGGCTCTGAGGGGGCTATCATCCTAAAAGACATAATTTCAAGAAATTTCAACTACGTTGAACAAAATGGATATCTCAAAACTTTTATTGGATGTGGTTGGGGAAATGGTGGGCGTGGACTGGGTGTTAGTTGCCTCCCAATCACTTTCGACTATTAAAAAGGACACTAGCCATTTCAATTTCAAATTGAATGAGCCCATTGTGAAGATTCTACGACAACACGTTCTATAAAAACCTTATATGCCCCCAGGACATAACTTAAAACAATTTCCCCGAGAGTTGTGGGGGAGCGTCCTCCTTAGAAACATATTTTCTATCTGGAAATCAACTACGCTGAACAAAATGGCTATCTCAAAATTTTGATTGGATGTGTTTGGGGGAATGATAGGCGTGGGGGGGGCTAGTTGCTCTTTAATCACTTTCGACTATTAAAAAGGGCACTAGCCCTTTCAATTTCCAATCGAATGAGCTTTTTGAAGTTTCTATGACAACCCCTTCTATAAAAACATTATATGCCCCCAGGGCATAATTTACAACCGTTACCCTGAAGGCTTTGGGGGAGTGTCCTCCTCAAAAACATGGATTCTTTCCGGAAATCAACCCCGCTGAATTCTTAGGCTATCTAAAAATTTTAACTTGATGAGTTTCGGGAAATTCTAGGCGTGTAACAAGTGCTTGTTATGCTAGATTCACTTTCAACAGTAAAATAGTGGACTAGCCAATCCAATTTCTAATTTAATTAGCCCTTTTCGAAGTTTCTACGACAACTTTTTTGATACGAAGTGCTTTGCTCTAAAGGAAAAAAATAATAAATAGTACATTGTGCCAACATTGTTCTTATATGCCCTCAGGGCATAACTTAACTCTTGCCCCGAGGGTTGTGGGGGAATGTCCTCCTCAAAAACATATTTTCTATCTGGAAATCAAGTACACTGAACAAAATGGCTATCTCAAAATTTTAACTGGATGTGTTTGGGAAAATGATGGGCGTGGGGGGGCTAGTTGCCCTCCAATCACTTTCGACTATTAAAAATGACACTGGCCCTTTGAATTTCCAATCGAATAGCCTTATTGAAGTTTCTACGACAAAGCCTTCAATAAAAACCTTATATGCCCTGAGGGCATAACTTAAAACCCTTGCCCCGAGAGTTGTGGGGGAGTGTCCTCCTCAAAAATATATTTTCTATCTGGAAATCAACTACGCTGAACAAAATAAATATCTCAAAATTTTGATTGAATGTGTTTGGGGGAATGATAAGCGTGAGGGAGGGGGGGGGGGGTCTAGTTGCCCTTCAATCACTTTCGACTATTAAAAAGGGCACTATCCCTTTAAATTTCCAATCGAATGAGCCTTTTTCTGAAGTTTCTACGGCAACGCCTTCTATAAAACCTTATATGACCCCAGGGCATAACCTGAAACCCTTGCCCCGAGGGTTGTGTCCTCCTCAAAAACATATTTTCAATCTGGAAATCAACTACGCTGAACAAAACGGCTATCTCAAAATTTTGATTGGATTCTTTTTGGGGGAATAATGGGCGTGGGGGAGGGCTAGTTGCCGTCCAATCACTTTCGACTAATATAAAGGGCACTAGCCACTTCAATTTCGAATCGAATGAGCCCTTTTCGAAGTTTTTACGACAGCTCCTTCGATACGAAGTGCCCGGGTATGAAAAAAAAAAACACATTGTGCCCACATCGTTCTTTACTTAAGCAGCGCTAGCGCGCTGCCTATGATAAACAATTTATTATTGATAACACAGAATCACCAGAAAAAATAAACCTCTTTTCTCTGAAAAAAAAGCACATAAAACTCTCTTAATCGCAAAAATCTTTCGGATATCATCCAAAAGCCGCAATTTTTCACAAGTTCTTTAATAATAATCAAAAAATCTCTGACATAGCTAAGGCTTTTGGCTCTAATAAAGTGCCATTCCAAGTCGAATATGACGTCATTCTAAGAAGTTCTTTGGATTTGTTTTTCTTTTAGCGAATCTTCCTTTTTTTTCTTTTTATATTGTAATGTAAACAATGCTTATGACTCAAAGATTGTTTTGCAACCCTCTCAGACGTCTAACTTGAATTGCTAGGCTGAATATTCCTTGAATGAAAAGACAGAAACACTTAGTGACATTCACGTAATTTTACACATATACATACAATAACAAAGATCCATCTTTTTGTCACCTCCACTTACTCTGACCTCAGCACTTGGTAAACATAGCCTCTCTTCGCTCATTCAGTGCTCAGGCCTACGGCCTTTACACACCTGTTTTGAGATGAAATGATATTTCCAATTTTTAGAACATTTTTTGGACATGTATAGTCTACGCATGTTCATTCATAAGGAAAGTGCTTCAGGTGCTGATAACGTGGTAAATGAGTTTTGAAATGTAGTTTGTTCAGGAGTTAGAAACATAGTTTTTACTGAACAGGAAGTACCTAGTTATTTTAGAAAAAAATATTTAATACTTCAAAAATTTACAAGAAAGGTGGTAAAAGTGAACACGTAATTATAAAGACATTAGCTTGATTCCTATAGGAAGCAAATTTGGTAGGGTAGGAATTACAGGGTAAGAATCCCCCAAGATTTTTTTTGTTTCTCCCCCATATTTTGAAAAATATCTTTTACTGGTATTTTCATTGAAAAATGACTATTTTCTTGGTATCTTCATCGAAAAAATTGAAAAAAAAACCACATCGAAAATGAACCTACCCTACATTTTTATGGATTGATAACGCCACTGTTGTACATCCAGCTTTAAGAGAAAAACAGCATGGTCTTAGAACAGGAGGTCTTAGGGTCTTCTTAGGACCTAATTTTCACACTTATATTAATAATTGAGAAGTACCTGCATAATCAAACTGTTATATCCAAAGCCATATTTATTGGGCCTTTCAACTATGATGAACAAAATGGCTATCTCAAAATTTTGATCGGACTATTTTTGGGGCAAAAGCGGCGGGGGAGGGGACATAGTTTCACTCCAGTCTTTTTAGTCACTTAAAAAGGGGACTAGAACTTTAATTTCAGTTTGAATGAGCCCTCTCACAATATTCTAGGACCACTGGGTCGATACGATCACGCCTGAAAAAAAAAAACTATGGCAAAAATGAAAAAATCCACATTTTTGCAGATAGGAGCTTGAAACATATACAATACAGTTTTCTGATACGCTGAATCTAATGGTGTCATTTTCATTAGGATTCTATTACTTTTAAGGGGCGAATCCCCCTTTTTCGAAAATCATGCAAATTTTCTCAGGCTAGTAGTCGTTAGTGGGCAAGATTAAACTTAATGGAATTTGTATATTTGAAATCAGCGTAATAAGCCGATTCGTTTGATATGACTATTGGTATCAAAATTCTGTTTTTTAGAGTTTTGGTTACTATTGAGCAGGGTCACTCCTTAATTACAGTTCCTTACCACGAACTGTTTGATAGAAGGACATTCAACAAGGCTGATCCAGAAAAGCTTTACTGAATGCCCTACTCTTGTATCGTAATAAGTGATAATCGGTATGCACGGGAGAAATATTACTGCGAGTAAGGTGAGAAGTGAAGCGAGTATTTGATTGGATGGGGAATCAGGTCTTAGGCATTACCCTGTCTTATCCTTGTTTACAGCACTTACGCAGTAATTTCTTCGGGGGGAAGGGGTCAGGGAAGTTTCAACAATAAAAAAAGTTACTTAATAATTTGAATAAGAAGTGTCCAGCAATTAAAGAAAATTCAATTTTTTTTTCTTAATTAAAATTTTAAGCAGCCTTTTTTATTCTCGTGGTTCTAAACTTACTCTTCAAAAATTTCTTGAATAGCTTAGCTACAAACACAGAGAAAGATTAGATACTTAATAGAAATACTTCCATTTGACTTGACATAGGTTAATCCCTAAGAGTCAGCTAGGAAAAAGCCAGATTTTGTACCTCGCTGTGTTTGCTAACGGCCCAAGCCCTTCGCTGATATAACCTAATATGACCTCCTTTCCTCGTTATAGTTGGGGACTTGGGCTGTCAGCACTTGCACGCTTGTTATCATGATGTAAAATTTCCGTTTTTCTGTGGTTTATATTTTCAGACTTATACAGCATATTCACAGTTCAAAGGTCCAAAATTATTCGACATATTTTATGTCTATAGCTTGATTAGCTGAGCTTACTTTTAGCGCAAAAAAACTAGTTTGCACACATAAACACATCCACGTTTGATTTTACAAACATATTTTAGAAATACAAACCCTCTATAAGACATTATTTGTGAAATTTACTCAAAAGTCTTCATAGTCATTTTCTAAAGTTGTATTAACTGGTATAAACTAAAAAAATATTCAATTTCTAATAAGAAAACAGTTACATTTTACCTAAAATAATTCTTTCTTGAATTTTACGTTTTTGCTTTAAGCTGCTAAATTTGGCACCATTATTATATATCAGATCTTGTCGCGGCTTGTGAAAAGTTATAAACAACATATCCAATCAATAAGAGATAAACAAAATAATTTAGTCTGAAGCATGACAAACTGGAATTCAATTACGAAACTGGAAGTAAAGAAGTAGAAGTGTAAACCAATAAATGAAAACAACTGAAATATAGCTGAAAATAACTGAATTCAATTCAATTCAAAATTGGTGAACTAAAAAGAAATACAAAGCATTGTTCACGTAGCTTACAACTGTTCTATTTTAAGTCTAAAACCGAAAGCCAGAAAACGGAAATGCTTTCTTTTTAAGTAGCCTTTACTGAAACAAATAGGTAAAAAGTAGTATCTTAACACAACTCGAAAATCCTTGGTCTGACAAAAAAAATAATTAGAAAAGTTACAGGTACTTTTTGAAAGCTATGCTATAAGAAGACTTTCTTTTACTGAGACCCAAAATGCATTTGTAGTTCTAGTGAAATAACTTTTATAAACTGGAAACTGTCAGACATTTAACAGTAATGATTTCCATTATGGTAACTCGCTAGTCACACCAGAGGTAGCAGCTGGTTGTCTTTCACCAGATAGGTTTTCATCAAGTTTCTCTGGTGCTTCTTGAACCTCTTTTTCCTTCAGCGTCTTCACAGCATGGATCGCAAAATTAACATCAGTAATTTTTGTCCATAGCCAATCATTTGTAAGAAAATTATAAAGCATTCCATGTTTCTTAACTGGTTGGCATCCACAGGACGTAAGCATTACTTCTAATTCATCTGGGCTTACAAACTTGTTCCAATCATGTATTCCCTTTGGCAAGATTCTTAATATATATTCTGCACCAACAATCGCTGTGATCCATGAGAGTTGTGTTCTATTAATAGTTGTGAAAAATAGTGAACCACCAGGCTTAGTAAGAGCAGCACAGGAGGCAACAAAAAACTGTGGATTTTCCACATGTTCAACAACTTCAGAAGCAACAACAGCATCATAGTTACCTTCAAAGTTAAATTTGTGTTCTTCAACTGTAGATGTAATATATGTCAGATCAGTTAACAGGGGATCAGCGAGAGCATGACCTTGTGCAATTTCAATATTCTCAGCAACAGCATCAATCCCAGTAACATTTGCTCCAATTCTGGCTAAGGCTTCAGAAAGCAACCCACCTCCACAACCAACATCTAAAATAGAATAGCCAGCCAAAGGTCTGTTACTCTTTGTTTTTTCTGGCTTTGTTACTTGTGTTGAAAGCATGCCATCTCTAATGAAAGGGATTCTGAGTTTGTTCATGCTGTGGAGGGCCTTGGCCTCGCCGTTACGGTCCCACCAGGAGTTTGAAACTGCCTTGAATTTGGAGAGTTCATGTTCATTAATTGTCGAAGTTCGTGCTTCATTAGTGCCAAGATTCGCTGTAGAATTGGTGCTTTGAGACGAGTAAAAGGATACCTGAAAACGGATACAACTATTAAAATTTAATAAGGACTTATTAAAACACTCAATGCAACCAAATTACAAATGACATCATAGATTTGTCTAGATTAAGCATTAGTTCAATAAGCTATATCAGTAACTTAATCAAGTTAACAACCCACCCCAGTATATTAATTGACATAAAAGTCTAGAGTGTACATTCCGAGTAATTTTAGGTTTGACAGAAAAGAAGGTTTTGCTTGTTGTCTTTACTAAAATACTTCACATACTTTTACCGAATGAATGATTCAAATGTCTTTATTTGGCACAAGATATTAAAATCTATTAATAATTGTTGAGGGGATGTAGTGGCTGCCAAGAGCATTTGCAGAGCAGTGTTTTCACAGAGACACAAAACAAACATGCATTTGCCAAACACTACTTCTACTTCATATTATGACTTTTGTATCTTGGCCTACTTTATATGTGTTGCTTGCGGCATCTTTGTTGGCAGTCTTGAAGAAGACCAAGGTTTCAATAATGATTTTGACTCAAGTGGTTTTAAATCGGTAGTTTAAGCACTGTGAAATATTAACTAGAGTCTCAAAGGTGCTAGGCGTTCTCCCAGAAATCCCCCCCCCCCACCCAAGTGGAAATTCACCCACATGCAAAATTGAGCATCCGCAAAGAAAGTACAGAATGGGTACCTTGAAATATTGATCAGATGTTCTAAGGGGTAGCAAAATGACCAGATGTCTGATTTTTTAACGAAATAAAAAAGCCTTTTTCAGTAACAAAATTGAAAAAAAAACTGATTGGAATCAAACATTTCATCACAGTTTCAGAGCAAAAATACGAAAATGGACAGAATTCCTTATTCCAAATACGCAAACATTAGTTTAAGTAGACAAGGAATAAAAAATCAAAGAAAGGAAAATCGAGAATGGGGTTTTTAGAAGGCCAAAGAAAATACTGGAAGAAACATGACGGATATTTCGCGAGAACAACCACTCCCCTTCTTAGGGAAGGGGCAGAGGCCTCAAAGGGTGCATTTTAATGCCAAAACATCATAACTCTCACTGAGCCTTCACATAAATACAGTATTAGTTCTAAAGAAGGGGGGGGGTCTTGAGGTTGAAATTTATGCACAGTCCCTCTTGATTTCCAAGAAAAATTCTTGTCCACGCCGTTATTATGAAAATAAAGAGTGATGTTAAACCCCAAAACGAGCAGAATTTGCTCCGTATAGGAGGGGGGCTTCCTATTCCTCATCCACAGCCTCCCCCTCGTGGTCATTGAAACTTCAGAGGATACTCACTCAATATGAAATTGAGACTTTTAGTTGTTTTTTTTTATCCAGTCGAAAGTGATTGGAGACCAATGAGCCCTTGTTCTAGAACCGTTTTCGATATCTGGTCCTTTTGTTACCTCTTTGGACATCTGTTTGACATTTTGAGGTAACTATTTTACACTTTCTCTATGGCTGCTCAATTTTGCATGTGGGGGAAATTTCCATGGGGGGGGTGATTATCGGGGGGATTTTCTGGGGAGGACACCGGCCCAGTTCAAAAAAACATGAAACAGAGAAGTTTCTCAGATAGACAAAAATGTCCCAAAGAAATCAAAGTTCAAAGACCAAAAAAAATTTGAAGTAATAAATTGGTACGGTAGGTTAAATTAGAACTTAGAAGACCAACCTTGTCCAAGTATAGATATGTCAAGGGGTTAAATTGTGTCTTACGTTTACACATCAATTTTTTTGTTCCGATGCAGCGATCTTACGTTATACTTTTCAGTTTTGCAAAGTTCTTAAATCTCTTAAGATATTTATTTTAGTAAAGATTGAGCCTTTAGTGGAGATTGTAGTCACAGTACAGATTCTCAATAGCTCTCGATGTTGATGGTACCTAGCCCTTTTGAAGAATTCGCTAATGGGCCCTGAGGCTCGTAAAATGCTTTTAAGGTATTGAGTCTCCTTGATAATTTTGAGGCTTGAAAAATAATTTGAAAAATAATTGAAAAATAATTTTTCAATTACAATACTAAAAAATATTCAAAAGCTAGAAGGGGAGATACAGGGGGTAACACCCCTTCCCTTTAGAATTCTTATCTTTGATAAGAATTTATTCATGTTCAAAATGTGCCGCTGTCTTAGGCCAAACTAATTATTCAAAATAGTATTGCTGTTTACGCGAACAATGGCTCTGTTCGCTTTGTTCGGAACATATTTGTTCGCTTCTACGTTCTTCACTATTAGAGCTTTAGTCAGGTTTCATTGTTTAATGTACGGAAAATCTAGGGGAAAACTGTCAAAAATATAGGTACTTGTCGGTTAAGCAAAACACATTTTAGAATTAAGCAGTGTAATATACGACAATAACCGGTTTGCCTGTCTGGAATCGGTTTTGCTTATTTTGAGTGAGAGGCCTTGGTTCCCATGGTTACATCACAGAGACTAAAATTCTGATTTTACAGAGGTTTTGGCACATTATTACACAACTTTTCTTGCAATTCAATGTATTAGTTTTGAGATAAAAAGCCCACAGTTTTTCATGAGAACAATGATAACTTTTTACAGCAACCAAAAGTTTGCATATAAAACTGACCTACAACGTGGCACAAAATTCCTTCTTATAGTTGTATTTTTTTGTAGTGAGATTAAAGATTTTTAAGGTTAATAAAATTGCAAAGCCAATCATCTGTCTTGAAGGCATGGAATTTTTTGGGCTTGACAGTTTTGTTATCACTGCATACAAGAGTAAGAATAAATGGTAATAAGGATCCTCCAGAGCCATTGCTGGCCTAGAGGGCGTCAAATCGGTATTTAAATTTCTGGATCTTTTTCTACAGGGACAAGTGGGTAAGAATATATCTCTATCAAATTAAAAACTGGTGCTGACAATATTTGATTTCCTCGGGAGTTAAAGAATAGCCCTTTTAACTGTTACTTTTCTTTAGTTATTAAATAAAAACAAACAAGTTTTTTTCAACTGAAAGTAAGGAACAATGTTAAAGCTTAAAAACTGAAATTATTCGTTATATGATGGGGCTGTCCACTCCTCAATGCCTTGTTTTCTAGGCTAAAGTATTAAAGTTCTTTAAAATACTCCTGATTCAAATTCAACAGCCCTTGTGTTTGAGTACTCTTTCTTAAAGAATTTTGACAAAAAGTCAAACTTTAGTGCAGAGACCGAGAGATTGAAGAGGCGGAAGTCCTCCACATATACGTAATAACTTCTGTTCGTTTTATGTTTTAGCGTTGCTCCTTACTTTCAGTTGAAAAAGCGACTTGTTTTTACTTAACTTCTGATCACTTTTAAAATCATGCCGTGATATCCCCCCCCTCCGCGGAACATTCTCCCCAGAAACTTCCCTTGCTATCGAAAATTCTCCCCGTGGAAAATCCCCCCATGGTACATTTCTCAATAATAAATACTATCTGTAAATAACAGGCAATTTGCATAGGGTAACGTCCGGTATGATTCGAACCCTAGAGAAGTGAATGGAGGTTCGAAAATTTTAACTTTTCATTGCTAAAAATCGAAAACGCGTCCTTTCCTATCGAGGACCATCTGGTAATGCACACACCCACCTATTCTGTGGTCTCCAGCTGCAAGAAAACGTTAACCTCAAAGAAGGAAAGATTTATGACCACTTTTCTGAAAACATGCTTTAGAGGAGTGATGTAGGAAAAAAAAGGTAAGTTTAAAATAAGTCTCATATTTAAGTCATTTGTTGTCTTTTCGAAGTTTTTCTTTTTGGATACGCCTGCTTGGTTTGTGCTCAATGTAAGGGAGGGTGAATGGTCACATAACAGGTGCTAAAATTGCAGAAAATCTTGATTTTCCGGAAAAGGTTTGAATGGTCCGCTAAGGTTCGAATTTTTGTCGCTCTCAGATCCATAATTTTAGCAGTCTGTGGAAGGCTTAGATCAAAATTTTAATGAAATAAAGTGTTGAATTTAACATTTTCAGACCAGTAGCTGTTACCAGTTCTCTTCTAGAGAAGTGGACCCTGCTCGAAAAGTTTTGGACGGTTCGAAATGACAGAATTCGAACTTTTTATTGCCGACAGGTTCGAAAAGGGTTTGAATAAATATTACGATTTTACTTGAAAGAACAGCATTCCGGAAGGTTTCGAAATTTAGGAAGGGTTCGAATCTCGGGTTCCTTTTTAAATTTGCTACATTGTTTTCTCTCCTTATCCTTGTGCTGAAACTCATTTTTCACAATTTTCCTATCCTCAGCAGAAAACAAGTGTTGTTAAGAATGTAGCCCAGTGAAGATTAAAAAAGATTGACCCACTGTGTATGTAAAAGAAAACTTGCGTTATTACTGAAAACGGATTTGACTTTGACTTTATTGACTTTGTTGTTTCTGATCTGTTTTTATTTCAGGCCAACTAGACTGGAGAGAGTTGCTGCCAGTGGGGCCGCCACGGAAGATGAAAAGGAACCAAACTTTCCAGCCAAAGTTTATAACACCTACTAACACTAAAGGATCAAAAGATGATAGCGATAGGAAAAGGAAGTGAAACCTGAGAAAAAGCGAAAAACAATGCACAAAAATTTGGCACCTCGAAAATATGCACTTGCCCAAAAAAGCCAGTTCCAGGGAAATACGTCCTTGCTCCCGTAGAAGATTTTGAGTCAGAATTTGACATGGCAGCTGTCGAATGGGAAAACAACCCGCATACGGAACGTGAAGCTTTGCAGAGAGTAGAGATGGAAAACCTTAACAAGTGAAGGAGAAGAGAATGAAGAAGACACCAGCAACTGGACGAGAAGGCTACAAAACTTATGAAAATTCCATCTTAAAGCAAGCTGTTGAAGATTACTTAACGGGACCATCTAGGATGAAATCAAGAGCAAAGAATTACTCGATTCCGGTAACGACGTTGCAGAACCATCTAGTCAAGAAAAAGGAGGAGGGGTTCGAAGTAGAGACCGAGAAGATACGAGCGAGGGGCAAACTTCGAGAACGTTCTTACCTAAGTCAGGCCAAGGAAAAAAACTGGAGCAGTTTGTTTTGTGGAACCAGAGAATTTTTTTTCCCATTATCAAAATCCAACCTGCTCGACACACTGACAATTATGATGGAAAAAGCAAACCGCATTGCTTCATCAGAGACTGGAAAACCGACCAAGCACTGATATTATTCCTTTCTGAAATGATATCCTGCCATTTCCAAACAAAAACTTGAGAATATTCACGGAGGGCGTTCTTCTGTAACTCGTGAAAAGATCAGAAACTGGCGTCTCAACCATGAAAATTACTTGAAGGAAAAGGACTTGAAGAGTTTGTGGATCCAGCTGTTGACGAAGAATAAGGAATGCAAATGAGACAAGTTTTCTGTTTCTTCTTCACGGATGAAATATTCTCGCGAAGCGGGGCAGCCGCCAAGTTATACGGAACACAGGCGGAAAAGAGAAATGAACCCTACCGTTCTGTTTACGGTCAATGGCGCTGGTGAATATGCAAAGCCTTTTATCGTTTACAAGTACAAGTCAAGAAAAGTGCACAAAAATGTTGCGGGCGCTTGTCCGGACTCCGTGTATGCTTCTGCATCAGAGACTGGTTGGATGCGGGACCCGAACTTTTGTGAAAGTATGAAAAATGTTCTGGTTCCTTACCTGAATCGAAACAACATCCAGAGACCTGTACTCATGTTTCTTGACGGGCATGCCTCTCATATTACGATCGAAGTGAGTGAACTATGCGAAGAAGAACAAATTTAATTTTTAATACTGCCGCCGAATGCTACGTTTATTCTGCAATCTCTCGATGTTGCCGTTTTTGGGAGCCTGAACAAAATATTGAAAGAATTTTTGAGGAAAGAAGACTTTGAAGTTAGAGCCAGAGACCGCCAACCAATTGAAGTAACCAAAATAAGTTTTGCATCGGTGATAGCAGAATTGGTGCCTAACAATATGAACAAAGAGGCTATTAAAAGCGTATTCCGTGCTTGCGGTCTATACCCGTGGGACATAGCCGCGATCGATTTTGAGAAGCTTGCAGGGCGTGTCGAGTCTCCTGACGACACTATTTTCGTCGTCAACATTGACGATATTCAGCAAAAAAAATGGCAGTCCTGCCTCAGATCATCTTGTCCAAGCTTTTAAGCGCACGATAGGAGACGACAAAGTTGAAGAGTTTCGGAATTTCGAAACAAAAAAAAATTTTTAAACACTAAAAACGGTTTTTAATTTTATAAAAAGAATTTAAAAAAAAAAAATTTATTTATTAAAAAACGCGCCTATTTTTTCAGCCCAAAATCCAGTTTCATTTAAAAACGGAAAAAAAAAAAATAAATAAATAAAGCAAAAAAAAAAACAACTTAAATTAAATTAAAAAAAAAAAAAAAAAAACCAAAAATATAACAAAAAGCAAAAACGAAAGAAAAAATATAAATAAATAAGAACAAAACTCACATATTAATTAAACACTTCCATGCACTGAATGTCTTTCAACTGGCCTCCTCTCAGTATATAAATGGAAATATATTAAATAAACACTTCCATGTACTGAATGTCTATATTGATTCTACTCGCCTCCTCCCAGTATATAAATTGAAATCTATCAAAAATGAAGAATATATTTATACTTAGACCAAAACAATAAAAGGTCAACTAACCCCCTGTCCATAACCCTTAATTAAATTTCACAAGTTCATCAACCATTTTATGAATTATAAATTGAATGGATTCGTTTTGTTGCAAGCTTAGCTGCAGTTCGTTTACTTTTCTCATCATTTAACCCATTCTGACCTTTGTTCGCAAGGTCATCTTTCGTTTCAGAAATATTATTAAAATCAGTATTGGTTGAATATCTTGCCTGCATTTTAATTAAACTATTATAAATTGAATTGATCCCAAATTCCCCTTTATCTCTATTGATACTAGTACCCCCATATATTATCTTTTTTATTTCTATAATTTCCCTGAAGCTTTGTAAAAGTCCTACAGACGTATCTACTAATTTTGTTTGATCAAATAAAATACTGTGATGAGGAAAATTATAAAGATGTTCTGCAACCGCTGACTCAAACGTTTCTGGTGTTTTGTTTTGTTTTAGAGCGTAATCTATTGCATTCTTGTGTTGTTCTAGCCTATTTTCTAAAGTATGTTGCGTTCTACCCACATAAAATTTTCCACAAGAACATGGAATTTTGTATACTCCCTTTTGCAAATTTCTCGTTATCTTGTCTTTCCCTTTATTTAACAACGAGCCTATATTATGTCCTGATTTAAATGCTGTATTTATATTATGTTTTTTTAATTCTCTTCTTAATTTTTGTGATAAAATTGGTACAAAAGGCAAAGTTATGTAATTTGTTTCTTGATTTGACCCCAGAAACACCAGAAACGTTTGAGTCAGCGGTTGCAGAACATCTTTATAATTTTCCTCATCACAGTATTTTATTTGATAAAACAAAAATAGTAGATACGTCTGTAGGACTTTTACAAAGCTTCAGGGAAATTATAGAAATAAAAAATATATAATATGGGGGTACTAGTATCAATATAGATGAAGGGGAATTTGGGATCAATTCAATTTATAATAGTTTAATTAAAATGCAGGCAAGATATTCAACCAATACTGATTTTAATAATATTTCTGAAACGAAAGATGACCTTGCGAACAAAGGTCATAATGGGTTAAATGATGAGAAAAGTAAACGAACTGCAGCTAAGCTTGCAACAAAACAAATCCATTCAATTTATAATTCATAAATAGGTTGATGAACTTGTGAAATTTAATTAAGGGTTATGGACAGGGGGGTTAGTTGACCTTTTATTGTTTTGGTCTAAGTATAAATATATTCTTCATTTTTGATAGATTTCAATTTATATACTGGGAGGAGGCGAGTAGAATCAATATAGACATTCAGTACATGGAAGTGTTTATTTAATATATTTCCATTTATATACTGAGAGGAGGCCAGTTGAAAGACATTCAGTGCATGGAAGTGTTTAATTAATATGTGAGTTTTGGTCTTATTTTTTTATTTTTTTCTTTCGGTTTTGCTTTTTGGTATCTTTTTGTGTTTAGTATGTTTTTTTGTAATGTAATTTAAGGTTTTTTTTTTTTTTGCTTTATTTATTTATTTTTTTTTTCCGTTGATAAAGGCTCCCGGATGTGGGGCCGAAATATTCGGAGCTTTTGTGCATAATTAATTGTTTTGTAGTTCACTGCTTGTTAGAAAATTAAAACCCGTTTTTCGTGTTTAAAAATTTTTTTTTGTTTTTAATGGAAAAGCAGTGTGGTCTAAGAAATTATTTCGGAATTTCGCCCGTATGCATTTGAAACCAAAGCTGGAGGATGAGAGTCTCTTCAAGATTTGGATTGAACTGACAGGGCAGAAGGCTTTAGAGTCATAGGAAACCACATCTAGTCCAACTGGTTGTTCCTCCCCGCCTATTCAAAAAAAAGATGGACCTACCTCATCTACCTTACCAGGTTGTGAGACGGAAACCTGGTCTACCTTGCAAACTGAGACAGAAACCAGGCCTACTTCATCCGTCTCCCAAACCTGTCCAAATGAAACAGTGACCGAACCCCCGAACTCGCCAGTCAGTCAAAAAGAAGACCTTGATACAAGTCTTCTCACCTTTGTTAATAACTTCCAAGTCCCTGAGCAAGAAATCCCTGTGGACTAAATCTTCAAAGGTGACAGTGCTGAAGACGGCGATGGCAACATTTCGTCAAGCTACACCAAAGCCTGATGGCACACTCCTCAAAAGTTGGCTCCTCAGCAGAATGTCTTGGACTGCCGTTAACTCATAAGAAGGCTCCTGTGAATACTGTCGAGAGGAGGCGAGTATTTCATCAACATCTTACGAACGAAGACTTTCGAGACCAGAAGAACAAAACGCAGAAGCAGCCATCTAAGTGTCATAGTATGTCAGCAAGGAGTAAAGAAGCTGAGTCTTCATCAGTCCAGTTAAACACATTGCTTAGCGACTTGAACTCAGACACCGTCCCAGTGAGAAAGGTGGTCCCAGAGCCAGTCAAAGTTTAGCTGGAAAAGTACTATCCAGTTTGGTTCAGTGGAAAGAAAGGCGAAAAGGGTTGGTTTATTGGTCGAGTGATAAACTTCCCCGACGAAGGACAAGTCGAGCTTAAATTCATGAAGTGGTTGAACTTTAAAGAAAAAGTCCTCACTTGGCCTAAGATCGATGACATTGCTATCGTCGCCGAAGAAATGGCGTTTTATGGAGCTGTCTAACTAGTCGGATCTGATCCATTCCGCCTCAAAAATATTAAAGACATAGAACTGGCCTATGTTAGCTTTTGCCAAAAGTTTTGAACTGTGATTCGGCTGTACCTATTTTGTACCTTTTTGTATTTTTATCTGAATAATTGAAGTAAATAACCGGAATAAAATTACTTTTGAACCATTAGGGGTATAAAACATGGGGGTTCGAAAAGTTTCGAACCCCCAACTAGGACGTTTCCGGTTATTTTCGAACCGGTTCGAAATCACCAGAAAAAATTCGAACATTCCGGCCACTTCTTGACGGGTTCGAATTATTGCGGAAAATGGACCAATTGTGCATTTTTACAATTTTTGAGCAAGCTAATTAGCGTAGAAGCGTAAAAAATTATGATACTCGTGAATGGTTCTTTTTTACCCGATGCGAAACCATTTTTGTCCTTAAGACGTTAGATGTTGACAAGAGAAATGTGAGAACTGCTCGGATATGCATTTTTCAAAAAGGTTCGAATCATACCGGACGTTACCCTAACTTACAGCCCTATCTCCAGGGGCAGTAGGGTGTTCATTTCATCCCCAGAGGTGGAGTGACTGAAATATTCAAAGTATACTGGACCAAATGGCTATCTCAAAATTTTGATCGGATGGCTTTGGTAAAAAGGGGCGTAGGGGGCTAGTTGCCCTCCATTTTTTTGGTTACTTAAAAAGAGCACTAAAACTTTTAATTTACTTTCGAAACATTGCAAATGTGTTAGCTACATACTAAGGATACCAAATTTTTCTTTAATAGAGGTTGACAGTATTATCTTATATGCGGGGTTGACTATTTCACACACATCTGAAAGTAAATAAAAAATGGTACTTGTCATAATTCCATAAAGAAAATCAGCTTCAATCTAAGCATGGGCACTGTTTCTGTTTTCAAAGTACCTGTTCCGTTCTGTTTCTGTTTTTATAATAACTATTTTATCCTGTTTCTGCTTTTTTTTCCACCTGTTTTTCTTCTGTTCTCGATTTTACTTTATTGTTTCGAGAATGAGATATTCAGAAATTTCGAACTTATAAATAGTGTTTTAAATTATAATTTGAAATTTAGAAGAAGCGTGGTTACGCCCCATACAGTTTTTGGAATTGAGGCGTCAATATAGAGTAGAAGTAAGTAAAATAATGGCACTAAGTGTGTCTAACATATCAAATAGTGCTGATAGATTGTTTCAGCTAGGCACAATTAGAGCTTAGGAGTCAGATGAGAGTAGGTATATGTGTACGGTAAAGGTAAATGGGAGGACGCTAAAGGTGCAGTTTAGTTCCACTACAACAACTTATTTTTTACTGTAAAGTTATTACCATATATCCTGGTTCTATTGGTAGGGCCTCTGCATCCTATGTTACATGGGAAGTAACCTGCACCTTTAACCGGGAAAACTTTAATTCAAAGGTTTTTATGGAAATTATGCTGCTAAATAACAGTGACTTGCTATGATTGCCATACTAGCCTATACATGATACATACTGATTATTAATTATAAATTTTCATAAAAACTTAGTCAGAGAGGAATGTAAATATATTGAAGTCTTGTCCAGTAGAAATATATGTTTTGCTGGCACGCTTTATTGCATCAACATAAGAAGATATACTTTTTCAAGATGTCAAATATAATTTTTCTCATGTTAATAAAACCATCTCTAGACAGAATCAATGGAAACCCTTTCAAGGAAAAGGTTAGAGTTGAAACAGTGGCCTAACTAGCTGATTCTGTTCTAACTGGCCAAAGTCTTATAAAATGCTGATCCACTTTACCCATTCTGCAGGATACCACATCTTTCGGTGAACACGGTTATTTTTGCCATACAGCACAATAAATAAATAAAATTATCACTAAGCAGTATATTATTTCTTTGTATCTGTCTCCTAAATACCTATTATACACAAGTAGATTCCCGTAAAAATTAATACTGAGCTGCAAATGGTCTAAGTTTTTTGGAAACCGTAGTTAGGAGATGTCATTTTGCTTTTGTTTGCCAACAGATTTTCTTGGCTCATTGCACCAATAAAACCGCTTGGGGGGGGGGGCAATTGGCCCCTGTCCCCTTAATTACGCTACTGAGGTGAAAGAGGTCGGATATTTGCTGAAGGTGCAATTTTCAAAATGGTAGGCTTCTGGAAGGTGCTTCTAATTTTGCGAAAAATCTCAAAATCAACCTTTGTTTTAAGGAAAGCATGATGTCATTTTCGGATGACGACTTGGATGTTCCAAGCCATCTCTCTGGGTACCCTATGGAAAAAAGGAAGCAAAGAAAGTATTAGGTGCAAGTTCTGCAGAGCATCTCTAAAGGCTAAGGGAGTCTCTGGCATGACATTTATATACTTTCTTAAAAGGAAGCACACAATTGATATGCATAAAGATAAAGTATATGCGGCTCATGCAGCAAATAACAAACCCAAACCAACTCAAACAAATGTATCAAGTCAGGCTGCTTCCCTTGAAAAAGCTCCAGATAGCAAAGCAAGTGACACAGAATAGCAATGGATTAGCGAAATCTGAAATAAAAAGAACAGATATACGACGGTTCTTTATTTTCAATCGATCAAAACAAGCTGCTCTGCGGAAGCTCTGCTGCAAAACCCTGTTTAAGGACAAAATGCCACTTTCTGTGTTAGATAAGCCAGATATGAAACAGCTCATTTAAAAAAACAACAGGGGGCTTGAAAGCACCATTTGGGGGAACCATCCATCGTCAAAAAAGTGTTCCTGCCAGAAAAAAAGTTCAGAAGGCTGCTTTAAGGTCTGTCACTCAGACTAGCTTGACTTTTCACTGCTGGTCTGCAAAAGGATCTGGCTTTATAGGCATCACTGCTTATTACCCCAGGAAGATGAAAAATGAGCAGATGTTGCACCACTATCTTTCATATTTCGAGAGGCATAAGCATTCTAATACAACAAATAACATCCATTCAGCAATTCCAAGTTGCAATCAGGAAGTTCTCAATGACAGATAAGATATTCCGTGCTGGGACTGATTCTGGGGACAATATTACCAAAGGCTGTAGGATATAAGCCCTTTCCTGAACTTCATATTTTTAACATTGTCTTCATTCGTCTGTTACACTGTTCTTGGATTTTGGTCCACTCGAAGCTTAGCCAATGACATACCTGAAGAAGATTGCTTGGAATCCTTCGATGAAGTACAAGATGTCGATCCAACTGGTGAAAATGATTCAGACAGTCTTTCTGTTCCTTGTTCTGAAAACTCCGGAAATGAAGATACATTTGCTGATGAATCTGAATAAACTGATGTAGTGTCTAAGGAAGAGGGTGGTAAACATACTGGAAAAGTAGAGTGGGGAGCTTGGAGTCTGTCAAAAAACGGGGTTGCAGCACAGGATAGCCGAAGAAATGTTACACTAGCTCAAACATTGATAGTCAAGGTTGTCACTACCCCTTTTCCTCTGGGAATGAACCATGAAAACGTGCCTAAATAATCAAAAGCATGCCCACTCGTATTCTTCCAACAAGAGTTTGAAGTAGTAAAAATTTCTATAATAGAGGAAGTGTATGGGTTGGAGAATGTATTTTCTACCGCAAAGTTTCGAAATTTTCGAAATAAGTTATCAAAAAGTGCAATTGTTTTTATATTTGCATCCTTTTGAAAACCTATTTAAGAGAAGAGAATACTTCAAGAAAGTATTGTGTAGCAAAGGGTCTAAGTTTCTTTGAAATTCAGAATTTGAGAAATTTCATTTTACTTATTTGCTTAAAAATGAATTCGGTGGAGGGTCTAAAACCTTATTCTCTAGCGCCGTAAAAATATGCAAAGTATCCTTAAACCATAAATTTTTCTTTTTGTTTGTCTCTCACACACAATGGATAGGAAATAATATCTTAAAAGTTGTTTTAAGCGGCGAGGGAACGAAAATTTTTCATTTGGCAGCAAGAAGTGTCTTTCCCATGCATTTTTCTTCTTTCAAACTTTGTTTCAGGCGGTTTCCAAACATCAGGATGCCGCAAGTGGCAATCCTGACGAGAAGTTAATGAGACACTCAAAAGTTAATGTTTTTCGATTGGAGGCCCATGTATTTTCTGGACTAAAAACGAAGAAATCTTTCCGGAGCTGCCAGAAATCGCTCTAAATCTTAGACTATTAGTGCGCATCTTAGTGTACCTACTACTTGTGCGTCGAGTGGACAGGCATTTTTGATCGCCGATTATTCCACGCGAAAGCAATATGCCTAGACAATATTGAAACGCTGGAAAGGCACAATTTTTAAAAGATAAGCTCAAAGGCTTGAACCACTGATTATTAAATTTTTGATAATAAACCAAAACTTATCATTTACATTTTTTTTTCTTTTTTAAGCCTTAGGTGTTCAAAAAACAGCTGTAAAAACAGCTGTTTATACAGCTGTTTTTTGAATAAAAACAACTGTTTTATGTTTTTACCAAAAAAATAGAAAAAAAACAGAACAGAACCAGGTCTTCAGTTTTTTTGTTGACCTGTTCTGTTTCATTCAAGACCTGTTTATTTTTTTTCTGTTTCTTCAGAAAAACAGAACTGTGCCCATGCTTACTTCAATCAAGATAATTTTGAAGGCTAATTATTTTTTTTTAATAAAAATGCATCTACTAACCAAATCAACAGACATTTCCTACTAAAGAATACATTTAAGCAACATGCACGACACATGGTTATCGGCCTTGAGTAATGATTAAAGAATACAACAAAGAGGAGGAGAAACTGACAAGAGAAGAAGTTTAAGTCCCCCCTCCCCAAAAGAAAAAATGAACAAAAGAAAAAACCTTATTAAGTTTTATCTAGCAAAATAAAAAGGCAAAATTCTATAATACCTAAATTTTGTCATCTTGGAAAGTTGTTGAGCTGCATAAGCAAAACTGTCAGAAATGAGTCTAAAATCCAACTATGGCCCAGGGCAACCAGTGGCGGTTCTGGCCTCTCCTGTGTCCGGGGCAGAATCTTGATTAGCGCTGACCGTCCCCAAAACATTTGCAAACTAGATTTTAACAAAATTTTCATTTATTAATAAAATTATTTTCAATTTATTAGTTAATTAATAATTTATTTTTTAGTTGTTATTATCTTAATTTTATATGTATTGTCATTTAATTATTTTTTATTTTATTAATTAATTAATAATTTATTTTTGAAAACTATTATCTTAATTTAATTACAATTATTATTTAATTGTTTTTCAATTTATTTTACGAATTAATTTATAATTTGGTAATTAACGCTAATTAATAGTAGCGCCCCTCCTCCTTGTCCCCCAAAAACTTCCAAACCAAATTAAAAAAAAATGCATTTATTAGCAAAATTATTTTCAATTTATTAATTAAATAACAGTTCATTTTTTAATTATTATTATTTTAATTTAATACTTATTATTATTTTAATATTGTTTTGTTTTATTTTTATTTTATTAACTGATTAATAGTTTATTAATCATTTTCATTTATTAACTGCACCCTCTCCTTTATTTTAATAAAAATAAAATTTCAAAAATTACTTAATGATTATAACCATTAGATTATTTATTTGAAACTTAGCGCCCCTAAGATTTCTGCGCCCTTAAGATCTAAATCTACAAAATGAGTTCCATAACAGGCATAAAAAGTATAAAGACAGTAGCAGGTATTAAAACTACTGAAGATGCTGACACTGTTTTGCTACCCAGCAGAACCAGAAAAGTCACAAAATAAACTCAGTTTAATTTACAAAACATTTAAATATTAATTGAGATTCATGTTTCTTTCCATCCAAAATGAAGTTTTCTATGAATAGACAGATTCTTTTGTTTTAAACCTTTTCTGGATTGTAAATAGCTAAGGCTGGTTAGGTTAATGCACAGGAAAATATTTTTTGTCTTGGCTTAACCTTCCATTTTGTAATATGAATAGAATTAATACTCTTCTCACTCTACCTGTAAGCTCAGAGTGACAGTCAGCCAACCATACAGGTATAGAAAAAATTATTTTGATGCCTGGAGTTAGTGCATTCCCAGTGGAGCTTCTGAGGGCTCTTGTACTTGGGAACTGTCTATCTGGAACAGGTATGTGATGATATCATGGTCATAAATCAATTTGTACACCACTAATACAACCCCTTGCTTACATAAGCATGTGAGATGGTATTTTCAGCCTTTGGAGATGAATAGAATACATCATTTGTTGAAATCCCCTTATGGATTTCATTATGTACTAGGCTAAATGCATGATATTTTTTGCTTTGTTTCTTATTAGTGCTCCATTTTCTAGTCTTTCTAATAGAACTGAGTTGAAACATATCATTCAATTCAAAATCCAATGCTTATTTTATATATTTTTTTTAATAATTGACTTTTTTATTTTATTAATATTCCACTTTTTTTAAATTGAGCTTTGTTACTTGAAGAAAGTTTTTAACTTGACTCGCTTCGTAGCAATTTTGTTGGACAAAAGAAATGTGTAACTCTTCTCATTTAGACTGAGAAAACCCACCAATACACTATTGATGGTAAATTCATAGTTTTTTACATTACTTTGCTAGATCAAGGATGAACAAACCATTCAATGGCTCTTTCCAGACGTGCTAATTATTTCCTTCATAAGTCTGACTGTCAGCCCTTAAAGCAACACTTTGTTCCTTTATTATTTCCCAAAAGGAGATATCTGCCAAAAGTTCTAAAAACTACTTTAATAATAATTTATTTATAACCCACTGCGCAAACAATGTGATAAAAAGTGGACTAAAGAGAAAAAAGAAGAAAAATAAACACACACAGCACTTAAAGTAAAATAAAAATATAAAAAGAACATTCAGTTAAACAAACGAATAATAATAAGATATTTCTTACCACTTACAAAAGGGAAAAAAGTGAAATACCAGGAAAAAAAAAAAAAAAAAAAACTACAAATAAGCAAAAAATACACAAAAAAGAAACAACAAATTAGCTAACAGGCGGATAAGACGATGGTTAGGACCAAGACGGATTGGTACCTCATCAATTAATTTCGAACTTAATTTTTCCACTGAAAGAACAATATCTGTTGCCTGATACTGACTCATTAACCTCCGGTTCCGGAATGATCACGGTAAATAAAGTAAAAACTTGCAATAGTGATAGCAATCCGTCTTGGCCCATTTTACGTCACCTTTATCCAGAGGCATATATACACCAGAGCAAGATAACACGGAATGGTCGCAAAAACTCGCGTACAGCTTTAGTAGCGCTAGTCGCCGGAAATGTCCACGATTTCCAACAATTTTAGAATATCCCGTTTAAGCAAATTTTTAACATTACGAATCGTCTGAAACCGAAAAGAACTTAGTGAATTGCAGATAAAGATCCATCGAGCCATCGAAAAGAGGTGATTTGAGGCATGGAAAAAGAGCTGCAATCCAAAGGATGAGATGAACTAATCCCATTAAAAATAAGATATTCACATTTATCAACTTTAAGGAATAACCCAATACTTGCAAATGTAGCGACGACGGATTGGACAGAACGCGCTAAACCAAACTCAGTTAAGCTAAAAAGAAGCATATATTTGTGTTTTAAAGCTTTTTCCAATAGGCAATGTTCAGAAGTCCTCCAAAAAAAAACGTTCCCCCAGATCCCAAATCAAATTCCATAGTGAAAGATACCCATCCTGGCTGGTCAAGCACATTATCTGAAAGTTCTAATGATGGCTCCGATTCGGAGAATAGGACAATGATAACTGTAGGTCCTAATGCAACCATAAATGATGATAATGGGTTTCAAGAGGTCCTCTCTAGAAGCTCTAAAAAAAGGAAAAAAATCTCCCCAATTAAAAGCATTTCCCCTCTCCCTGCCCAAGATCCGCCCTCCAAAAACTTACAAATTTACCTTAAAATTACTCCCACTACCCCTTTTGAAATAAAAATGATCACTGCAATAAGAGTTGCAATTTTTAAACTGCTAAAATCAATGTTCTCTCTTAACATTAACCGTGATGGATCTCTGCTAATAGCTGTAGAAGATCAGAAATCAGCGGATACAATAATAAACCTTAAATCCCTTCTGAATATCCCCATTATTGCATCTAATTGGAACCCAAAACAATCACCAACAAAAATTGTAGTTTACAATGTTCCTCCAGAGATATCTACTCAGGAATTAAAAGAAGGCCTCTCAGATAGGGCTGGAAACACAATCCCAGTTGAGGATGTTACCCAACTTGGAAAACCTAATTCTACTGGCCTAAAAACTAGTAGATCCTTCTTATTCACACTAAAGGATATAATTGATGTCCCAGAAAAATTATTCCTATTTGGGCAAATCAAACCACACAAGGAATACAAACCTAAGCCTATCCAGTGTCAGAAGTGTTTCAAACTGGGACACACGACAAACAAATGCAATGAAATTCTCCAAGAGTGTAGTAATTGTAAATCTTCCCATCCTAAAGAGTTGACAACTTGCAAAAACACCCAGCCTACATGCATCAATTGAAAAGGTCCTCATGAATCTACAAATAAATCATAATGTCCTGCATACAAGAAAAGAGCTCTAACACTCCAAATATCAACAGAGAAGGCCATTCCAGACCTCTTCGCAGCAATGGAAGCAAATGCTGCCCAACAATACCAAATAAAGCCTGTAATGAAACCAACCAAAACCCCCAAGTCAAATGTCCCAAATGCATCAAGCACCCCATATAAAACAAGATGTTCTAAGTACCCTAGCTCAAATCCCTATCAGAAGGAATCACCAAGCCAGCAAGCCTCGTTTTCCAGGGAGATGAGGCCAGACTGGCCCTCCCTCCCAAGAAGAAACAAACCAGAAACACTACCAGGAATCAATCCCTTAACCAACAAACAGGATGCACTACCAAAAATGCAATCCCCAAATATATGCTTATTCATTCTAAACTCTAATGCAGTTCAGGCCATGAACTTACATCAACTACAGAAAACAAAAATTATTGCAGAATTGGCAAAAATCTACATCCCAGATGATATGATCATTCAAGCAAAAAAAGATCATGCTTTACTTTTAACAAAGATGAACATTTATACAAATTCATATGAAGAATAAATAAACAAAACAACGTATATCAATACTCCAATGGAATGTAAGATCACTCACAGAAAATAAGCTAAATGAACTAATATCATTTATGAATAATAATTCCATTAATATTGCTTGCCTCCAGGAAACTCATTTAACCCAAAATCAACAAATTAAGTCTCTGGGATATACTGTCCTGAGAAAGGATAGATCTTCAGAGAGAAAAGGAGGTGGTATAGCTTTATTAGTTAATAATAATATAAAATTCTGTGGCATCAATTTTCCAGATTTTGAAAATGATGTTGATGTAATTGGTATAAGTGTTTGGCTGAATAATTTAAAAACCTACATAATAAGCTTCTATAACCCTAATGGCCAAACTTCAGATGCCAAGGATTTCTTTAATTATATAAATAATTCTAATATGTTAAAAAATATCATTATTTGTGGTGATTTCAATGCCCACAGCCTTTTGTGGGGGAATAAACCAGCAAATAAAGGTGGTAAATTTATTGAGGATATGACTTCAAATAATAATGAATTAGCTGTTGCTACCCCTCCAAACCTGAATACATATTTTAACCCCATAAGTTGCAAATTCTCTTCAATTGACCTACAAGTTGTGTCTTTAAACTTTTTGAATAAAATTTACATAAATAAAATTGATAACCTGTGTACAGACCACTCTGATGTAGTTTGCTTCCTAAATGTACCTGCTGAAACTTCATCTCATACGTCCAAATATATCAACACTAAAGCAAATTGGTCTATTTTCCAAAATAAGCTAAGTGATGAAATTATAAGTTTCAACAAAAGTTCATGCATTTCTAATACAACAGTTGACACACATGCTGAAGCCCTGACTTCTTTACTAATAAATACAGCTAATCATACTATCCCCAGGACAACACCTAAGAAAACATTCCCTAAACAAATTCCTAAAGCATGGTGGACAAATGAGTGCCTAAATAAATGGAAGATAAAAAAGGTAGCTAGGACAGAATTCATAAAAAAAAACAACACCTACTACATATTTAAAAAAATTACAAGCAGAATCTAATCTAAAAAGGACTATAATAGATGCTAAATATAAATACTGGAATAATTTTGCAAATAATCTCTCCAGAGAAACACATGAGCCAATTATACATAAAGTTATAAGCCACATATGTGGGAAAAGACTTCTCCCAACCCACTCCTGTATGAGCTTATACATAATAATACCCATTATGACAATGATATTGAAAAGGCTAATCTATTTGCAACTCTTTTTGTTAATAAGCTAACATCAAATAATCAAAGCAAACTGCCCACAATTCCTATGAGCCCTAGTTACCAACCACGCCCAGGATCCGAGTACATAACTAATCCATTTTCAATCCAGGAATTGAATAATGCAATACATCATATTAGGTCCAAAACTAGCAGCAGCTATGACAATATACACCCTACATGGATAAAGAATCTCACACCTTCATACAAGCAAGAACTGCTAAATTGTTATAATCACGCTTGGGCATCTTCTAGGTTCTCCAATATATCGAAATGTTCGTCCCTCCTACCAATCCTAAAGAAAAATAAACCAAAAGATAACCCTGAGTCTTATAGGCCCATAATGATTACACCTGTGATGGGGAAAATAATGGAGAAAATGATTTATCACAGACTCCTCTGGTTTGTTGAGAAAAATAACATGATCCCACACACTCAAACTGGATTCCGGAAATACCACTCCTCAACAGATGCTTTCATTTTGCTAACAAATGCAATAAATGAATCTTTCTCAAAAAATAATATCCTAGTGGCAGCTTTCCTTGATTTTGAAGGAGCATATGACAATGTGAACCACCAAATAATTTTAAATAAACTTGAAAAACTTGGAGTTACTCCTAAGCTAGTATCCTTTATTAAATCCTTCATAGAAGTGCGAAGTTTCATTGTTTGTGTTTGTTCAGCCTCTTCACCCCAAAAGACAATATCCAAAGGCCTACCTCAGGGAGCAGTCCTCAGTTGCCACCTATTTGCCCTATATCTCTGGGACATTAACCTACCCCAAACGAATCTACAATATGCTGATGATCTGGTGCTATGGTCATCTGGCAACACCTGTCAGATAGCACAGTCAAATCTGCAAAAGTCACTTTTCCAGTTTGAAAAATTCTCTCAACAGTCAGATTTACCCATTGCACCCACCAAGTCAAAAATAATCCAATTTCACAGGAAGCGAAACCATGTTAATGCAAAACTAACTCTAAATAAAACAACTATTCCAGAAGATAATAATATTAATTACCTAGGTCTCATGCTTGACCAAAAACTTAATTTCCACCTCCACATTTCAAACACAATAAAAAAATGTTATAGAAAAGCAAATATACTAAAAAGACTTCTTTCCACACCCTGGGGTTGTAAGGAGAAAACCTTACTCCAGTTTTATAAATCACATATAAGACCCCATATTGACTATGGGCTCATTGTCTATGGTGCATGTGCAAAGACCCAGATGCAAAAAATTGAAACAACACAAAATGATATAATACGTCTCGTATTTGGTCTTAGGAAACCCACAAGCACCAAGTTTCTGCTTATGGAGAGTAGATTAACCACAATAAGAGAGAGACGTAGGTTTCTCTTGATAAAACATCTTACAAAAATTGATTCAAATAGCTCACACACATTACATAATTGGTTAAGAAATCCATCCACGTATAGAGGTATTGCCGATGAGTATGCCAATATTCAAAAGAAGTTCCCTGTACCAACAAAGTCTATTGCACCTACTTTCCCCCAATCCCCACCATGGAATTGGTCATCTCCTATAATAAACACTGAATTTTCAGAATGGAATAAAGATTTAACCCCCATTGCTTTTGTTCAGAAAAAATTTGCAGAACTTAATACAATTACCTATAAAAATCACTTCCAAATGTTTGTTGATGGGTCAAAAATTAATGAGAAGGTTGCAAGTGGTGTTTTCCTTCCTCACCTGAAAATTGCAATGGGAGAGAGGTTATTTAATAATTTATCTATAATGTCTGCTGAGTTAAATGCCATAATCATGCCATTAGAACACCTTAAGCATAACCAATCTTTGATTGAAAATTTGAATAATATTATCATCTATTCCGACTCTTTATCAAGCCTGGAGCTACTGGCCTCAGCTCCTCAATATAAGTTGGACATTGACACTTATCATTGTCTCAGTATTATTGAAAATCTTGCTTTAAGTGGCATAAAAACTTACTTTCAGTACATTCCTAGCCACTCTGGCATAAGTGGTAATCATCAGGTTGATGAAATAGCAAAAAATGCTATAAATATTGACCAGCCAAGTGGGAGACCAATCCCAATTAGAGATATTTACCGATTGAGGCTATCAGATATTAATTTTAATAAGATTAATCCCATCCTTTCCCCCTTTCCCAATAAGTATCTTTCTAAAATTTATCATAGAATTCGTTCTGGAACAAATGGACTAAATGTCCTTGCATTCTCATATAAGCTTTCTAAATCAAGTGGATCAATTCCCCTGTCCCCTCTTTACAGGCATTGTAATATGAATAATGAAACAATTGACCATTGCCTATTTGAATATAATATGCTGACGTCTGCACAACATACCTTGCTTTCTAAACTGTTAAAATACTTCAAACAGCACAAAATCCCACTATCAGCCAAGAGCCTAGCCAACTATACGTGCACATAGAGCATAGAAATCGACATCTATCATCTTATATTTGAACTCCTAGAGTCGAAAGATCTGCTGAAAGATATCTGAATATATCTAATAAATATGAGGCAATCAAGCCAGTAGCTCTGTAGCCCACAGAGTGAAGCAAAAGGAAGAGGGCTAAATAGTGTTACTGAAAAGCCCGCCTGCTGTAAAATAGAAGAAGAAGAAGCATGTCGTCAGCATAAGCTAAGTATGATACGTCTGTGAATCCCGTAAGGGAAGAACTACGTATACCAGACAAAACATGTTGAATAGAAGCAATAAAGATACGGGGAGAGAGAACTCCCCCCTGCCTAACTCCACACTTAACTGGTATATGTCCGAAAAAATACCCACTTCCTGATTTTAATCTTAGATATGAATTTGAATACAAAAACTTTAGAACAAGATTCACAGATGCATTCACACCGAGTTGACTAAGACCATAGAAAGCTTGGGCATGGCAAATGCTATCGAATGTTTTAGATATATCAAGGGTACAAAAATTAAGACTATAACTATTTCGAGTGGCTTCCTTAATAAGTTGCGCTAAAACGCAGTGAGCATGTTAACAACTCAACCTGACCTGAATCCAAACTGGTTAGTCTCATAATTTGCAAATTCATCAATGTGTGGAAGAAATACATACTCAAACAATTTCCTTAGAGTAGGCTACAGGCGACAGCAATCAGCCTATACGAATTCCATGAATGTAGATCTTTTCCTTTTTTAGTATAGAAGTAATGCTTCCACATAAAATGAATCAGGGACATCAGACCTAGAAAGGCACATTTGAAATAATAACTGGAGATGCAATACAATTTCAGTGGAACGCGGATCAAGATGAGCCACACAAATGCTATCAAGGTCACAAGCCCTTGACTTCAATTGTCGAAGACGTTTCACAATATTAGATTGTTCGACAGGAATAATATGTCTTTGGCTCACCCTATTAGGAAGAACCTTTGCCAGTAAAGCAGAAAAAAGGCTACGAACGGCATAATTAATCCCAGAAAATAAGCGTGTATAGTGATTAATCCACGATCTTGGAATAATATCAATGGAGAAAGAATCTTCGAGTTTAGACGCATTCAACATACTTTCCCACTGTTTACCATTAGACGGGAATTCAGCACCCGAAAACCAAACTGCACGAAGATGACGCTTATAAGACGATTTTGTTTTCTGCTTGATGCTAAAAACTTGCCCACTAGAAGCTCTATTGCAAGCAATCCACAACTTTAACCAAAACCTGGCTTAGTTCTTAACTTTCTTAAGTTCCGGATCACACTTCCAAAAAGTCTTGCGGGTGTTAAGTCGCACGCGAATAAACGAAACAGCTATTGCTTCAGCTTGTTTAATTGAAGAGATGATATTTCTATAGTAAGCATTTAGCTGACCACGGACATCACTGACAAAATAACCAGCACCAAGAAGATGAAAAGGTACAAATATATTGGATAGCAGCAAAGCAAGAATCGAAGGATAGAGTGACCAATTTGCATTACCCCAATCACGTTTGCAGGTCCATTTTTGAGGCTTAGGAGGAGCACTGAAGCTGATTGTAGAGCTAATAGATAGATCAAAAATAAGAGGGAGGTGGTCATAGTCTCTCTCCTCATTGTTAACATAAACATCAGAGGAATGAAGAAAGTGCAAACACACACAATGGTCTAAATCAGAAGCTGCACCACTATTATGGATATATGAGTAGCTGCAATCTTTATTTATAATCCTATGCGCAGCTGGTAGAGCATTTAGCAGGGTCTTAGAACGACTGGATGGTAAGTGAATGTTGCAATTCAGATCACCCGCAAGTAGCCATGAGTAGCCAAGAGATTCTATGCTACTAATTAGACCTTGTAGCTTATCACAAGACTTGGCAAAGTTCGAGAACGACTGTACCGACTTTTTATCATGCGGCAGGTAAGCATTTATTAGGACAGTGTCACCAAGTCTTACACCTAGAAAGTGCTCAGATGAGTGGTAGCACATTGGGGATGAATCTGCAGGAGTCCGTCTGATATAACACGCGAGACCACCAGAAGGCCTACCCCGAGTCCGTCTAGCATTGGTACTAAACACAATCTGATCACGATTCCTTTGCAAAACATCCACGCTACAGGCAGGAAGCAAATATTCCTGCAGGAAAAGAACATCAAGACGGCTCAACTTTTCTTCCAGGCTTGGCACTTTATCTTTAGTCCCATTAATGTTAAACGAACACACAGAGATTTTGCGACAGTTCATATATGAAAGCGTCCAGTAACGTTCTTAAGAAGAGCTTGGAGACGGGGACAGGGAAAACTAAATGCCATTTGATCACCTCCACAATTTGCACATTTTATAGGTTTTGTACAAGGGGTTTCCTTGCAGTACTTGTGAGGACTGAAGCATCTGGAACATTTATGGGAGGTACTGGGACAGTTAGCAATTAGATGCTCAGGAGACTGGCATTTTCTACAGCATCTTGGGATTTTCTTAAATTCAAAGACACGGATCAGTTCATATTCAACTTTCAGTCCCAATCTAAGAGCCAAAATAAGAGATCCTTGATCGCTAAAAGCAATCTTGACACATTGTGAATTGCCAATCGGGGTGGCTTGAATAACCTCAGAACAGTTCTTGAACAGAGATAAATCAAACAAGTCGCCAATCCCTTTTGTTAAAACTTCTTTTCCACAACCTTCACATCCAATCCGCGCAAGACCAAACGAGCTGTATCGCAAAAGCCACTTGCCACGTCACTGTCAATATTCACTATTATTCTGTCCCCCGAAGCGCAAATATTCTCAACACATTCATACATTCATGTCCGGCAATTTTATCAATCACAGCTTTTTGTTTCAACAGATTGTCAGGATCACAAGGTGTCTTCATGATAACGATTATTGTTTTAATCGTTTCAACTGGAATAGGAGCACCATCGTCCCTTGGTAACCCAGGGAAATGTAGATCATAAGCAGTCACCATGTCTTTAATTTGCAGCAAAATCTGTTGAAGAGTATTAATTTTTTCCCGTGAGCCTAGAATAGGCTACTGCAGGTGAAAATGGAACCTCTGTGGGGGAACGTATCACGAAAATGAGCAGGATAGGATTAGACCCAGTTTTCATTCTCTGAATCAGTTCTAGGATATCCTTCAGATGATTCATTGGAGCATTTGGTCCAGTACATTTAGGACAAGCCTGCAAAATCAACAGCTTTTCCCACAGCAATCTCTTCCCTTTCACAATATTGGTCAGCTCAAAAAAGTCTACAGCTGACTTCAAAATAACTGCATCTTCTGCTCCTTTCTCCAAATTATACTGAAGAAAGTTCAGAACCAGGGAATACACTAAACAGTCCAATGATCCAAAATCAAAGTCCATTTTCTGTACAAATTTGTTAATCCAAAAGAGTAATAAGTTTATCTGTAAAACAAAGCATCTACTAATGTCTAATTTCTTGCTAAAAACTAGTCAGACAAGTTTCACACAATATTGCTATAAGCGACCTTCATTTGTTGACTGATTATAAAATAAGTTCATAAAAACTTGCCAAACAGCTTTTATTTAAAATCTATAGAAGTTATTTGTTGTTCACTGAATGATACATACTTACTTAGATTATCCCTAAGAGTACATTGCTTTACTTTACCCTCCTTCCTCTCTAACAGATATAAAGCCAACTATGTTTTGAAAAAATATACATTTTGAATGCATATAATGGTTGTGTAGTTACCTATCAGGGGAGAGGGGGAGTAGAGGAAAAGTGAAGCAACCGAACCTTAAGAATGAGATAAGTTAACACTTGTGATTATTTTACAGTAGAGAGGTACCTAATAGTTGGACAGTTAATCACTGGTCAATCTCTAATATACCATCTATAAAGTGGATTATTTCACGACTAGGTTTGTCTAAGTCCTCTCAATAAGGACTTGTAGCTAGAATATTTTAACTATATACAATGCTTTCTAACCTAACCTAAGAGTTTGCATTGAAATATAACCAATACCCTTCCTCAGTGAAAAACGAAAAAAGCAACACTTACATTAAAAAAGTCCTCCATACAAAATTAAATTAAAACTGAAAAAGTGTAATAGCACTGATAGTATACAGTGCACCACAATCATAATCACATACTTTAAGCTTGAGACATTGCTGCTGCACCATTTTGAAAACCTGCATGCACAGTATATTTTGACTTAGTTCAGTATTCCCTAAAAGTTTCATCCTTCTAACCTTATCCTTAGCCAGGGCTGTTTAAACACCCTGAAAGTTTCAGCTTAATGCTCTAAACCATTCCAGTGATATTGCATATATGCCATTTTTACAGCCTGCTAGCATGTAGTGTGCTTTGATTAACAGTAGTTGTATCAGTCTTAGCAGTAGTTGTAGTAGCATGAACAGCTGATAGACCCTCTTGACAACCTGCATTCACAAAGTGTTTTGATTTAGTTCAACATCCCCCTCACCATTCCCTGAAAGTTCCACCGTAATATCCTTAGCCTTAGTAGTAGTAATGGTAGTAGTAGTATGCACACTGTGCCATTTGGTTAGTTCAACATTCCCTGAAAGTTTTCAACTGATATACCATTCTAACAACCTGAATAGTTATAGTGTGTCTAAATTAGTTTAAGATCTCCCTCAACATTCTCTGAAAGTTTCAACTCAATACCCTTAGCCTTGCTAGTAATAACAGTTGTAGCAGTATGCACACAATGACTTTTGGTTAGTTCAATATACCTGAAAGTTTCAATTTAATACCCTAAGCCATTTTTGAGATATTGCTCATATGCTCTTTTGACAACCTATATGCATAGGCCCTATGGTATTTTTATTTAGTTGAAAATCCCTCTTAATGCTCCATGAAAGCTTCACCCTAGTACCCTCTGCCATTTTGGAGACACAGGATCAAATATGCCTCTTTTACCTTTAACAAACCCTATATGCAAGCAATTACAAAAAATACCTTAAATCACAACTGCTAGCAACAGGTTATCCTCCTCTAGAATGTAGCTGGGTGGGTAATCTTGTGGTGCTAATTTCTTTGTGTGGACTCAGGGGTATCCCAGCAGGACTCACCTGATAGGGCATCCACAATTGGCAAACTTCATAGCTTAAAACCCTTACAACAAGTTATATAATGTCCAGATGTATAATTATTGAATCTTTAAACTATGCTGAACAAAATGGTTGTATCAATATTATGATTGGATGTGTTTGGAGAGAAGAGCAGCCAAAAGGGGTGTAAGATAACATATTTATTCCAAAAATTTTCTATCACAAGACCTAAAGGACCAAATTCACATTTTAGTCATAAAACCAAAAAAATGAAAAATTCATTAAAAAGCACAACAACTAAAAACCTGACAAAACAATGCCAATAACAACAATATCAGAATGGCAAAACCATTCATTAGTAAAAAAAAATTAAATGGCAAAATGTAAGACAGTTAAGAAGGTCAAAACTTAAAAAGAGTGAAATAAAATTAGCATTAAAAAGGTTTAAAAAATAACATATAAAAAGGGGGAGGAAACAAATAAGATCAAACAAACATAAAACTTTGGTATCACCAGTAGGCCAACCAAAGAGAAAAAAGAAAGAAAAAAAGGAAAGTTATTGGTTTATCTAATCAGTAATGAAGGGTACAAAGGTTTTTTCATACATGGAGGTCAAGCAATGGATAGGGGAAAAGATGGGAACAGGTTCAGAAACAGCACATGGTAGGCAGTGCCTGGATGGGGAGTATCTTTTGGGGAAAATGTTTTCTGTGGAAAGGTTTACTATTGCACTTTTTTCAAAATGGAGGCACAATATTCCTCTCCTATGCTCAAGAGTTTCCAGCTTGACTTTTTTTTTTTAGAAGGAGCAAGTATGGTACCTTACCTTCTTTAAAAACTATTTTCAAGGCTCTCTTTTGAATAGATTCAATTTTTTCTGATTCATCACAGGAGATGCCAGGATACCAAACTGGACAAGCATATCCACGATGTAGGTGGACAAAGGATGTATAGATCCTTAAAGAATGGGATGGGGGGACATTAAATTTATTCAAGAGCTTAAGGAGAGACATGGACACATTAGCTCTATGGACAATATCTTTAACATGGATATCCCACTTCAAATTAGAGGAAATTGTAACACCAAGTAATTTAAAGGAAACACAGAAATATCTGGGGGGATAGGGTTGAGGACAAGGGGTGGGTTATTAAGGAAACATATTGGCATTATCATAGATTTAGAGGGGTTTACTCTCATGTCTAAGTCTGCAGCATCATCTGCAATATCATTGAGGATGCTCATAGGGCTGCTTACTAAGTATCTGTAGCAGGTTTTAACAACTGTTAGGTCAGCTACAAATTTCCATATGTTGGGAAATTCCTTAGCAAGGCTATTTATCATAACAGAAAACATGAGGGGACCTAGGAGAGTACCTTGGGGTACTCCATTGTGGACAGAGAGGGGACTGGAATAATGAATCTGATATTTGACTACTTATGATCTATTTGATAAAAAGGAGGAGATGGTTGTAGGTAGGTAGGAGATGGTTGCCCTCCAATCATGTTTGACTCTTAAGAAGGGCACTAGAACTTTCAATTGGTGGTCAACTGAGCCCCCTTAAAATCTCTACAGCAACTGTTTCCATACAAAACGGCTTGGTGAATAGCTAAGAATAAAAGTGAAAAAGGGAAAAACCAAATCCTTATCTCTCATTGGATTCAGTCAGCTTTGTTGGTTCTATGCAAAGTGTGTGTCAGCCTTATGTAAAGTTTGATGGTGACAGCAATGTTTTGCTAATTTATTTTTTCTGATGCCTTGATTTATACAGAATAGATACCATAGTGAACTGTGACCTTTTTTTTGAAAAGTTAAATGTATTAGTTGTGGGTGAACAAGAAGACAATTTGTTTTGATTTTTCTCAAGAAAAGTAGCCTACTCTAAATACTTTCTGAAGTGGTTTCTGCTAAAATTAAATGCAACACACCTAAAATATTTTGACATTATAAATATTATAATCAGATTTGTTAAACATTTTGATGTTATAATATTGTAATTAGATAATGGTAGAGAATCAGTAATCAAGTCATATCCAAAATTTGTGGTGTGTGAAATTTTTTATTATACTATTATTTTCTTTTCTCATTAAAAATGTAGGCTTCTGTGTGTTTTATGTTCTTAGTCATTCCTCCCAGATAGAGCAGTGAAAAATCTATTATGACTGAATTACAGAAAAGAAAATGTAAATCTCAGAAATGCTCAACATTAACTAAACTTGACACTTGCTAGTGAAAGTCAGAAATAAGGATATTTAACAAATGTTTCAGACATACACCAAATTTTTTTGTTGACATTCACCAGATTTTGAATGTTTATGGTAACAACAGCATAGATATGCACTGAATGGTGTTATCTCATAGGTACCCAGCAATATGAATGTAAAAAACCATAGATTTTTCTGATTGACAACAATCAAAAATGGCAAATCTAAAAGATTGAAAAGTCTATTCATTTTAATCACAATAAGTAAATACTAATGGAACAGATGGAAATGAAACATAAAATTAGGATAAACCAAAACCATAGGTGGACATGAGTACATAGGCCTATGAATAAAGCTCTAGGCTAATGAATCCTTAAAGGTATTTTAAAACAATCATAAACACTTGTTTATATCATTCTGAAAGATGTATTGTTCTACACTACCTCCCCCCCACTCTGATGGGTAAATATACAAGCCACTAGTCTATATATTTTAAGATAACTAGCCTACCAAATTTAACTGGATCTTAAAGTTATAACAAATAAAGACGTATCCATAAGTCTGGCCCTCAGTTACCTTCTGAAAACGTGTCCGACAGCATAACTTAAACTTTGATATTATCATTGTGAGCTTTAAGCCTATAAGCAAAGCATGTAAACTATTTAAAATAGTTGCTATAGGCCTATAGGATTTTTGCGCAAAGTGAAAAATGGAATCGACAGTCTTGAGAAAAATACAGCTAAATGAACGCGGTTCGCGGTTTCAATGACGCAGTAGGATTTAGACTTTTACAGTGAGAGAAGGAGGTCATACCCAAACTCTTGTTTGTAGTGATTTTTGTTTGTTTCAAGCTTGATTTGCATATTCAATTTAAGTTTCATTCGTTTTATGATTTATTTGTTAATTTACATTAATAACTATTGTTTGCATTGATTGTTTATTTAATTTCTGTTCGTTTTAAGTTTCATTTTCGACTTAGGCTTGATTTTCATATTTAATTTAAGCTTTATTCGCTTTAAGATCTATTTATTCATTTATATTGTTACTTGTTGTATGTTTTTGTTATGATTGCTTATTAAATTTCTGTTTGTTTTGGGTTTCATTTATTCTTTAATAGTAATTTCTGGTCGTTTTGAGTTTGAATTTTAAAATGTATTTGTATCTGCTGAGCTTAAGTTTTAAAATGGCCTTTACTTTTGTTTGAAAAATAAACTTTAATGAAAGTTTTTTTAAATTAATTTTTGTTCGGTTTTGATTGCAAAAATGTTATGTTTATAAAAATTCCTTATTTCAAAATCAAACTTTATAAAAAAAATCAAATATTCATCAAAGTATCAAAACTGATATCAAAGTAACAATACCAAAGTGAAAAATGGAATCAACAGTATTGAAAAATATATAGCTAAATGAACGGACGACAAACCAATGACAGTGCTTTCTTGAAAGCGGTTGAAAGGACGCGGTTTCAGTTTCTCTAGGTTTTTCACAGAGAGTCTAAGGTTTTTTAAGGAGTTTGCGGTAATTGAACTGTATAATAGCTGCAACTGGGGCTATTTGTAACAAAACTCTAAAAGAGAGTTTCTACAAATTAATCATAAACACGAAAATTGGCTCTTATTTTAGAAAAAAAATGGTATTCCTGGGTTCACATAAATGCGATTTGTTTGCGAAATATAGCAATAAAAATTGGACTTGTAAGTTGCATGTTCATGGGATGTTTATTATGGGGGAGAGGGGGTCTACCCTGGAAAATTTTTCACTTCCAATCATAAGTCGCGAAAGGATCCAGAAAGCCGAATGGGGCTTCTAAAATCTAATTGATGAAAGCTATGGCATTATACCTTGTTTATAATAAAGGATATTGATATTTGAACTGTACAAGATTGTAAAATGCTAAATGATGGGCTTTTGATAACTGGGACAGTAATTAAGTTAGTTAAGATAAAACTTTCAATGATAGAGCTAAAGCTTAAATAACGTCCTAGAAAGGTCTTTTGAAATTTTAGGGAAACTCACGTTTCATTATTTTGCCTAACCTATTTAATCTAAAAATAAAACTTTCGTTCCTATATCTACACCACAAACGATAGAAAATTCTGATCGTCGTAATTAATTCGCTACCTAAAAAACACATTCTAAATATACTACCTGCTAGCCTCATAAATATACTTTGATCCCCCGCCTTTTCTATTGGGGCCTGGTGTTGCTCTAGACCATGTAAACGTTTTGCCGATTTTCATTATTTGTTTGCTGATATCTAGTCAATAGTTGATTTATAATACCAAATACAGTTAATTTCAAAATTCAGAACGCCAGATATATTTTATAAGAAATTTCGTAGGCAGATACAAATATCGTATTTAAGCTTGGAGCTTATAAATAATCCTATATGTGTGAGCACCGGATTATGAGAATTGTCGATATGTGAAATTGAATAAATTGAGAGTCGTTAAAAAAAAGCTGCGAACCTGAGAACAGTGTTGGGTTGGAACTTTAATACGTGTACTTAAGTACATACTTAAATACAATTCCAAGTACTTAAATACTTACTGAATGACATTTTTTGAAGAGTACTTTAACCCGTTAACGCCCAAGAAAAAAATTTCAGAGATTCTATTTGTCCTTTTCACCAGTTTCTTTTTATCAAACAGTTCGTGGTAACGAACTGTAAGTAAGGAGCGACCCGGCTCAATGGTAACCGAAACTCTAGAAAACGTGTTTTTGATACCAATAGATATATCAAAAGAATCAGATTTCAATGCTGATTTCAAATATATAACTTTCATCAAGTTTAGTGATACCCATCAAAAGTCAAGCGCCGGAAAAAATTTGCCTGATCTTCGAAAAAAGGAGGATAGACCCCTTAAAAGTTATAGAACCTTAATGAAAATCACACCATCAGATACAGCATATCAGAAAACCCTACTGTAGAGGTTTCAAGCTCCTATCTACAAAAATGTGGAATTTTACATTTTTTGCCAGAAGAAAGATCACGGATGCGTGTTTATTTGTTTGTTTGTTTGTTTTTTTTTTTCCCGAGGGGTGATCGTATCGACCCAGGGGTCCTAGAATATCGTGAGAGGGCTCATTGGAACGGAAATTAAAAGTCCTAGTGCCCTTTTTAAGTGACCAAAAAAATTGGAGGGCAACTAGGCCCCCTCCCACGCTCATTTTTTTCCCAAAGTCACCCGATCAAAATTTTGAGATAGCCATTTTGTTGAGCATGGTTGAAAATATGATAAATATGTCTTTTAGGATGACTTAATCCCCCGAAGTTCCCAGGGGGAGGGCTAAAAGTTATGAACTTTACCCAATGTTAACATATTGTATTGGTTATTGGGAAGTATACAGAATTTTTCAGGTGTTTTTTTTTCTGGTTGTGGTTGGTAAGGGTGGGTCGGTGGTTATGTTGGAGGATCTGTTCATGAAGGAAGTTTTAATTGGGGAAGGGAAATTGCCATGAAGGGGGCGCCGGAATTCCAAGCATATTTTATTTTTAAATGTGAAGTATAAAAAAATTTTAATTAATGATTATATCAGGCTGGGGGGGTGCTAGAGGAGGGGGTTAATCTAGAGAATATTTCCGTGGAGGATGTTTCTTTGGGATAAGGGACATTTCTATGAAGGGGGCGCCAGATTTCCAAGCATTATTTAAAAAACGATCAGAAATTAAATTAAAAAAAACAAGTTTTTTCAACTGAAATGTAAGAAGGAATATTAGAACTTAAAACGAACAGAAATTATAACGTATGTGAGTGGGTTCTCCCCCAAGTCAATACCTCGCTCTTTACGCTACAGTTTTTTTTAGTGCTTTCAAAAGAGCTATCTATTCTAATTAAACGGCCTTTGTGATTCAGGGGTTTGTGAATCAAATTTTTTTTAACTTTTAACGTAAAGAGCGTGGTATTGACTAAGGGGAGAACCCCTTCATATACGTAATAACATATACGTAATAAAAAAACAATAAAAAAACAAGCGATACGGCTCAATAGTAATCGAAACTTTTACAAACGGAATTTTGATGTCAATAAATGTATCAAAAGAATTTGTTTATAATGCTGATTCTAAATATATAAATTTTATTAAGTTTAGTATTACTCATCAAAGGCTACGAGCCTGAGAAAATTTACTCGATTTTTTAAAGAGGGGTAAAACATCCCCTAAAAGTGAAAGAATTTTAATGAAAATCACACCGTCAGATTCAGCGTATCAGAAAACCCTATTACATAGGTTTCAAGCTCATATCTGCAAAAATCTGCAACTTTGTATTTTTTGCCTGAAGAAAAATATACGAATATAGAAGTTAGTTGCGTAAGTTAATTTGTAAAGACATCCATTTAGCAAAAGAAAAGTAAAATTTTTGTGCAAATAAAAGCTGCATTAACTAAAAAACGATCAGAAATTAAATAAAAAAAAACCAGTTTTTTAAACTGAAAGTAAGGAGCGACATTAAAACTTAAAACGAAAAGACATTATTCCGTATATGAACGGGGCTGTCCCCTCCTCAACTCCTCGCTCTTTACGCTAAAGTTTGACTCTGTCTCTCAACTTTATTTTTGAAAACAATAAAAAACTTTAGCGAAAAGAGCGAGGCGTTGAGGAGGGGAAAGCCCCTTTCATATACGGAATAAGATTTAATGAGCAAATTGGAAACTGCTTAGATCAAACAGTTCGTGGTAACGAACTGTAAGTAAGGAGCGACCCGGCTCAAGGGTAACCGAAACTCTAGGAAACGTGTTTTTGATAATAATAGATATATCAAAAGAATAATATTTAAATGCTGAATTCAAATATCTAATTGTTATCAAGTTTAGTGCTACACATCAAAATTTAAGTGCCTGAGAAAATTTGACTGATTTTCGAAAAAAGGGGGAACAACCCCCAAAAAACTATAGAACCTTAATGAAAATCACACCATCATATTCAGCGTATCAGAGAACCCTACTGTAGAGGTTTCAAGCTCCTATCTACAAAAATGTGGAATTTTCCATTTTTTGCCTGAAGAAAGATCACGGATGCGCGTTTATTTGTTTTTTCTTTGTTTTTTTTTCTTTTCCCCAGGGGTGATCGTATCGACCCAGTCGTCCTAGAATATCGTGGGGGGGCTCATTGGAAAGGGAATTAAAAGTTCTAGTTCCCTTTTTAAGTGACCAAAAAAAAATGGAGGGCAACTAGGCCACGCTTATTTTTTTCCCAAAGTCACCCGATCAAAATTTTGAGATAGCCATTTTGTTCAGCATGGTCGAAAATATGATAAATATGTCTTTTAGGATGACTTAATCCCCCGAAGTTCCCAGAGGGAGGGCTAAAAGTTATTAACTTTACCCAATGTTAAAATATAGTATTGGTTATTGGGACTTATAAATATTTTTTCTGTTGTTTTTTTTTCTGGTTGTGGTTGGGAAGGGGGGCTTGGGGGTTATGTTGGAAGATCTGTTCATGAAGGAAGTTTTCATGGGGGAAGGGAAATCGCCATGAAGGGGGTACCAGACTTGCCAGCATTATTTATTGGTTATTGGGAAGTATACAACCATTTTCAGGAAGGATTTTTTCTGGAGGGGGGGGCTAGAGGACGGGGTTACTCGGGAGAATATTTCCGTAGAGGATGTTTCTTTGGGGCAAGGGACATTTATATGAAGGAGGCGCCGGATTTCCAAGCATTATTTAAAAAACGATCAGAAATTAAATAAAAAAAACAAGTTTTTTCAACTGAAATGTAAGAAGGAATATTAGAACTTAAAACGAACAGAAATTATAACGTATGTGAGGGGGTTCTCCCCAAAGTTAATACCTCGCTCTTTACGCTACAGTTTTTTTTTAAGTGCTTCCAAAAGACCTATCTATTCTGATTAAACAGCCTTTGTGATTCAGGGGTTTGTGAATCAAAGTTTTTTTAACTTTTACCGTAAAGAGAGTGGTATTGGCTAAGGGGAGAGCCCCCTCATATACGTTATAACATATATGTAATAAAAAAACAATAAAAAAACAAGCGATACGGCTCAATAGTAATCGAAACTTTTAAAAACGGAATTTTGATGTCAATAAATGTATCAAAAGAATGTGTTTATAATGATGATCCTAAATATATAGATTTTATTAAGTTTAGTATTACTCATCAAAGGCTACGAGCCTGAGAAAATTTACTCGATTTTTTAAATAGGGGGGAAAAAACCCCTACAAGTGAAAGAATTTTGATGAAAATCACACCGTCAGATTCAGCGTATCAGAAAACCCTATTACATAGGTTTCAAGCTCATATCTGCAAAAATCTGCAACTTTGTATTTTTTGCCAGAAGAAAAATATACGAATATAGAAGTTAGTTACGTAAGTTAATTTGTAAAGACATCCACTTAGCAAAATAAAAGTAAAATTTTTATTGAAATAAAATCTGAATTAACTAAAAAGCTAAAATAAATTAAATAAAAAAAAAACAAGTTTTATTAAACGAAAGTAAGGAGCGATAATAAAACTAAAAACGAGAATAAGTTAGTATCTTTACGAAATGGGATGTTCAATGCTCAACGCATCGCGCGTTACTCTAATGTTTGACTCTGTCTTTTAACTTTGTTTTTTAAAAAAATAAAAAACTTTAGCGTAAAGAGCAAAGCGTTGAGGAAGGGAAATCCCCTTTCATATACGGAATAAGATTTAATGAGCAAATTGGAAACTGCTTAGATCAAACAGTTCGTGGTAACGAACTGTAAGTAAGGAGCGACCCGGCTCAATGGTAACCGAAACTCTAGAAAACGGGTTTTTGATACCAATAGATATATCAAAAGAATCAGATTTCAATGCTGAATTCAAATATAAAACTTTCATCAAGTTTAGGCTACCCATCAAAAGTTACGCGCCTGAGAAAATTTGGCTGAATTTCGAAAAAAGGGTGAAAGGCCCCCTAAAAGTTATAGAACCTTAATGAAAATCACACCATCATGTTCAGCGTATCAGAGAACCCTACTGTAGAGGTTTAAAGCTCCTATCTACAAATATGTGGAATTTTCTATTTTTTTCCAGAAGAAAGATCAGGGATGCGTGTTTATTTGTTTGTTTGTTTGTTTTTTGTTTTTTTCCCCAGGGGTAATCGTATCGACCCAATAGTCCTAGAATATCGTGAGAGGGCTCATTGGAACTGAAATTAAAAGTTCTAGTTCCCTTTTTAAGTGACCAGAAAAAATGGAGGGCAACTAGGCCCCCTCCCACGCTTATTTTTTTTCCAAAGTCACCCGATCAAAATTTTGAGATAGCCATTTTGTTCAGCATGGTCGAAAATATGATAAATATGTATTTTAGGATGACTTAATCCCCCGAAGTTCCCAGAGGGAGGGCTAAAAGTTATGAACTTTACCCAATGTTAACATATAGTATTGGTTATTGGGAAGTATACAGAAGTTTTCAGGAGGTTTTTTTTCTGTTTGTGGGAGGGAAGGGGGGGTCGGTGGTTATGTTGGAGGATCTGTTCATGAAGGAATTTTTCATGGGGGAAGGGAAATTGCCATGAAGGGGGCGCCGGACTTGGCAGCATTATTTATTGGTTATTGGGACGTATACAACCATTTTCAGGAAGGATTTTTTCTGGAGGGGGGGGGGGGCTCGAGGGGGGAGTAACTCTGGAGAATATTTACGTGGAGGATGTTTCTGTGGGGTAAGTGACATGGCTATGAAGGGGGAGCCAAATTTCCAAGCATTATTTAAAAAACGAACAGAAATTAAATAAAAAAAACAAGTTTTTTCAACTTAAATGTAAGAAGGAATACTAGAACTTAAAAGGAACAGAAATTATAACCTATATGAGGGGGTTCTCCCGCAAGTCAATACCTCGCTCTTTACGATACAGTTTTTTTTTAGTGCTTTCAAAAGAGCTATCTATTCTAATTAAACGGCCTTTGTGATTCAGGGGTTTGTGAATTAAATTTTTTTTTAACTTTTAACGTAAAGAGCGTGGTATTGACTAAGGGAGAACCCCTTCATATACGTAATAACATATACGTAATAAAAAAACAATAAAAAAACAAGCGATACGGCTCAATAGTAATCGAAACTTTTAAAAACGGAATTTTGATGTCAATAAATGTATCAAAGGAATGTGTTTATAATGCTGATCCTAAATATATAAATTTTATTAAGTTTAGTATTACTCATCAAAGGCTACGAACCTGAGAAAATTTTCTCGATTTTTTAAAGAGGGCGGAAACATCCCCTACAAGTGAAAGAATTTTAATGAAAATCACACCGTCAGATTCAGCGTATCAGAAAACCGTATTACAAAGGTTTCAAGCTCATATCTGCAAAAATCTGCAACTTTGTATTTTTTGCCAGAAGAAAAATATACGAATATAGAAGTTAGTTACGTAAGTTAATTTGTAAAGACATCCATTTAGCAAAAGAAAAGTAAAATTTTTATGCAAATAAAAGCTGCATTAACTAAAAAACGATCAGAAATTAAATAAAAAAAACAAGTTTTTTAAACTGAAAGTAAGGAGCGACATTAAAACTTAAAACGAACAGAAATTATTCCGTATATGAAACGGGCTGTCCCCTCCTCAACGCCTCGCTCTTTACGCTAAAGTTTGACTCTGTCTCTCAACTTTATTTTTTAAAACAATAAAAAACTTTAGCGTAAAGAGCGAGGCGTTGAGGAGGGGACAGCCCCTTTCATATACGGAATAATTTCTGTTCGTTTTAAGTTTTAATGTCGCTCCTTACTTTCAGTTTAAAAAACTTGTTTTTTTTATTTAATCACATAAGTAAGCCAAAAATGCATTTATAGATTTTTCCTGGTTCCGGTTTCTGAGATACAAGCTGTCCTATTTATAGGACAGTGGGCTCTAGTGGTATCAAAGTATACACGATTTCATCAAGTATATTTTTAATGCCAAAGATTGAATTAAATGCAACACAAAACCAAACAAATCAAAACTTAGTGTGGTAAGACGCAAAACAGCCAGTGCACAGGGTGACGTCACATTTTTCACAGTAGCTCAGTGATTTTTCTTGGAATATTCGCCTTGGCATCGCCGTTGCTCTTCGCGCTTCACTAGGATGTGTCCTATTCTATCATATCGGGTGCTGACTGGTGGCACAGAAACTGGTCTTCTTTCTAAAATTGAAGGCCTTGGTTCCCCTCTTCCGTAATTTGTTTTCAAAAGGGCTCGTGTGACCTCCCGTCTAAAATCTACAAGTGTCATTTCCTTTTCTTTGTCAACCACCATATTGAATAGTGTACAAGCATTGACGACAGCCATGTCTAACAGGCCCAAGAATAGAGCGCAATGCCATTTCTTTCCACTAATAGACACAGCATACCTGCTGACAAGCCAGTCATGTAATTCAACTCCACCCATGTTCCAGTTGTGTTGCCTGAGTAGATGAGGCTGCTTCACTGCCGTCTGTACCATCTGTCCCTTAAATGTTTGTTCAACTGGTCTTAGTGGATCTAGGCTGGGATGGTTAGATGCAACAGAGACAACGTTATTGTTCTGCCATTTTACAACCAATGTATTGTTGGCTGCATCAAACCAATAATCATAGGCTCCACGATGCTCCTTCTTAAAATCCTTGTTGGAAGGGAGAGGGCACCTTGCCAATCGGTTTTCTCTAACCGTCCCAGTCGCTCGAAATCCAGCTCCTTTTAGATCACACAAAAGCTGATGACTTGTAAAGAAATTGTCAAAATATATCTCGTGGCTGTTGCCATCTTCAACAATTTCCAGAAGTGTTTTCACGACTTGAGACCCTAGGCCTTCTTTAGCAGTCTGAGATGGGGCACTAGGCTCCTTCCCCGAGTACAGATGAAACTGAAGGCAATAGCCATCCGAAGTGCATATAGCCCATAGTTTATATCTGAATCGAATGGACTTGCCTCGGATGAGCTGCTTCAGGCTATGTTTCCCGTAGTACTTCACAATCATTTCGTCAATGGATAGATGCTGAGAGAAAATTCCAAACTGCTTAAAGTTTGCGATGATTATGTCGAAGAGGGGCTTCACCTTGAAATCCCGCTGATTTTTGAAGCTTTGAACTGTATCGTTGTCCACGAAGTGGATGTTCTCTTTTATCTTCATAAATCAATTTCTGGACATTGCTTGCTTGACCAGGTCACTCCCAAGATCTTTATTGACTGACCAATAAGCTCTATGGAATTATAACCTATTATTGCCCTAAAAAATCAGTATTCCCACAAACACACAGATTTTGTTAGCTGATGTAGTAAAGGCAAAGTTTTCCTTAGACGTCGCATATCTAACCGTTTCACGAGAAATGAGGTCAAAGAATTTATCGTCTAGAAACAAAGCCAAAACCTCTACTGGTGTTTTTCCTTCTATTGCTTTTCGGGCTTTCTGAAACGCCTGAGTAGCTCCCTCGCCCAAGTTTCACCAAGGAAAGGATCCTTTTTGCTTCCTCCATTTTGGGTTCGTGGCTTTGAACTGCCTCTTCTGTGGCCTACCTCTCGAAGTTGATGCACCCTCTTCTTCTGTGAGGATGATGTTGTCGATGTCTTCAAATTGTTCTTCTTCAAGAGGACCTGGTCTGAAATCTACTTCAACAGTTCCCAGGACGTCATTTACAATCGGAGCCGCCGTGTCGTCGTCATTTCCTTTATCTTCGTCAGATGCTTAAGCTCAGCAGATACAAATACCTTTTAAAATTCAAACTTAAAACGACCAGAAATCACTATTGAAGAATAAATGAAACTCACAACGAATAGAAGTTAAAGAAACAATCATACCAAAAAAAACATACAACAAGTAATAATATAAATGAATCAATAAATATTAAAGCGAGTAATGCTTAGATTGAATATGAAAATCAAGCTCAAGACTAAGAAAATATTTTCCTATTGAAGTACAAATGAAACTTAAAACGAACAGAAATTAAATAAACAGTCAATGGAAACAAACATACAATAGATACTAATGTAAGTTAATAAATAAATCTTAAAATGAGTGAAACTTAAATTTAATATGCAAATCAAGCTTGAAACGAACAAAAATCACCACAAACAAGAGTTTGGGTATAACCTCCATCCCTCACTGTAAAAGTCTAAAAACTACTGCGTTATTGGCGCTTTACTGAAAACCAATTTTATGACCAATATTTTCTTTTGTACTTAATATTGAAAATAAACATTAAAATTATAGGAACATTTTGAGCTGAAGAGCTTTCAGCAATTAATATGATTATACATCAAATATTCAGTTTAATTTATTAGCTCTTTTAAAGTTGTTAAAGACGAATATAGTTTCACTACAAAAAAGTGTTGGATGCCTCCTTTCCTAACTGTAAATAAAAACCAAAAGCCTACTGCGTCACTGGCGCTTAACTGAAATCGGATTATATTACAAATATTTTCTTTTCCAGTTCTTACAGCATTGAAAATAAAAATACAATTATAATGAAATAAATTCTTGAACTGATGAATCTTTCAACAATTAATATCATTATACATCAAATATTCAATTTGATGTTGTTTATACTTTCCAAGACTGTTCAAGACGCATATAGTTTTCAGTAAAGCGCCAATGACGCAGTAGGTTTTAGACTTTTACAGTGAGAGAAGGAGGTCTTACCCAAACTCTTGTTTGTGGTGATTTTTGTTCGTTTCAAGCTTGATTTGCATATTAAATTTAAGTTTCACTCATTTTAAGATTTATTTATTAACTTACATTAATAACTATTGTTTGCATTGATTGTTTATTTAATTTCTGTTCGTTTTAAGTTTCATTTGTGCTACAATAGGAAAATATTTTTTTCGACATAAGCTTGATTTTCATATCCAATCTAAGCATTACTCGCTTTAAAATCTATTTATTCATTTATATTATTACTTGTTGCATGTTTTTGCTATGATTGTTCATTTAATTTCTGTTTGTTTTGGGTTTCATTTATTCTTTAATAGTAATTTCTGGTCGTTTCGAGTTTGAATTTTCAAAGGTATTTCTATCTGCTAAGCTTAAGTTTAAAATGACCTTTACTTTTCTTTGAAAAACTTATTTTTCGGAAAGTTTTTTTTAATTATTTTTTGTTCGTTTTTGATTGCAAAAAATTTCAAGTTTTTAAAAAATCCTTATTTCAAAATCAAAATTAAAAAAAAAAAAAAAATATTCAACAAAGTATCAAAACTGATATCAAAGTAACAATATCAAAGTGAAACAATGGGTTTGTGTCAATTTCGGAGTTTTTATTATCTAATGCTTGAACTATTTTTAACAAAAATGCTATTTCAAATGTTTTATCGGATGGGTTTGGGGAAAATGGGCATGGGGGGGGACTAGATTAAGCTTCGGTCTCTTTTGACTCTTTAAAAATGAACTAGAACTTTCTATGTTCAATCAAATGAGCCCTCTCTGAAGTTTATACGAGTATCCCTTCTATAAGAGCCATATATATATATCCCCAGAGTATAACTTACAGCGCCTGTCCCTGGGCCCTGGGGGGTTGTGTCGACCCTGGAGTTTTAATACGCGATGGTTGAACTATTTTTAACAAAATGGTCAGCTGAACTTCTTATCGGATGGGTTTGTCCATCCGATACACCCAAAGACGCGGAGGGCGGGAAGGGTTAGTTGCCCTCCGATCTTTTTTCACTCTGAGAAAATGAACTACAACTTTTAATTTATATTCAAATGAACCCTCTCTGAAATTTATACGAGCAAACCTTCCATAAGAACCATATATGCCCCCAGAGCAATACTTACAACGCCTGACCCGGCCCTGGGTGGTTGTTTCGACACAGGAGTTTCTCTTATCTGACCTTTGAACTATTTTTAACGAATGGCCATACGTAAAGGAGTTTTTATTATATGATCTTTGAACTATTTTTAACAAAATGGCTACCTCAAATTCTTTATCAGATGTATTTGGGGAAAAAGGGCCTGGGGGGGGCATTTGCCCTCCGATCCCTTTTGACTCTTAAAAAGGGCACTAGAACTTTCGATTTTCAATTGAATGAGCCCCCTCTGAAGTTTACACGACGACCCCTTCTATATGAAGGGCCTTTGGGAAAATGGAATGGGGGGGGGAGGCTAGCTGTCCTCCAATCACTTTTGACTCTTAAAAAGTGAATTACAACTTTCAATTTCCAATCAAATGAGCCCTCTAGGAAGTTTATACGAGCACCCCTTCCATCACAAGCATTTAACTCCCAAGGCATAACTTACAACGCCTACCCCCGGACCCTGGGGGACTGTGTCGAGACCGTAGTTTTTTGTTATCAGAACTTTGAACTATTTTCAAAATGTCTATCTAAAAATTTTTATCTGATGCACTTAGGGCGTGGAGGAGGGGAGAGGGGCTAGTTGCCCTCCGATCTCTTTCGACTCTTAAAAAGTGAAGAAGAACTTTCAATTTTCAATCAAATGAGTCCTCTCCGAACTTTATACGAGCATCCCTTCCATAAGGACTATATATGCCCCTAGAGCATTACTCATAACGCCTGCCACCGGGCCCTGGCGGATTCCGTCGACACAGGAATTTTTCTTATCTGACCTTTGAGCTATTTTTTAATGAAATGGCTATTATAAAAATTTTATCGGATGGGCTTGGGGAAAAAAGGGTATGTGGGGGGGGAGGCTAGTTGCCCTTGGATATCTTTTGACTCTTAAAAATTGAACTAGAACTTTAAATTTCAAATCAAATGAGCCCCCTCTGAAGTTTATACGAGCATCCCTTTCATAAGAACCATATACGCCCCCAGGACAAAACTTACAACGCCTATCCCCCGGTCTCTGGGGGGAGTTTTTCTTATCTAATTTTTGAACAATTTCTAAAACACTGGCTCTCTCAAAATGTGTAGCGGACGGGTTTGGGGAAAAAAGAGCGTGGGGGAGGGGGTTAGTTTAACTCTCTTGACTCTTAAAAAGTGAACTAGAACTTTCAATTTCCAATCATATGAGCCCTTTATGAAGGTTATACGAGCATCCCTTTGATAAGAACCATACATGCCCTTAGGACATAACTTAGAACGCCTTCCCCTGAGCCCTGGGGATTGCATTGACACCCGATGTTTTCTTATCCGACCTTTGAACTATTTTTAACAAAATGTTTGTCTCAAAATTTTCATTAGATGGGTTTTTAAAAAGAAGGTGTGGGGGCGGGGGTTAGCTGCACTCGGATCTCTTTTCACTATTAAAAAGTGAGCTCGAACTTTTATATCCAATCAAATGAGCCCTCTCTAAAGTTTATACGAGCATCTCTTTCATACGAACCATATATGCCCCAGGGCATATCTTAAAACGCCTGCCCCCGGGCCCTGGGGGATTGTGTCGACACCTGAGTTTTGTTATCTGACTTTTGAGCAATTTTTAACTTAATGGCTATCTCACAATTTTTATTGGATGCATTTGGGGAAAATTGGGTGGGGGAGGGGGCTAGTTGCCCTCCAATCTCTTTTGAATTTAAAAAACTGAACTGGAACTTTCGATTTCCAATCAAATGAACCATCTCTGAATTTTTTACGAGCATCCCTTCAATAAGAATCATATATTCCCCCAGGGCATAACTTACAACACCTACCCTTGGGCCCTGGGGGTTGTGTTGGCCCCTGAGTTTTTATTATATGGTCTTTGAACACTTTTAAAAAAAAGTTATATCAAAGTTCTTATCGGATGGGTTTGAGAAAAAAGGGCGTGGCGGGGGGGGGGGCTAGGTGTCCTTCAATCTATTTTTACTCTTAAAAAGTGAACTAGAACTTTCAATTTGTAATCAAATGAGCCCTCTTTGAAGTTCATACGAGCATTCCTTCCATAAGACCTATATATGCCCCCAAGGCATAACTTACAACACCTGGCCCCGGGCCCTGGGGGGTTGTGTCGACACTGGAGTTTTTGTTATATGATCTTTGAACTATTTTGAACAAAATAGCTATATCAAAGTTTTTATTGGATGCATTTGGGAAAAATGGGTTTGGGGAGGGAGGGGGGGGGGGGGTTGGCTACCCTCCAATATCTTTTGACGCTAGAAAATAGCGAACTAGAAATTTCAATTTCCAATCAAATGATCCCTCTCTGAGGTTTATACGAGCATTCCTTCCATAAGAACCATATATGCCCCAGGGCATAACTTATAACCGTTGCCCCTTAAGACTATGGGGGGAGTGTCCTGCTTAAACATGTAATTTCCAGAACTTTCAACTACGTTGAACAAAATGGCTGTATCAACATTTTGATTGGATATGTTTGGGGAAATGCTGGGTGTGGAAGGGGAGTCTGTTGCCTTAGAATCACTTTCGACTATTAAAAAGGGAACTAGCCATTTAAATTTCCAATCGAATGGGCCCTTTCTGAAGTTTCTACGACAACTTTGTCCATACAAAACCTTATATGCCCCCAAGGCATAACTTACAACCCTAGCCCCGAGGGCCGTGGGGGAGTTGTCCTCCTCAAAAACCTAATTTCCAGAACTTAAAACTACGTTTAATAAAATGGCTCAAAATTCTCAAATTTTGATTGGATGTGTTCGGGGAAAAGGTGGGCGTGAGAGGGGTTTAGTTGCCCTCCAATCACTTTCGACTATTAAAAAGGGCACTAGCGCTTTGAATTTCAAATCGAATGAGTCTTTTTTGAAGTTTCTACAACACCTTCTATAAAAACCTTATATGCCCCAAGGGCATAACTTAAAACCCTTGCCTTGAGGGTGGTAGGGGAGTGTCCTCCCCAAAAACATATTTTCTATCTGGAAATCAACTACGATGAACAAAATGGCTATCTCAAAATTTTGATTGGATGTGTTAGGGGGAATTATGGGCATAGGGGGGGTGGCTAGTTTCCCTCCAATCACTTTCGACTATTGAAAATGGCACTAGCCGTTTGAATTTCCAATGGAATGAGCCTTTTTTGAAGTTTCTACGACAACGCCTTCTATAAGAAACTTATATGCCCCAAGGCCATAACTTAAAACCCTTGTCCTGAAGGTTGTAGGGGAGTGTCGTCCTCAAAAACATATTTTCTATCTGGAAATCAACTATTCTGAACAAAATGGCTATCTCAAAGTTTTGATTGGATGTGTTTGGGGGAATGCTGAACGTGGGGGGGGGGTTAGTTGCCCTACAATCACTTTCGACTATTAATATGTTGCCTAATGCTGCCTATGCCCATGATCACAGTGCATTTTGATTTAATCTTAAGGCAACATTTAGTTTTTAAAAATAATGGACAAATAGGAGGGTGGGAGTGGAAGGGGGACTAGTTGCCCACCAATCACTTTCGACTATTAAAAAGAGCATAAGCCCTTTCTATTTTCAATCGAATGAGCCCTTTTTGAAGTTCCCGCGACATCTCCTTCGATAGGAAGTGCCCTGGTCTAAACAAAAACAACAACAAAAAATAATACATTACACCCACATCGATCTTTACTATAAAAATGTCAAGCCTTCCAATCACTTTCGACTATTAAAAAGGGCACTAGGCCTTTCGATTTCCAATCGAATGAGCACTTTTGGAAACGACAACGCTTTCTAGAAACACCTTATCTGCCCCCAGGGCATCAATTACATCCCTTACCCCAAGGTTATTCTCAAAGACCTAATTTCCAGAACTTTTTACTACGCTGAATAAAATGACTATCTGAAAATTTTGATTGGATGTGTTTGAAGGAGTGGTGGCCGTGAGAGGGAGGTAAGTTACGCTCCAATCACTTTCGACAATGTCGAAATAGAAATAAAACCTTATATTTCAAAAAAACCTTATATACCCCCAGGTCATAACTTATAATCCTTGCACTGAGGGTTGTGGGGGAGTGTCTGGGGAAAAGGTGGGCGTGAGAGGGGGCTTAGTTGCCCTCAAATCACTTTCGACTATTAAAAAGGGTACTAGCCCTTTGAATTTCAAATTGAATGAGCCCTTTTTCAAATATCTACGACAAAGATTTCAGTAGAAACCTTATCTCTATGTGTATCTATGTGTATTGTCTCTATGTGTGTCGTCTCTATGTGTGTGTCATCTCTGTGTAAGTGTCGTCTCTGTGTGTTTGTCGAATCTGCATGTGTGTTGTATGTGTGTGTGTGTGTGTCGTCTTTGTGTGTGTGTCGTCTTTGTGTGTTTGTCGGCTCTGTGTGTGTCGTCTCTGTGTGTGTTCATTTTCTATATGTGTGTCGTCTCTTTGTGTTTGTTGTCTCTCTATGTGCGTTATCTCTTTTGGTGAGCCTTCTTTATGTTAGTCTAATCTCTGTGTTGGTGTTGTGTGTATGCGTGTGTCGTCGCTCTGTGTATTTGTTGTGTCTGTGTGTGTGTCGTCTGTCTCTGTTTGATGTCTCTGCACGTTTGTCGTCTCTCTGTGTGTGTCGTCTCTGGTTTATGTTGGGATAGGTTAGGGGGGTTAGTTGCCCTCAAATCACTTTCGATTATTACAAAGGGTACTAGCCCTTTGAATTTCAAATCGAATGAGCCCTTTTTCAAGTTTCTACGACAAAGATTTCAATAAAAACATTATATGCCCCCAGGGCATAACTTATAATCCTTGCTCTGAGGGTTGTGGGGGAGTGTACTCCTCAAAAATATGTTTTCTATCTGGAAATCAACTACGCTGAACAAAATGGCTATCTCAAAATTTTTATTGGATGTGTTTGGGGGAATGATGGGTATTGGGGGGGGGGGGCTTGTTGCCCTCCAATCACTTTCAACTATTAAAAAGGGCACCAGCCCTTTGAATTTCCAATCGAATGAGCTTTTTTGAAGTTTCTACGACAACGCTTTCTTTTAAGACCTTATATGCTGCCAGGGCATAATTTAAAACCCTTGCCCTGAGGGTTGTGGGGGAGTGTCCTCCTCAAAAACCTATTTTCTACCTGGAAATCAACTACGCTGAACAAAATGGCTATCTCAAAATTTTGATTGGCTGTGTTTGGGGGAATGATGGGCGTAGGGGGGGGGAGAGTTGCCCTTCTATCACTTTCGACTATTAAAGAGGGCACTAGAACTCTCTATTTCCAATCGAATGAGCCCCTTTTGAAGTTTTTACGACGACCCCTTCCATAATAAAACATTAGAACCGTATGGCCTTTACTATAGGCAACGCTATAGCGTTGTCTCTGATTAAGAAGCGGCTATATTTGATGTGGCGAATTTGAATGTAAATCAATGCTGATATTTCTTGAGGAAGTCATTGGCCTACTGAATGTGTCTTCCCTTTTGGTATTAAAAACGTATTTTTTGTTTGTTGCGTATCTACCCTCGCTCGCATCAGACATTTGTCAAATTCAAAGAGGAAGCAGAAAAACAGTCTTCTGAAAGGAAAAAACTCCAAATGGATGATGAAGGAAATGAAGTAAGCATGGAAGAGGGGGGAATGCAAGATGCGTGTTCTCTTCTAAGCACAAGTAGCTCTGAAAAGCTGCCAAATTATGAAAGAGCAAGAACCCCAAGTTGAGAATTTTTTGAAAAAAGACTGGTGAAACTGAGTAAAAGCCAAGTTGATGATTTAATAGTCAACTATGTAGTTGAGTCTACTTTCCCTTTCAGGACAGTTGTGAAACCTGCCTTCAAAAAACTGGTTCAAGGATTGGCCCCGCATGCAACCGTAATGACATGAAAAGCGCTATATTCATGTGTTGAATCGAAGTATATAACAATGAAAAGATCCTTGACTGAACTGTTTCGTGAAACTGACTATCTTTGCAGCTCTGCTGACATTTGGAGCACAAACCACAAAAGCTACATAGGTGTTACGGCCCATTGGCTTGACTCGTAATATATAAGTAAGTCGGCTGTAATTGCGTACATACGTTTTATTAGAACCCATGATTTTTCTGCTTGTGCCTCCCACCTAAACTCAATCAATGAAGACTTTAGCTTATGCCAGGCAAAATAGTCAAAACAGTCACGGATAACAGTAGCAACTTTGTTAAAGCTTTCATGGAGTTTGCTGCTCCATCAATAACAGAGAAAGAGAGCGAACTGCCAGTTTTTATTGTTTCGGAAGATTTTGATGACTTGTTTGACTGTGATTAATTAAAAAAAAAATTCTACAAAGCAATTTTTCAAAGAAAAGTAAAGAACTCGATTAACCAAAAAAAGAGCAAAAATAAAATTAAATAATCTACCAAGCGTGAAACTACCACACATAAGCATCGATAAATAAATGAAACCCAAAACGCAGAAATTACAATAAACAACCGAGTCAAACTCAAGACGATCAGAAAATAACATACGTTGGGCGCAAAACCCCTATGCCTTCCCAAGGCCAGAACAAAATTTGCACTTTACTGAAAAATACAAATGAATGTGTATTGTCAGTTTAAAATACATATACTAATATTTAGTAATCAAAATGTTAATATTATTTGATTTATTAAAGTTATTAAAGTAAAAATATTTATATTTTTCAGTAAAGTGCAAATTTTGTTCTGGCCTTGGGAAGGCATAGGGGTTTTGTGCCCAACTTATGTTAATTTCTGCTCGTTTTGAGTTTGACTCGGTTATTTATTGTAATTTCTGTTCGCTTGGGTTTCACTTATTTATCGATGCTGATTTGTGGTAGATTATTTGATTTTATTTTAGCTCTTATTTTGTTCAATGGAGTTCTATACTTTTCTTTGAAAAACTGATTTTGTAGAAAAGTTTAATTAATTAATTTCTGTTTGTTTTATATTGACATAGTCTTTACAGGGAAAAAGAAAATAATTCTTTAAATGTTTTCGTTTTTAAAGACTTTATAGTTTGACCTGCTATTTGAATGCTGGAGAAAAATTTTCAGTAATTTTTAACAACATACACCCTTTCAAAAATCTGAACAAAAATAGTACTGTTTAATTTAGTTTCATACCTCCTCTAGTTGATCTGAAATGGAAAACTTGATACCATTCACAAAAAAATATGTTTACTTTCTTTGATAACTTGGATACACTTACGCTATTTTGATTTGATTAAATTTTAAGAGCAGAAGTAGCCCCGAAAGTTTGAACATAATACCCTCAGTCGTTCTTGGGATACTGTTGAGACGCCTTATTGGGAATTAGCATTATCAAAGTCACGGGCGTAGGGGGGGCATCTGCCCCCCCCCCTAGACCTTCAAATTTACATTAGATATGGCTGAAAAAGCAGATGGTTTGGAAAAAGCAGTTGATAAAACTCCATAACACTATCGACTGCCCCCCCCCTAGACAATAAGCTGACTAATGCTGCCTACGCCCATGATCACAGTGCATTTTGATTTAATCTTAAGGCAACATTTAGTTTTTAAACATAATGGGCAAATGGGAGGGTCGGAGTGGAAGGGGGACTAGTTGCCCTCCAATCACTTTCGACTATTAAAAAGAGCATAAGCCCTTTCTATTATCAATCGAATGAGCCCTTTTCGAAGTTCCCGCGACAACTCCTTCGATACGAAGTGCCCTGGTCTAAACAACAACAACAACAAAAAATAATACATTACACCCACATCGATCTTTACTATAAAAATGTCAAACCTTCCAATCACTTTCGATTATTAAAAAGGACACTAGGCCTTTGGATTTCCAATCGAATGAGCACTTTTGGAAAAGACAACGCTTTCTATAAACACCATATCTGCCCCCCAGGGTATAAATTACATCCCTTACCCTAAGGTCATTCTCAAAGACCTAATTTCCAAAACTTTCTACTACGCTGAACAAAATGACTATCTGAAAATTTTGATTGGATGTGTTTGAAGGAGTGGTAGCCATGAAAGGGAGGTTATTTAAGCTCCAATCACTTTCGACTATTTCCAATCACTACATAATTTCCAGAACTTTCAACTATGTTGAACAAAATGGTTATCTCTAAACTTTGATTGAATATTTTCGGGGAAATGGTGAGCGTAAGAGGGGGGTTAATTGCTCTCAACTCACTTTCGACTATTAAAGAGGGCAATTTCAATTTCCAATCAAATGAGCTCTTTTTGAAATTTCTATAACAACTTTCGATATCAACTTTAATGCCCCCAGGGCATAACTTACAGCCCTTGCACTGAGGCCTCTGAGGAGGTTATCATCCTAAAAGACATAATTTCCAGAACTTTCAACTACCTTGAACAACATTGACATGTCAAAATTTTGATTGGATGTGTTTGGGAAAATGGTGGGCTTGAGAGGGGCGTTAGTTGCTATCCAATCACTTTCAATTATTAAAAAAGGCACTAGCCCTTTCAATATCCAATTGAATGAGTCCTTTGAAGTTTCTACGACAACACTTTCAATAAAAACTTTATATGCCCCCAGGGCATAACTTATGACCCATGCCCTGAGGGCTGTGGTGGGAAGGGTTGTGATCCTCAAAGACCTAATTTCTGAAACTTTCAACTACGTTGAATAAAATGGTTATCTAAAGATTTTGATTGGATATGTTTGGGGAAAAGGGGGCGTTAGAGGGGGAGTAGTTGCCCTCAAATCATTTTCGACTATTAAAAAGGGTACTAGGCCTTTGAATTTCCTATCGAATGATCCCCTTTTTTATTTTTTATGATAAAGATTTAAATAAAAATAGTATATGCCCCAAGGGCAAAACTTACAACCCTTGCCCTGAGGATTGTGGTGGAGTGTCTGGGGAAAAGGTGGGCGTGAGAGTGGGGTTAGTTGCCCTCAAATCACTTTCGACTATTAAAAAGGGTACTAGCCCTTTGAATTTCAAATCGGATGAGCCCTTTTTCAAGTATCTACGACAAAGATTTCAGTAGAAACCTTATCTCTATGTATATCTATGTGTATTATCTCTATGTGTGTCGTCTCTAGGAGTGTGTCGTCTCTGTGTGTGTGTCTTCTCACTGCGTGTTTCGTCTCTGTGTATGTGTCGTCTCTCTGGGTGTGTTGTCTCTGCATGTGTCTCATCTCTATGTGTTTGTCGTCTCAATGTGTGTGTCGTCTCAGTGTTTGTTCGTCTCTGTGTGTATGTCGTGTTTGTGTGAGTCTTGTCTCTGTGTGAGTATCGTATCTGTGTTTGTGTCGTTTGTGTATTTTTATCGTCTCGGTGTGTGTTTCGTCTCTGTGTTCTTGTCGTCTCTGTGTGTGTCGTCTCTGAGTGTTTGTCGTCTGTGCGTGTTTGTCGTCTCTGTTTGCTTGTCGTCTCTGTGTGTGCCGTCTCTTTGTGTGTGTCGTCTCTGTGTGTGTCGTCTCTGGTTTATGTTAGGTTAGGGGGGGGTTGGAGTTGCCCTCAAATCACCTTCAACTATTAAAAAGAGTACCAGCCCTTTGAATGTCAAATTGAATGAGCCCTTTTTGAGGTTCCTACGACAACGCTTTCGATAAAAACCTTATATGCCCCCAAGGCGCTACTTATAATCCTTGCTGTGGTGTTGGTGGGGGAGTGTTCTCCTCAAAAGTATATTTTCTCTCTGGAAATCAACTACCCTGAACAAAATGGCTCTCTCAAAATTTTTATCGGATGTGTTTGCAGGAATGATGGGTGGGGGGCTAGTTGCCCTCCAATCACTTTCAAATATTAAAAAGGGCACTAGCCCTTTGAATTTCCAATCGAATGAGCTTTTTTTGAAGTTTCTACGACACCACTTTCTTTTAAGAACTTATATGCTCCCAGGGCATAATTTAAAACCCTTTCCCTGAGGGCTGTGGGGAAGTGTCCTCCTCAAAACATATTTTCTACCTGGACATCAACTACGCTGAACTAAATGGCTATCTCGAAATTTTGATTGGATGTGTTTGGGGAAATGATGGGTGTGGGGAGGGGCTAGTTGCTCTCAAATCACTTTCGACTATTAAAATGGGTACTAGTCCTTTGAATTTCAAATCGAATGAGCCCTTTTTCAAGTTTCTACGACAAAGATTTAAAAAAACACTTACATGCCCCAGGGCATAAATTATTATCCTTGCCCTGAGTGTTGTGGGGGAGTGTCCTCCTCAAAAATATGTTTTCTATCTGGAAATCAACTACGTTGAACAAAATGGTTATCTCAAAATTTTTATTGGATGTGTTTGGGGGAAGGATGGGTATGGGGGCTAGTTGCCCTCCAATCACTTTTGACTATTAAAAAGGGCACTATCCCTTTGAATTTCCAATCGAATGAGCTTTTTTTGAAGTTTCTACGACAACGCTTTCCTTAAAAACCGTATATGCTCCCAGGGCATAACTTAAAACCCTTGCCCATAGGGCTGTGGGGGAGTGTCCTCCTCAAAAACATATTTTCTATCAGGAAATCAACTACGCTGAACAAAATGGTTTCTCAAAATTTTGATTGGATATGTTTGGGGAAAGGATGGGCGTAGTTGCCCTCCAATCACTTTCTACTATTAAAAAGGGCACTAGCTCTTTGAATTTCCAATCAAATGAGCCTCTTCTGAAGTTTCTACGACAACGCCTTCTATAATAACCTTATATACCCCAGGGCATAAGTTAAAACCTTTGCCCTGACGCTTGTGGGAGAGTGTCGTCCTTAAAAACATATTTTCTATTCGGAAATCAGCTCCTCTGGAGAAAATGGCTATCTAAAATTTATTATTGTTTGTGTTTTGAGAAATGAATGCCTTGGGAGGGGGGTGGCTAGATTTCCTTCAATCACTTTCGAAATCAAAAAATGGTACTAGCCACTCCAATTTCCAATCGAATGAGTCCTTTTCGAAATTTCTAAGACAACTCCTTCGATACGAAGTGCCCGGGTATGGAGAACAAATAAAAACACATTGTGCCCACATCGTTCTTTACTTAGGCAGCGCTAGCGCGCTGCCTATGATCTTTTTGCCATAGAATCTGTTGGTCACATTCTCGACAAGAGCATAGATGATATCGATAGTGAAAATTTTTATCTCCCAAAGCATTTGAGATGCTGCAGTCGAACACTGAACCTGGTTGCACAAAAAGATAGTGAGCAAGCGTTTATTAATGTTTCATTTCAAAGGCTTTATCAATCCGCCATGTCCAAATGCCAAAGCATATGGAATGCGACAAATCATAGCACAGACCTGGCTGCATAAAAAGATAATGAGCGAGCATTTTTTAATGTTTGATTTCAAAGACTTTATCAATCCGCCATGTCCAAATGCCAAAACATATAGAACGCGACAAATCATAGCACAAAAGCTGCTGACAAGTTTATCGTAATTACTGAAAGGCGCCCAGTCGGAACAAATGCTGCAGGCTAGAACTCTCTCCATGATGCAGTAAAGCGTGTTGAAGACACATATGATGTGAAAAAGTTATCCAGTGCCTCTGATAAACTGAAATTTCCAAATTTGAAGCAGGTGGGGAGGGATCTGCTTAAAGAGTATGTGCTTATTACAGATCCATTGTGCCAAACCTTAAGATTTTTGTAAGGCGAAAAAAAAGTGTTATCTTGGTGGGGTCGGTCGAAAACAGGATCAGCCGCTTAGTGGCATATTTGAAACAGGTTTGATGAGGCATGGCCGCTTAAAAACAAAAATGAATTCTTGTCGAAAAGGGGCTTGTTTAAGAGCTGACGTCAGAAGACTTGTTTTGTTTCTGAAACTACTACGAGGGTAATGGCTAGCCAATTCTAACCCAAAAACGTCTGTATCGAAATATGGCACGTTTAAGCACTACCTCAAAAAACTGGTTTTTGTTCTATAAGCTAACATGAAACCAATGCAAGAGTCCATTTGCATTGAATGATTATGGGTCTGCTGGAATTCCGTGATAGAGTAAGTACTTTGAAATAAAGATGGCAATGAGAGATAGAACATTTTTTAAAAAATAGATGTATTTTCAACATACGATTTATAAAGGCCTACTTCCAAGGTACAGAATGCACGAAAATAAAAGTGGATGGTCTATTTGCAAATGTACTATTTTATCTTGATTATAAACTACATTTTTTGGAAGGAGAGTGTATAAGACATCTATTTCAAAATTTTTGATGGTTTTTGTTCAAATAAGAAATTTTGTTTATCACTGGTTTCATATCAAGTGGAACTCTTGTTAAAACGGATTTAGATAGCCATATCCATTGAAAATTGGTAATTCTAATCTTTAAAATGGCTCCCTCTTGAGCTATTGTTTTATTCTTAAATCATTTCACTCTATACCTTCAACTCCGCTTTTACTTAGCATTTTGTGTCATTCCTATCTAGTATTCATCGATATAGAAAACAATTACAAGAAACGTTGAATCGATAAATACTAATATTTTAAATAAGAGATTATCTTATAAAATACATGGTTGTTTCTTCTTCCACTGTCACATCCATAGACACTTTGAGTGTCTGTTTTGTTGTTGTCGGGTAAACTTCGAAAGGTTAAATTTTCGTTGTTTTTTTTCTTCTTTCTTTTTTGTTTAGCACTGAGGACGACTTGAGGGAGGTCCTTGTAGAAATATTTGCTTGTTTCTTCGTCATCATGGCTTGCCACTGGCTGACAAAATCCTTGTTTTCTCACCTGTTTTTATTTTTTTTTTCATTTTATTATTTTCTTACCTCTGTTTGTTTCATATGTAATTTATCGCCTGTTTGTTATTATAACTTTTTTAAATATAATTTTTTTCGTTTTTGTTATCTTTAAGGAAAGAGCGACTTAGTCCAATAACAATCAAAATAAAAAATGAAATTTATTCTTCAAAATCCACGGGCCAGATGCAATTCACCCGAATTTTGACAAAAGAGGAAACAGCATCGAAAGGTAAAGCACGTTCATATTCAGCATATTAGAGAGCCTAAGTGTAGAAGTTTTTAACTCCTATTTTCTATCTAAAATCTTAAATTTTGTACTTTTTACTAGGAGAGATATGGATTTATAGGTTTCGCTCCTCATGCCCAATTTTATCAAACCAAACCTAGAAAATTAGAAGAGGTCTTGTTCGACCGTGAATCACAAATATTACTAACATTTTAGAACAACAGAAAATTTGAGGGTCGATAACAACTTTTCCATGCCTCTATTTACCCATATTATGACGGATAAAAATTTCGAATTAATTATTTGATTCAAAATGTAAACAGGTCTAATAATTTATTTTTTGGATGGAAATTATCCCTCGTAGGTTCAGAAAAAGGGATTACGAATTATACAGTTTGCCCATCGTACACACATAGTATATCTTATTGCAGAATATGAAAAAAATTATAATGGGAAGCGGTATTTTTTTGTGGGAAGGGGGTCCTTGAGCGGTATGAAGCCCTTCCGGGGGAATAATTTTTCATAGTAAGATTCAGGGAAATTTCTGTGGCAAATTTTACACAGAAAGCGGGAAAGGATTTCTTGTCAAAATTTGAAAAACAATCAGAAATTCCATTTATAAAACCAAGTTTTAAGCTTAAGAGAAACAAGAGCCATTTTAAATATGAGTGGAGCGGCTCCTTTCTCAACCCTTGCTCTTTAAGCTAGTTAGTTTTCGTTATCGTTCTATGACTCGTTCCTTTAGGAATAAGTGATAGAACACAAGGGCTGTTTAATTTGAAGTATTTTTAAATAACTTGCTTTTTAGATAAAGAGCGAGGATTGAGGATGAGCCTGTAACGGAATAGCTTCTGTTGATTTTAAGTTTAAACCTTGCTCTTTACTTTCAGTTGAAAAAAGTTGTCTTTTTATTTGTTTATTCAATAAAAACCAACCGGTTATTGATGCAAAATTATAATGTGAAGTGGTGTGGAGTCCAAAATTTGAAGGTATAGTACCTTAGCCGTCAATGGGGTCACATGATTAAATTTCCTAGTTGAGATTTTTCAGATTAAGCGCAATTGTAGGCGGGGGTGGGGGGGGGTGACTAAGGCGAGTAAAAGACTCGCTGAAAATTACTCTATCTCCGTGTGTTTTTAAAAGCTTCAGGGTGGCAGAAATCTTAAAAAAAGTTATAATTGAAGGCAAAACAGAAAATTATAAAAAGTTCAATATTTGTTATAACCTTAAGTAAGTCTTTGTTCTCAAATTATTAGTAAATATTGGTATATTGAGGGAGGAGAAATATCTGTTATTTTATGACAACCCTTAATAAATTATTTATAACGATATTAAATTATATAATAGGGGAAAACTGAATTTTGTAAGTGGAAGTAATGAGCTTCTTTAAAACCAAAATATTTGTCATCGTAATTTTGAATAAAGTAAAAAAAAAAACTAAATAGAATATGAGGTAAAAGTCTGAACACAATATAACAAAGTGGATTTTTGAATGAAATAAACGATGGTTATCAAAACAATAAATGAGCCGGGATTGTCCTGCAAATGAAAAGTCATAGTTACAAACCTCTAAGCTTTTTATGCTAGTTTATTTTTTTCCAATAAGACTTTTTGTTATTCGTATCGGTTTTAAACAATAAAATTCGTGGTTTGTCTGGAGGAGAATCAATTATCAGAACATTTGCAATCGTAATTATTATCAAATTCTCAACGTTACAACTATAATCTTCTCAACACATTTTTGGCATTTAATATCTTAGATGGTTTTCAATTGTTGAAGTTCTTGTACTGGCTTAGTTAAAGAATTTTTGCTCTGTTATTCTGAGAGTTAATAAAATAAGAAAATCATTTATAAAAATAATCTTCTAAAAATAATCTTATAAAAATAATCTATAATCTTCTGAACACATCTTTGGCATTTAATATCTTAGATGGTTTTCAATTGTTGAAGTTCTTGTACTGGCTTAGTTAAAGAAGTTTTGCTCTGTTATTCTGAGAGTTAATAAAATAAGAAAATCATTTATATAAATAAAAACCAGTCATTTATAAATTTTAATTGTGAAGCTAAAACCTCACTTATCCTTTGCCACAGCTGTTTTAAAGCTATCTTTAGCAATTTGGTATTTTATAACATAAAAACAGCAGGTTCAAATAATTATACGGTTTTAGCTGATTTATAGCTAATTGTTGCTGTTCTCAACAAATTTCTTGAGTTACTTTTATCCAAAGGGCAAGTCTTAGCTTGTTCATTTTATTCATAAATAACATATTCATTTTATAAAAAAATATAGGAAAACTACACGGAGACAATTTGTAAGTCGGAAAATATCAATTGAAGTATTTCACGAACCAATGTGCGTTTGTTTTGCCTTATAAGTTACAACTTTATTTTTAATTTAAAGGAAGAATATTAAGAGAAATTAAGTACGTGACCAAAAAAAAATATTCTGTTTTTTTTGGAACACTTATTTTCGAACATTTAATCTGACATTCAACGTCATTACCTTATAAAAAGGCTATTTCTATTGAATGCAACAAATTTTTTGTAAGATGTAAATTTTATTAAATACTGGGGATATACAAAAATATATTTTCTTTTTAATTCCCATAATGTGACAACAATTAAAACGCAATAATATGGACTAAATTACTTTGTTTCAACCTATGATTCCTAATCTGAATGTGTTCCAAAAAAGTATTTATATTTGAAAAATAACCCTTATAGATTATATCTCTTACAAAGTATGAAACCAAACTATTTCATGGCATGAAATTACTTTTGTTAAGATTAAAAATATACTTACTTCGAACCTATAATTACATGATTTGATTTTCATTTTTTAAAGTTCATCTTTATCATAATAATTAGAAAATAAAATAAAGATTTACACATAATAAAAAGTTCAAAAAAACGCCACAGCTTCTTTATAGTCCTTTGCTAAGCAATGGAGATTATTAAAAAAATGTTCAACTTATAAAATTTCAGATAATAATATTTCACTACAATCATTCAAAACCTCTATCCATTATTATGCATTATTTCGTTCTTCATTCTTTTTTTTCAGTATTCTCCCAGGACCTTTCTGAACGCTTATGCCCTTAAAATATTGTTATTAATTAATTAATTGCTTCCATAGTATAAGAAACTAAATATAGTATAAGCGAAAAGTGTGAATGCAATATAAGGGAGTAGATTTTTGAATGAAATAAACGACACTCATCAAAACATAAATGAACAGGGATTGTCCTGAAAATGAAAAGGGTCATGGTTACAAACCTTTAACATCTTTATGGTAGTTTGTTTTTTCCAATGGGACTTTTTGTTATTAGTATGTTTTAAACAATACAATTTGTGGTTCGTTTTGAAGGAGAATAAATTACCACAATATTCGTAATCATAATTATTATCAAATTTAATATTTATCTTTAGCCCAAGAAACGAATCTATAACTATCTCAAAAAAAATTAACTACTGATGTTTTCATATACTTTTACTTAGGCAAAGACGGAGCTTTAATGGAAACCTAAACCCTCTCTCCCAAAATATACATTTTATTTTGCAGAATGTTTCTGAAGTAACCCATAAACAACAAAGACTAAATAGTAAAGTACCGATCTAAAAGTGTTCTGTTTATTGTTTTTTTTTCTACTGAGATGTATTTTGGCATAAGGGCGTATAGACAAAAATTCTCATAATCCAGATTAACATTTTATTTCTTTTTAATGTAAAATACAACTTATTTGAAATTTAAAAAAGTAAAATCTCGGAGAAGCAGAAAGGACTGTCACATTCTGATATGGACTCATGCCATAAAAAAATTAAATACAACTACTACTGAGTAAAATAAATCATTTTTTTTCTTATCGATATTTATTTCTATCATTATATAAAATTTTCTACTTCACAATGGTCTTGTTAATGCGTCACAGTTTTCAATCCTCGTCTACGTAGTTCCGGTTGTGGAAAACGCACAAGAGAACTGAGTTCTTATGCAATTGACAAGGAAAGTTAGAGTAACTCAATAACTATTTTGTAGCCACGTTTATTTTTTTTATTTCTGTTTCGAATAGTAGTAATTCTGGTTCCAATTTTATAGACAAAAAATGTATTACTTACTTTTTAAACTCATAAAATTGTTGATGACTATATCTTAATCAAATGGCTATATCTGATACGCAATGTAATTACGAATTACATCAAACTTATAGCTTTTTTTACTCCCCGGTTCCATCTTAGACGGTTTCCTTGGAAACCTTGGTTGCTTGGGCGTGTTCTTGGGTATTAGGCAATTTTCTTTAGTGTATCATACTTTTAACGACTGATCGCGTGGTTGGTTTCTAAATGTCTCACGGTTTGAATCCCAGCTTAACGCTTCTCAACACTTTTTTATATTCAGTAAATTAATTCTTTTTCAAATGACAGAATTATTAGTACAATTTTTAAAGGGGACGCGTCCAAAAATATTTTAAGGGGGGGGGGATTTTCAGAAAGGATATAATTGTCTGGAGAGAATTTTACGGGGGGGGGGGGTGGTAGTGGACAGGAGAAAAATTTTAAAGAAAACTTTTCCCGTGACTTAAGTTAAATTTTACTGAAGAGAAAAAAAGATTTAAAGGCATTATTTTAAAAATTATCATAAACTGAATAAAAAAAAGTAAGGAGCAGCCATAAACTAAAAGCAACGGGAAATTACTTCATATATAAGCGAGTTTAACTATTTGTCCCAACTCTTTAATAGTGACTTCTGAAACCAAAAGGGTAACGTAAATTAAGATAAAGAATGATGCACTAGATCCTTAAGGTCCGTCCCGGCGGTGCTGATCTCCGTCTCAAGGCCTTTCAGCCAGAAAGTGCAAGGGGGGATGAAGGCCAGCCACCCTGTGCTTTCGCACACCTTTCCTGTTTACCTTCCCCCTATTCCTCCAGGTACCCATTTGGAGCTTGGTCAACTCTGACTGAGCTTACTGAATCACGCCACACTAAACCCCGTCCAAAACCAAATAATTGGATAAACTAGGATTTGAACCCTCACCCTTTCTGACAAGGGATCCTAAATCTAGCGCACCAATCCACTCGGCTAGGAACCCAAAGGGTATGTAATTAGGATAAAAAACTCTTAAAAGAACCAGCCATCAATCTCATACGGGTAGAAGCATTGTGGAGCATGTTTAAGAGCAAAGGTTCACCCCCCCTTAGTCCATTTCGAAATCAGTTTATACATTTGTTTTAATCATCGTCATATCTCGCATGTTCAAATGCTTTTTTTTATTGTTTTGTAATCCAAAGTGAAATGGAATTTAATATACTATTTATCAGCAAACACTAGAAAGTTCATCTGTGTATCTGGTCAGATCTTTTGCATGCTTTTAACACACATTCAAGAACAAGTGAATTTTTATGAACAGTATAGAGGATATGAACTTGAATAAGAAAGGATCCTTACATCTAGCAGTGCATTTAAATGAGATCTTGAACCATCAGATAAATTTGGAGGAGATTACATATGATTTATAATAGTCCCAAATTAAATATTAAGTTTTTCTTTTTTACGGTGCGACTTAAAAAGTGTACTTGCTGCAATTGTTAACCATTATTTAATATACCTTACAATAGATTTTGTCTTTATTGTCTGACGTAAATAAGCCACTTACTGTTAACCTACTACAAAGAACATATACTGTATTGTTTTTTGTCTCTTTGGAAGACGATAAGAGTTGACAAAATAGATGGCTCTTATTGAATTGTTATATAATCAATAGAAAAATTCGTGAATCTAAAAAAAGGCAATTTTCCTATGCCCGTAGATCCTTTCATCAACATTAATTAAGTCTAATAAAATTGGGTTGAGTGTTCCGTTTTATTTACTATGTTTTATGGTACAGATAAGGGAGTAGTCTTAATAGCATTACAACTACCGCTTGGTACGTTATAAATAATTTATTTACAAAAAAATTGAAGCTTAAAGAGTAATAAAACAGTGGAACTTAAACAGTAAAGAAATTGGAGCAGAAAAACAGCAATATTATAAAGTTGATATGTATTTATTATAGTCAAATTGTATACAAGATAAAACATACACATTTTTAAATGTTAATAAATGACTCTTGATATGGCAACATTAATTAAATGTGCTTATTCCAAAAAGTTCATTAAGTGGACACACGCTTTTGAAAGCATCGTGAGATCTAATGTTTCATTGCTGTAGTTAATTATTGAAAAAGAACTTTATAAATAATGCTTAAAGGAAGCTCCTTAGAATCTATTACTTATTAAAATAGAATCCTGATATGGTAAAAAAACGAACAAAGATAGGATTAAGCTTGAAAAAAACAAAAATAAGATGTACATGTTTTTTCAACTTAGAATTCAGAGTAAAAAGTTAAGAAGACATCAACTCTCTGAGCTGGAAATGTGAAGGATTTTCTATAGTTAGGACTTAGGAAAAAGTTGTCCCCTGGTTTTTCGCATATCTCCTATGTCTTCTAATTCTTAGCTAAATCACTATTTTCGGTGTGGTACCATGCAGTATACTTCTATATTTTCAGTGGCACAAAAGGAGAATGTGACCCCTCTGATAGCACTGTTCACTTCTGGCTTCTAGCAAAAAAAGCTAGGCAGTTATTTTAATCGATTGGCTTCAAAGTTATAGATAATAACGACCAGATTTTGTTGTGTATTTGCCTCTACGAAAAAACCTCCTTGACTTCGGCTCTTCACGAATACAACCAAATTCTTCTTGTATTCAACATTAAACAGGGACAAATGTTTTGTTTTTTTTTGTTGCTGAATAAAGAATAAAATTAATTTCAAAAGGGCTTTTTTTAACAGCTTTTTTAAAGGCTTGGGTTTCAACTCTTTTGAATCTAAATTTTTGCTTCGGAACGTGTATTTGTTTTTCATGATAAAAATACTGTTGGAACATACCCTTGAAAAATTTATGTCGCAAAGGCAAAAAGAAATTTCATTATTAAGGTAACTGGTATTTTTATTCTGAAGCAAAACTACAAAGGATGATCCTTTAACAAAGAGCTAGTTGCAATGTCAACTCAAAATTGAATGGTCATAAAATACAAACCAATAATTGCCATATAATACGAACCACTAGAACAACATTAGCATAAAATACAAAATTATTCATTTTTATCCTTAAAACTTAAAAGCAAAATGAAAAGAATATTGGAAAATTACTACTCGCAGTTTCCATTATATCAAACTGCTCATGGCAACGGGCTGCAAGTACCGAGTGAAATGGCTGAATAGTAATCGAAACTCTAAGAAAAAATTTGATAACAATAGATTCAACAGAGAATTGAATATTCAAGTTGATTGGAAAAATATAAGGCTAATTAAGTTTAATGATACCCATTAAAATCGAAGAGCCAGTAAAAATTTGTTCTATGTCTGAAAGAGGGAAAACGACACAACAGGTGATCTTAATGAAAATTACACCATCATATTCAGCATACCAGATAACCCTTCTTTATAAGTTTCAAGGCCCTATATATCATAATATGGAATTTTATATTTCTACCACAAGAAACATCTCGAATGCATGTTACTTTGTTTCTTTAATTTCTTCCCCGAGGGGGACCAAATCGAAAGAGTGATCCTATAAGCTCAGAAGACGGTTCATATACCATCGATGCCGAAAAAAAATTGGGCTTGATATAATCAACTTCGTGACAAAGCTGTTTTAAAGTATAAAAAAGGTGGACTTGCCCTTATCGAAAGTAGAATACTTTTGAAACTCCATTTGAAAGGCAATTTCTTGGGCAAACCACAGCATTTTGACGCTCCTGACAAACCAAGTTTTGCTTCAAATTTGACATCTTTCAATGCAAAGAAGCTAGTTGCTCTTCCCTTTCTCAAACAGCAACAAGCTCATGAAAATGAATAAGATCAGTTTCCTTATAATTTTTTGGTACGATAAAATAATGCTATTGAGCATTAAGTGCTACCTACAGACGATTCAATATAAAGAAATTCTGTGTGCTTAGCCGGAGTGGTGTCAGATATAACCCTAATTTATAAGTTTCAAGGTCCCATATACAAAAATACGGAATTTAAAATTTTTACCACAATAAAGATCATAAATGAATGTTTCTGTGTTTCTTCAATTTCTTCTCCAAAGGTGACACAATCGAAAGTGTAAGCTTATAAGCTCGGGAGATAGTTCATATGCCTTTAATGCCAAAAACAAATTGGGAACGATATAATCAAGATCATGACAAAGCTCTTTTAAAGTATAAGAAAAGGGGGGATTTGCCCTTATCGAAAGTATAATAATTTTGAAACTCCATTTGAAAGGCCATTTTTTGGCCAAACCTCAACATTTTGACGCTCTTGACAAGCCAAATTTTGCTTCAAATTTTACTTCAAATTTGACATCTTTCAATCCAAAGCAGCTAGTTGCTCTTCCCTTTCTCAAACAGCAACAAGTTCATGAAAAGCAATAAGGTCAGTTTCCTTATAATTATTTGATACGATAAAATAATGCTATTGGGCATTAAGTGCTACTTAATAATCGAGCTACCACTAGTGCTACCTGGGTTATGTTGGGGTGATATGAAAAAATGGGCTAAAATTCACCGACAACTAAATAATCTAGCATTTCATTTGTGTTTTTTGTTAACTGTCAGTGAGAACTGCGGCCTAGAAAATATTTATGGCGCTTGGGTCGGTTGCAACTTGACCAAGAGAAATCTTACTGCTCTGTCTTTGGGTATTATTATTGTGTTTGAAAAAGTATGCGATGACTGCAAATATTTTTTGCTCAGAGCAGGAAAGACCCTTTCTTGTACTTGAAGTGCTACCTGGGTTTTGTTGGGGTGATATGAGAAAATGGGCTAAAATTTACCGACAACTAAATAATCGAGCATTTCATTTTTACCGACAACTAAATAATCTTCAATGGAGTATAGGACTTTTCGCTACTGTATATTACCTTTAAAGTACTTTGGAAAAAATAGGCAGATGATTCAATATAAAGAAATTCAGCGTACTTAGCCGGATTGGTGTAAGATATAACCCTACTTTATAAGTTTCAAGGCCCTATATACTAAATTACGGTATTTTACATTTTTACCACAAGAAAGCTCACGAATGCATGTTACTTTGTTTCTTTAATTTCTTCCCCAAGGGTGACCGAATCGAAACTGTAATCTTATAAGCTCGGGAGACGGTTCATATACCTTCGATGCCAAAAAAATTGGGCACGATATAATCAACTTCATGACAAAGCTGTTTTAAAGTATGAAAAAAGGTGGACTTGCCCTTATCGAAAGTAGAATACTTTTGAAACTCCATTTGAAAGGCCATTTCTTGGCCAAACCTCAACATTTTGACGCTCTTGACAAGCCAAATTTTGCTTCAAATTTTACTTCAAATTTGACCTCTTTCAATGCAAAGCAGCTAGTTGCTCTTCCCTTTCTCAAACAGCTACAAGTTCATGAAAATGAATACGATCAATTTCCTCTTAAATCTATTGTATGATAAAATAATATCATTAGGCAGTAAGTGTTACCTAATAATCGAGTTACATCTGGTGCTACTGGGTTTTGTTGGGATGATATAAG